>NW_028126078.1:0-520806 GCF_965194825.1 Balaenoptera physalus
AGGCCCTGACACTATTCCCAACTCAGGCACTGACAGTGTACGTAACTAAAACCCTGACACTACACCTAACTCAGGCACTGACAGTGTCCCTCCCAAGGGCCCTCACACTACTCCCAACTCAGTCACTGACATTTTCCCTAATTGAGGCAATGATACTACTCCCAACTCAGGAACTAAGGCTCTGGATCATTGTGATGACAAGCGCCATGGAGCATTGTGACGACAAGGGTCATGGAGAATTGTGATGACAAGTGCATGGAGCATTGTGATGACAAGGCCATGGAGAATTGTGATGACCGGGGTCATGGAGAATTGTGATGACAAGGGCCATGGAGCATTGTGATGACAGAGTTCATGGGGCATTGTGATGAAAGTGGTCATGGAGCATTGTGATGAAAATGGTCATGGAGCATTGTGATGAAAGTGGTCATGGAGGATTGTGATGAAAAGCGCTATGGAGCATTGTGATGACAGGGGTCATGGAGCATTGTGATGACAAGTGCCATGGAGCATTGTGATGATAGGAGTCATGGGGCATTGTGATGACAGGGATCTTGGAGCTTTGTGGTGAAAGGGGTCATGGAACATTGTGATTACAACGACCTGGAGCATTGTGATGACAAGGGTCATGGAGCATTGTGATGACAATCACCATGGATCATTGTGATTAGTGGGGTAATGGAGCATTGTCATGAAAGGGGTCAAGGATCATTATGATTACAGGGATCATGGAGCATTGTGATGACAAGCGCCAAGGATCATTGTGAGGAAAGCGGTCATGGAGCATTGTGATGAACGTGGTCATGGAGCTTTGTTATGACAATGTTCATGGCGCATTTTGATGAAAGAGGTCATGGAGCATTGTGATGGAAGGGGTCATGGGGCATTGTGATGAGAAGGGCCATGGAGCATTGTGATGAAAGGGTTCATGGAGCACTGTGATGATAAGTGCATGGAGCCTTGTGATGAAAATGGTCATGGAGCATTGTGATGAAAAGGGGTCATGGAGCATTGTGATGAAAGACGTCTGGGAGCATTGTGATGAAAGGGGCCATGGGGCATTGTGATGACAAGGGGTCATGGAGCATTGTGATGACAAGCGCCATGGGGCATTGTGATGGCAAGGACCATGGAATATTGTGATGAAAAGGGTCATGGACCCCTGTGCTGAATGTGGTCATGGAGCATTGTGATGCAAAGCGCCATGGAGCATTGTGATGACAAGTGTCATGGAGCTTTGTGATGAAATGTCTCATGGAACACTGTGATGACAGAGGTCGTGGAGCACTGTGATTACATTGAACATGGAGCATTGTGATGACAAAGGCCATGGAGCAATGTGATGAGAAGGGCATGGAGCATTGTGATGACAAAAGTCATAGAGCAGTGCGATGAAAGGATTAATGGAGCATTGTGATGAAAGGGGTCATGGAGCATTGCGATGACAGGGGGCATGGAGCACTGTGATGAAAGGAGTTATGGAGCACTGTGATTACAGTGGTAATTGTGATGCATTGTGATGAAAAGGGACATGAGACAGGGGTAATGGAGCATTCTGATGAAAGTTTTCATGGCTCATTGTGATGAAAAGGGGCATGGAGCATTGTGAGGAAAAGGGTTATGGAGCACTGTGATTACAGGGGTAATTTAGAGCATTGTGATAAACGGGGACATGGAGCAATTTGATGACAGGTGTCATGGGGCATTGTGAGGACAAGGGCCATGAAGCATTGTGATGACAGGTGTCATCTGGCTTTGTGAATGACAGGGGACCTGGAGCATTGTGATGACAAGGGTAATGGAGCATTGTGATGACCGGGGTCATGGAGCATTGTGATGACAGGGGGCATGGAGCATTGTGATCACAAGAGCATGGAACATTGTGAGACAAGGGTCATGGGCCAATGTGATGACATGGGGTATGGAGCATTGTGATGACAATGGTATGTAGCATTGTGATGACAGAGTTCATGGGGCATTGTGATGAAAGTGGTCATGGAGCATTGTGATGAAAATGGTCAAGGAGCATTGTGATGAAAGTGGTCATGGAGGATTGTGATGAAAAGCGCTATGGAGCATTGTGATGACGGGGGTCATGGAGCATTGTGATGACAGGGGTCTTGGGGCATTTTGATGATAAGGGCGTGGAGCATTGTGATGACAGTGGTCACGGAACATTGTGACGATAAGGGCATGGAGCCTAGTGAGAGACAGTCTAGCGGTCTTGGGACTAAATTCAGTGCCTGAGGTAGGCACAGCATAAGGTCTTTAGTTAGCATAAGAGGTAGGATATTAGCTCGGGACAGGGTTAGGGTGAAGGCTAGGATTCGTGTCAGGAAATGACCTAAGGATAGTGTGAAGACCTTTGTTACTGAGACTATCAGGGCCTTATTCAGAACCAGTGTTAGGGCTTCAGGTAGGGACAGTATCAGGGCCTGACTTAGGGAGAGCGACAGGGTCTGAGTGAGGCCTAATGTCAGGCCCTCAGCTGGGGACACTGTCAGGGAGTGACTTAGGAGCAGCATCAGTGCCTTTGTTGGATCAGCTTTAGGCTCTTAGTTAAAGATGACCAGAGCCCTAGTTAGTCACAGCGTCAAGGCCTCAGTTAGGGAAAGCTTCACGGCCTGAGTTACGGACAGCCTCAGGTCTTCACTTAAAGACAGCGACAGGGCTTTCTTAGGGAGAGTGTCAAGACCTTGGTTAGAAATGGGTCAGGATATTATCTCAGGAGAGTGTCAGGATTTTAGTTACTGCTGGCAGCAGGGCCTATATTAGGGACAGATTCTGGGCCTTTGTTAGAGACAGTGTCATGGTCTTAGTTAGGAGTAGTCAGGGCCTTAGTTAGGGAGAGCATTAGGGTTTCAGTCAGCATAAGATGCAGGAGATTCTCTCGGGACAGAGTCAGGTTCCAGGCCAGAGATAGTGAAAGGAAATGACCAAGGGATAACGAGAAGACCTTAGTCATTGAGAGCATCAGGGCCTTAGTTAGCAGCAGCGTGAGGGCCTTAATCAGGACCAGTGCCAGGGCTTGATGTACGGACAGCGTCAGAGCCTAACTAAGGTACAGCAACAGGGCCTAAGTGAGGCCTATCTTTGGGGCCTGAGTAAGGGACAGTATCAGGGCATGACTTAGGAGCAGCAGAAAGGCCTCTGTAAGATCAGCATTAGGGTCTTCGTGAAAGATATTATCAAGGCCTCTGTTAGGGACAGCCTCAAGGTCTCACTTAGGGACAGCGTCAGGGCTTACTTTGGGAAAGTTTCAGGACCTTGGTAAGACATGGGTCAGGATATTAGCTCCGGATAATGTCAGGTGTTCAGATATTGACGGCAGCAGGGCCTTAGTTAGAGGCAGTGTCAGGCCTAAGTTAGGACTAGCATCAGAGCCTTTGTTAGGTACAGTGTCAGTGACTGAGTTAGGTGTAGTGTCAGGGCCTTAGTTAGGGACAGTGTCAGGACCTGCGTTAGGACGAGCCTCCAGGCGTCAGATAGGGACAGGTTCACGGCCTCAGACCTAAATTCAGGGCCTCATTTAGGGACAGAATCACAGATTTAGCTAGCATAAGAGGATCTACAGCTGAAAGGAACTTGAACACCACCACAAGCAGATGCAGAAGTGAACCATGCACGCTCCTATGCAGGAATATTCCACAGCAGTTGAGTACATTTTGTTTAAAGTTAGTAACACTATACAAATTATGTTTTTAAGAAAACCATATTCAGAAGATGAAAGAATCTCGTTCTAAAGAATCTCTTTAGCTAATCTCGACATTAGCTAAAGAGAAGGTTAGGTTAAGATCTAGGGATAGTGTCAGGAAATGACCTAGGGATAGTGTCAAGACCTTAGTTACTTAGAGCATCAGGGCCTAATTAAGGTCCAGTGAGTGTCAGGGCTTCGGGTAGGGACAGCGTCAGAGCCTGACTTAGGGAGAGCGACAGGGCCTGAGTGAGGCCTAGCGTCAGGGCCTTAGCTAGGGACAGTGTCAGGGCATGACTTAGGAGCAACATAAGAGCCACGGTAGGATCAGCCTCAGGGGCTATGTTAAAGATATTATCAGGGCCTCTGTTAGGGACAGCCTCAAGGCCTCACTTAGGGAGAGCATCAGGGCTTCCTTAGGGAGAGTTTCAGGTCCTTGGTAAGAGATGAGTTAGGATATTAGCTCAGGATAATGTTCGGACTTTAGATATTGATGGTAGCAGGGCCTAAGTAAGGGACAGTGTCAAGGCGTTAGTTAGGAGTAGCGGGCCCCTGATAGGTCCAGTGTCAGGTCCAAAGTTAGCAATAGTGTTAGGGCCTTAGTTAGGGACAGTGTCAGGGCCAGATGTAGGACGAGCATCTAGGCCTTAGTTCGGGACAGTTTCACGGTCTTGGGACTAAATTCAGTGCCTGAGGCAGGCACAACCTAAGGGCTTCAGTTAGCATAAGAGGCAGGACATTAGCTAGTGACAGTGTCAGTTTAACATGTAGGGATAGTGTCAGGAAATGACCTAAGGATAGTGTGAAGACCTTTGTTACTGAGACTCTCAGGGCCTTATTCAGAACCCGTGTTAGGGCTTCAGGTAGGGACAGCATCAGAGCCTGACTTAGGGAGAGCGATAGGGTCTGAGTGAGGCCTAGCATCAGACCCTTAGCTGGGGACACTGTCAGGGAATGACTTAGGAGCAGCCTCAGGGCTTCTGTTGGATCAGCCTTAGGGTCTTAGTTAAAGACGTGACCAGGGTCTGAGTTAGTCACAGCATCAAGGCCTGAGTTAGTTAGGGAAAGCTGCAGGGCCTCACTTAGGGACAGCGTCAGGGCTTACTTTGGGACAGTTTGAGGACCTTGGTAAGACATGGGTCAGGATATTAGCTCCGGATAATGTCAGGACTTTAGATATTGATGGCAGCAGCCCTTAGTTAGAGACAGTGTCAGGCCCTGAGTTACGACTAGCATCAGAGCCTTTGTTAGGTACAATGTACGGGACTGAGTTAGGAGTAGAATCAGGGCCTTAGTTGGTGACAGTGTCAGGGCCTGACTTCGGGAGAGCAACAGGGCCTGAGTGAGGCCTAGCGTCAGGCCCTTTGCTGGGCACACTGTCAGGGCCTGACTTTGGAGCAGCATCAGCGTCTTTGCTGGATCAGCTTTAAGGTCTTCGTGAAATACATGATCAGGGCCTGAGTTAGTCACAGCTTCAAGGCTTCAGTTAAGGAAAGCTTCAGGGCCTGAGTTAGGGACAGCCTCAGGTCTTCACTTACGGACAGCGTCAGGGCTTACTTTGGGACAGTTTCAGGACCTTGGAAAGACATAGGTCAGGATATTAGCTCAGGATAATGTCAGGACTTTACATACTGATGGCAGCAGGGCCTTAGTTACAGACGGTTTCAGGGCCTGAGTTAGGCCTAGCATCAGTGACTTTGTTAGGTACAGTGTAAGGGACTGAGTTAGGAGTAGTGTCAGGGCCTTGCTTAGGGCCAGTGTCAGGGTCTGAGTTAGGTGTACTGTCAGAGACCTAGTTAGGGACAGTGCTAGGGCCTGAGTTACGATTCGTGTCAAGGCCTTATTTAGGACCAATTTCAGGGCCTTAGTTTGGACTAGCATCAGAGCCATTGTTAGGAATCGTATGAGGGCCTGAGTTAGGCGTACTGTCAGGGCCTTTGCTAGGGACAGTGTTAGGGCCTGAGTTAGGATTAGTGTCAAGGCCTTCTTTAAGACCAATTTTAGGGCTTTAGTTTGGACTAGCAACAGAGTCTTTGTTAGGTATCATTTCGGGGCCTAAGTTAGGTGTAGTGTCAGGGCCATTGTTAGGGACAGTATCAGGGCCTGACTTAGGAGAAGTTCAGGGCCTTAGCCAGGGAAAGGGTCAGGGCCTTAGTAAGGGATATTATCAGGACCTGAATTAGCAGTAGTGTCAAGAATCCTTAGTGAGGAAAGTTATGAATAAGTCAGGACTCAGGCCCTGACACTGCCCTTAACTGAGGCCCTGACACTACTCGTAACACAGGCCCTGATCTCATTCCTATCATAGGCCCTGACACTGGTCTTAACTAAGGCCCTGACACTGGCCCTAACTAAAGCTGTGACGCCACTCTTAACTCAGGCACTGACACTGTCCCTAACAAAGCCTCTGACACAACTCGTAACGCAGGCCCTGACACTGTCTCTAACTAAGGCCCTGATACTACTACGAACTCAGCACTGGCACTGTCCCTAACTTAGGCCCTGACTCTTCTCCTAACTCAGGAACTGACACTGTCACTAACTAAGGCCTTGACACTGTTCATGACTCACACCCTAACACTACTCCTAAATCATGCCCTGACAATGTCCCTAACTAAGGCCTTGACACTATTCCTAACTCAGGCACTGATACAATACCTAAGGAAGGCCCTGACATTACTCCTAACTCAGGCCCTGAAAAGGTCCCTAACTAACGCCGAGAAAACTCCTAACTCAGGCACTGACACTGTCCCAAAATAAGGCCCTGAATCTATTCCTAACTGAGGCGCTGATAAAATACTTAAGGAAGACACTGATGCTACTCCTAACTAAGGCCCTGACACTACTGCTAACTCAGGCAATGACACAGTCCATAACTAAGGCCCTGACACTATTCCCAACTCAGGCACTGACAGTGTACGTAACTAAAACCCTGACACTACACCTAACTCAGGCACTGACAGTGTCCCTCACAAGGGCCCTCACACTACTCCCAACTCAGTCACTGACATTTTCCCTAATTGAGGCAATGATACTACTCCCAACTCAGGAACTAAGGCTCTGGATCATTGTGATGACAAGCGCCATGGAGCATTGTGACGACAAGGGTCATGGAGAATTGTGATGACAAGTGCATGGAGCATTGTGACGACAAGGCCATGGAGAATTGTGATGACCGGGGTCATGGAGAATTGTGATGACAAGGGCCATGGAGCATTGTGATGACAGAGTTCATGGGGCATTGTGATGAAAGTGGTCATGGAGCATTGTGATGAAAATGGTCATGGAGCATTGTGATGAAAGTGGTCATGGAGGATTGTGATGAAAAGCGCTATGGAGCATTGTGATGACAGGGGTCATGGAGCATTGTGATGTCAAGTGCCATGGAGCATTGTGATGATAGGAGTCATGGGGCATTGTGATGACAGGGATCTTGGAGCTTTGTGGTGAAAGGGGTCATGGAACATTGTGATTACAACGACCTGGAGCATTGTGATGACAAGGGTCATGGAGCATTGTGATGACAATCACCATGGATCATTGTGATTAGTGGGGTAATGGAGCATTGTCATGAAAGGGGTCAAGGATCATTATGATTACAGGGATCATGGAGCATTGTGATGACAAGCGCCAAGGATCATTGTGAGGAAAGCGGTCATGGAGCATTGTGATGAACGTGGTCATGGAGCTTTGTTATGGCAATGTTCATGGCGCATTTTGATGAAAGAGGTCATGGAGCATTGTGATGGAAGGGGTCATGGGGCATTGTGATGAGAAGGGCCATGGAGCATTGTGATGAAAGGGTTCATGGAGCACTGTGATGATAAGTGCATGGAGCCTTGTGATGAAAATGGTCATGGAGCATTGTGATGAAAAGGGGTCATGGAGCATTGTGATGAAAGACGTCTGGGAGCATTGTGATGAAAGGGGCCATGGGGCATTGTGATGACAAGGGGTCATGGAGCATTGTGATGACAAGCGCCATGGGGCATTGTGATGGCAAGGACCATGGAATATTGTGATGAAAAGGGTCATGGACCCCTGTGCTGAATGTGGTCATGGAGCATTGTGATGCAAAGCGCCATGGAGCATTGTGATGACAAGTGTCATGGAGCTTTGTGATGAAATGTCTCATGGAACATTGTGATGACAGAGGTCGTGGAGCACTGTGATTACATTGAACATGGAGCATTGTGATGACAAAGGCCATGGAGCAATGTGATGAGAAGGGCATGTAGCATTGTGATGACAAAAGTCATAGAGCAGTGCGATGAAAGGATTAATGGAGCATTGTGATGAAAGGGGTCATGGAGCATTGCGATGACAGGGGGCATGGAGCACTGTGATGAAAGGAGTTATGGAGCACTGTGATTACAGTGGTAATTGTGATGCATTGTGATGAAAGGGGACATGAGACAGGGGTAATGGAGCATTCTGATGAAAGTTTTCATGGCTCATTGTGATGAAAAGGGGCATGGAGCATTGTGAGGAAAAGGGTTATGGAGCACTGTGATTACAGGGGTAATTTAGAGCATTGTGATAAACGGGGACATGGAGCAATTTGATGACAGGTGTCATGGGGCATTGTGAGGACAAGGGCCATGAAGCATTGTGATGACAGGTGTCATCTGGCTTTGTGAATGACAGGGGACCTGGAGCATTGTGATGACAAGGGTAATGGAGCATTGTGATGACCGGGGTCATGGAGCATTGTGATGACAGGGGGCATGGAGCATTGTGATCACAAGAGCATGGAACATTGTGAGACAAGGGTCATGGGCCAATGTGATGACATGGGGTATGGAGCATTGTGATGACAATGGTATGTAGCATTGTGATGACAGAGTTCATGGGGCATTGTGATGAAAGTGGTCATGGAGCATTGTGATGAAAATGGTCAAGGAGCATTGTGATGAAAGTGGTCATGGAGGATTGTGATGAAAAGCGCTATGGAGCATTGTGATGACGGGGGTCATGGAGCATTGTGATGACAGGGGTCTTGGGGCATTTTGATGATAAGGGCGTGGAGCATTGTGATGACAGTGGTCACGGAACATTGTGACGATAAGGGCATGGAGCCTAGTGAGAGACAGTCTAGCGGTCTTGGGACTAAATTCAGTGCCTGAGGTAGGCACAGCATAAGGTCTTTAGTTAGCATAAGAGGTAGGATATTAGCTCGGGACAGGGTTAGGGTGAAGGCTAGGATTCGTGTCAGGAAATGACCTAAGGATAGTGTGAAGACCTTTGTTACTGAGACTATCAGGGCCTTATTCAGAACCAGTGTTAGGGCTTCAGGTAGGGACAGTATCAGGGCCTGACTTTGGGAGAGCGACAGGGTCTGAGTGAGGCCTAATGTCAGGCCCTCAGCTGGGGACACTGTCAGGGAGTGACTTAGGAGCAGCATCAGTGCCTTTGTTGGATCAGCTTTAGGCTCTTAGTTAAAGATGACCAGAGCCCTAGTTAGTCACAGCGTCAAGGCCTCAGTTAGGGAAAGCTTCAGGGCCTGAGTTACGGACAGCCTCAGGTCTTCACTTAAAGACAGCGACAGGGCTTTCTTAGGGAGAGTGTCAAGACCTTGGTTAGAAATGGGTCAGGATATTATCTCAGGAGAGTGTCAGGATTTTAGTTATTGCTGGCAGCAGGGCCTATATTAGGGACAGATTCTGGGCCTTTGTTAGAGACAGTGTCATGGCCTTAGTTAGGAGTAGTCAGGGCCTTAGTTAGGGAGAGCATTAGGGTTTCAGTCAGCATAAGATGCAGGAGATTCTCTCGGGACAGAGTCAGGTTCCAGGCCAGAGATAGTGAAAGGAAATGACCAAGGGATAACGAGAAGACCTTAGTCATTGAGAGCATCAGGGCCTTAGTTAGCAGCAGCGTGAGGGCCTTAATCAGGACCAGTGCCAGGGCTTGATGTACGGACAGCGTCAGAGCCTAACTAAGGTACAGCAACAGGGCCTAAGTGAGGCCTATCTTTGGGGCCTGAGTAAGGGACAGTATCAGGGCATGACTTAGGAGCAGCAGAAAGGCCTCTGTAGGATCAGCATTAGGGTCTTCGTGAAAGATATTATCAGGGCCTCTGTTAGGGACAGCCTCAAGGTCTCACTTAGGGACAGCGTCAGGGCTTACTTTGGGAAAGTTTCAGGACCTTGGTAAGACATGGGTCAGGATATTAGCTCCGGATAATGTCAGGTGTTCAGATATTGACGGCAGCAGGGCCTTAGTTAGAGGCAGTGTCAGGCCTAAGTTAGGACTAGCATCAGAGCCTTTGTTAGGTACAGTGTCAGTGACTGAGTTAGGTGTAGTGTCAGGGCCTTAGTTAGGGACAGTGTCAGGACCTGCGTTAGGACGAGCCTCCAGGCCTCAGTTAGGGACAGGTTCACGGCCTCGGACCTAAATTCAGGGCCTCATTTAGGGACAGAATCACAGATTTAGCTAGCATAAGAGGATCTACAGCTGAAAGCAACTTGAACACCACCACAAGCAGATGCAGAAGTGAACCATGCACGCTCCTATGAAGGAATATTCCACAGCAGTTGAGTACATTTTGTTTAAAGTTAGTAACACTATACAAATGATGTTTTTAAGAAAACCATATTCAGAAGATGAAAGAATCTCGTTCTAAAGAATCTCTTTAGCTAATCTCGACATTAGCTAAAGAGAAGGTTAGGTTAAGATCTAGGGATAGTGTCAGGAAATGACCTAGGGATAGTGTCAAGACCTTAGTTACTTAGAGCATCAGGGCCTAATTAAGGACCAGTGAGTGTCAGGGCTTCGGGTAGGGACAGCGTCAGAGCCTGACTTAGGGAGAGCGACAGGGCCTGAGTGAGGCCTAGCGTCAGGGCCTTAGCTAGGGACAGTGTCAGGGCATGACTTAGGAGCAACATAAGAGCCACGGTAGGATCAGCCTCAGGGGCTATGTTAAAGATATTATCAGGGCCTCTGTTAGGGACAGCCTCAAGGCCTCACTTAGGGAGAGCATCAGGGCTTCCTTAGGGAGAGTTTCAGGACCTTGGTAAGAGATGAGTTAGGATAATAGCTCAGGATAATGTTCGGACTTTAGATATTGATGGTAGCAGGGCCTAAGTAAGGGACAGTGTCAAGGCGTTAGTTAGGAGTAGCGGGCCCCTGATAGGTCCAGTGTCAGGTCCTCAGTTAGCAATAGTGTTAGGGCCTTAGTTAGGGACAGTGTCAGGGCCAGATGTAGGACGAGCATCTAGGCCTTAGTTCGGGACAGTTTCACGGTCTTGGGACTAAATTCAGTGCCTGAGGCAGGCACAACCTAAGGGCTTCAGTTAGCATAAGAGGCAGGACATTAGCTAATGACAGTGTCAGTTTAACATGTAGGGATAGTGTCAGGAAATGACCTAAGGATAGTGTGAAGACCTTTGTTACTGAGACTCTCAGGGCCTTATTCAGAACCCGTGTTAGGGCTTCAGGTAGGGACAGCATCAGAGCCTGACTTAGGGAGAGCGATAGGGTCTGAGTGAGGCCTAGCATCAGACCCTTAGCTGGGGACACTGTCAGGGAATGACTTAGGAGCAGCCTCAGGGCTTCTGTTGGATCAGCCTTAGGGTCTTAGTTAAAGACGTGACCAGGGTCTGAGTTAGTCACAGAATCAAGGCCTGAGTTAGTTAGGGAAAGCTGCAGAGCCTCACTTAGGGACAGCGTCAGGGCTTACTTTGGGACAGTTTCAGGACCTTGGAAAGACATAGGTCAGGATATTAGCTCAGGATAATGGCAGGACTTTACATACTGATGGCAGCAGGGCCTTAGTTACAGACGGTTTCAGGGCCTGAGTTAGGCCTAGCATCAGTGACTTTGTTAGGTACAGTGTAAGGGACTGAGTTAGGGGTAGTGTCAGGGCCTTGCTTAGGGCCAGTGTCAGGGTCTGAGTTAGGCGTACTGTCAGGGCCTTAGCTAGGGACAGTGTTAGGGCCTGAGTTAGGATTAGTATCAAGGCCTTATTTAAGACCAATTTTAGGGCTTTAGTTTGGACTAGCAACAGAGCCTTTGTTAGGTATCATTTCGGGGCCTAAGTTAGGTGTAGTGTCAGGGCCATTGTTAGGGACAGTATCAGGGCCTGACTTAGGAGAAGTTCAGGGCCTTAGCCAGGGAAAGGGTCAGGGCCTTAGTAAGGGATATTATCAGGACCTGAATTAGCAGTAGTGTCAAAAATCCTTAGTGAGGAAAGTTAGGAATAAGTCAGGACTCAGGCCCTGACACTGTCCTTAACTAAGGCCCTGACACTACTCGTAACACAGGCCCTGATCTGATTCCTATCATAGGCCCTGACACTGGTCTTAACTAATGCCCTGACACTGGCCCTAATTAAAGCTGTGACGCTACTCTTAACTCAGGCACTGACACTGTCCCTAACAAAGCCTCTGACACTACTCCTAACTCAGGCCCTGACACTGTCTCTAACTAAGGCCCTGATACTACTACGAACCCCGCACAGGAACTGTCCCTAACTTAGGCCCTGACTCTACTCCTAACTCAGGAACTGACACTATCACTAACTAAGGCCCTGACACTGTTCATAACTCACACCCTAACACTACTCCTAAAGCATGCCCTGGCAATGTCCCTAACTAAGGCCTTGACACTATTCCTAACTCAGGCAATGATACAATACCTAAGGAAGGCCCTGACATTACTCCTAACTCAGGCCCTGAAAAGGTCCCTAACTAACGCCGACAAAACTCTTAACTCAGGCACTGACACTGTCCCAAAATAAGGCCCTGAATCTATTCCTGACTGAGGCGCTGATACAATACCTAACGAAGACACTGATGCTACTCCTAAGTAAGGCCCTGACACTACTCCTAACTCAGGCAATGACACAGTTCCTAACTAAGGCCCTGACACTATTCCCAACTCAGGCACTGACAGTGTACGTAACTAAAACCCTGACACTACACCTAACTCAGGCACTGACAGTGTCCCTAACAAGGGCCCTCACACTACTCCCAACTCAGTCACTGACATTTTCCCTAATTGAGGCAATGATACTACTCCCAACTCAGGAACTAAGGCTCTGGATCATTGTGATGACAAGCGCCATGGAGCACTGTGATGACAAGGGTCATGGAGAATTGTGATGACAAGTGCATGGAGCATTGTGATGACAAGGGCCATGGAGAATTGTGATGACAGGGGTCATGGAGCATTGTGATGACAGGGGTCATGGGGCATTTTGATGATAAGGGCGTGGAGCATTGTGATGAAAGTGGTCACGGAACATTGTGACGATAAGGGCATGGAGCCTAGTGAGGGTCAGTCTTGCGGTCTTGGGGCTAAATTCAGTGCCTGAGGTAGGCACAGCATAAGGTCTTTAGTTAGCATAAGAGGTAGGATATTAGCTCGGGACAGGGTTAGGGTGAAGGCTAGGAATCGTGTCAGGAAATGACCTAAGGATAGTGTGAAGACCTTTGTTACTGAGAATATCAGGGCCTTATTCAGAACCAGTGTTAGGGCTTCAGGTAGGGACAGTATCAGGGCCTGACTTAGGGAGAGCGACAGGGTCTGAGTGAGGCCTAATGTCAGGCCCTCAGCTGGGGACACTGTCAGGGAGTGACTTAGGAGCAGCATCAGTGCCTTTGTTGGATCAGCTTTAGGCTCTTAGTTAAAGATGACCAGAGCCCTAGTTAGTCACAGCGTCAAGGCCTCAGTTAGGGAAAGCTTCAGGGCCTGAGTTACGGACAGCCTCAGGTCTTCACTTAAAGACAGCGACAGGGCTTTCTTAGGGAGAGTGTCAAGACCTTGGTTAGAAATGGGTCAGGATATTATCTCAGGAGAGTGTCAGGATTTTAGTTATTGCTGGCAGCAGGGCCTATATTAGGGACAGATTCTGGGCCTTTGTTAGAGACAGTGTCATGGCCTTAGTTAGGAGTAGTCAGGGCCTTAGTTAGGGAGAGCATTAGGGTTTCAGTCAGCATAAGATGCAGGAGATTCTCTCGGGACAGAGTCAGGTTCCAGGCCAGAGATAGTGAAAGGAAATGACCAAGGGATAACGAGAAGACCTTAGTCATTGAGAGCATCAGGGCCTTAGTTAGCAGCAGCGTGAGGGCCTTAATCAGGACCAGTGCCAGGGCTTGATGTACGGACAGCGTCAGAGCCTAACTAAGGTACAGCAACAGGGCCTAAGTGAGGCCTATCTTTGGGGCCTGAGTAAGGGACAGTATCAGGGCATGACTTAGAAGCAGCAGAAAGGCCTCTGTAGGATCAGCATTAGGGTCTTCGTGAAAGATATTATCAGGGCCTCTGTTAGGGACAGCCTCAAGGTCTCACTTAGGGACAGCGTCAGGGCTTACTTTGGGAAAGTTTCAGGACCTTGGTAAGACATGGGTCAGGATATTAGCTCCGGATAATGTCAGGTGTTCAGATATTGACGGCAGCAGGGCCTTAGTTAGAGGCAGTGTCAGGCCTAAGTTAGGACTAGCATCAGAGCCTTTGTTAGGTACAGTGTCAGTGACTGAGTTAGGTGTAGTGTCAGGGCCTTAGTTAGGGACAATGTCAGGACCTGCGTTAGGACGAGCCTCCAGGCCTCAGTTAGGGACAGGTTCACGGCCTCGGACCTAAATTCAGGGCCTCATTTAGGGACAGAATCACAGATTTAGCTAGCATAAGAGGATCTACAGCTGAAAGCAACTTGAACACCACCACAAGCAGATGCAGAAGTGAACCATGCACGCTCCTATGAAGGAATATTCCACAGCAGTTGAGTACATTTTGTTTAAAGTTAGTAACACTCTACAAATTATGTTTTTTTTTTTTTTAAATTAATTATTTATTTATTTATTTAATTTATTTATGGCTGTGTTGGGTCTTCGTTTCTGCACGAGGGCCTTCTCCAGTTGCGGCAAGTGGGGGCCACTCTTCATCGCGGCGCGCGGGCTTCTCACTATGGCAGCCTCTCTTGTTGCGGAGCACAGGCTCCAGACGCGCAGGCTCAGCAATTGTGGCTCACGGGCCCAGTTGCTCCGCGGCATGTGGGATCTTCCCGGACCGGGGCTCGAACCCGTGTGCCCTGCATTGGCAGGCAGACTCTCAACCCCTGCGCCACCAGGGAAGCCCTACAAATTATGTTTTTAAGAAAACCATATTCAGAAGATGAAAGAATCTCGTTCTAAAGAATCTCTTTAGCTAATCTCGACATTAGCTAAAGAGAAGGTTAGGTTAAGATCTAGGGATAGTGTCAGGAAATGACCTAGGGATAGTGTCAAGACCTTAGTTACTTAGAGCATCAGGGCCTAATTAAGGACCAGTGAGTGTCAGGGCTTCGGGTAGGGCCAGCGTCAGAGCCTGACTTAGGGAGAGCGCCAGGGCCTGAGTGAGGCCTAGCGTCAGGGCCTTAGCTAGGGACAGTGTCAGGGCATGACTTAGGAGCAACATAAGAGCCACGGTAGGATCAGCCTCAGGGGCTATGTTAAAGATATTATCAGGGCCTCTGTTAGGGACAGCCTCAAGGCCTCACTTAGGGAGAGCATCAGGGCTTCCTTAGGGAGAGTTTCAGGACCTTGGTAAGAGATGAGTTAGGATATTAGCTCAGGATAATGTTCGGACTTTAGATATTGATGGTAGCAGGGCCTAAGTAAGGGACAGTGTCAAGGCGTTAGTTAGGAGTAGCGGGCCGCTGATAGGTCCAGTGTCAGGTCCTCAGTTAGCAATAGTGTTAGGGCCTTAGTTAGGGACAGTGTCAGGGCCAGATGTAGGACGAGCATCTAGGCCTTAGTTCGGGACAGTTTCACGGTCTTGGGACTAATTTCAGTGCCTGAGGCAGGCACAACCTAAGGGCTTCAGTTAGCATAAGAGGCAGGACATTAGCTAGTGACAGTGTCAGTTTAACATGTAGGGATAGTGTCAGGAAATGACCTAAGGATAGTGTGAAGACCTTTGTTACTGAGACTCTCAGGGCCTTATTCAGAACCCGTGTTAGGGCTTCAGGTAGGGACAGCATCAGAGCCTGACTTAGGGAGAGCGATAGGGTCTGAGTGAGGCCTAGCATCAGACCCTTAGCTGGGGACACTGTCAGGGCATGACTTAGGAGCAGCCTCAGGGCTTCTGTTGGATCAGCCTTAGGGTCTTAGTTAAAGACATGACCAGGGTCTGAGTTAGTCACAGCATCAAGGCCTGAGTTAGTTAGGGAAAGCTGCAGGGCCTCACTTAGGGACAGCGTCAGGGCTTACCTTGGGACAGTTTCAGGACCTTGGTAAGACATGGGTCAGGATATTAGCTCCGGATAATGTCAGGACTTTAGATATTGATGGCAGCAGCCCTTAGTTAGAGAAAGTGTCAGGCCCTGAGTTACGACTAGCATCAGAGCCTTTGTTAGGTACAATGTACGGGACTGAGTTAGGAGTAGAGTCAGGGCCTTAGTTAGTGACAGTGTCAGGGCCTGACTTCGGGAGAGCGACAGGGCCTGAGTGAGGCCTAGCGTCAGGCCCTTTGCTGGGCACACTGTCAGGGCATGACTTTGGAGCAGCATCAGCGTCTTTGCTGGATCAGCTTTAAGGTCTTCGTGAAATACATGATCAGGGACTGAGTTAGTCACAGCTTCAAGGCTTCAGTTAAGGAAAGCTTCAGGGCCTGAGTTAGGGACAGCCTCAGGTCTTCACTTACGGACAGCGTCAGGGCTTACTTTGGGACAGTTTCAGGACCTTGGAAAGATATAGGTCAGGATATTAGCTCAGGATAATGTCAGGACTTTACATACTGAGGGCAGCAGGGCCTTAGTTACAGACGGTTTCAGGGCCTGAGTTAGGCCTAGCATCAGTGACTTTGTTAGGTACAGTGTAAGGGACTGAGTTAGGAGTAGTGTCAGGGCCTTGCTTAGGGCCAGTGTCAGGGTCTGAGTTAGGTGTACTGTCAGAGACCTAGTTAGGGACAGTGCTAGGGCCTTAGTTACGATTCGTGTCAAGGCCTTATTTAGGACCAATTTCAGGGCCTTAGTTTGGACTAGCATCAGAGCCATTGTTAGGAATCGTATGAGGGCCTGAGTTAGGCGTACTGTCAGGGCCTTAGCTAGGGACAGTGTTAGGGCCTGAGTTAGGATTAGTGTCAAGGCCTTATTTAAGACCAATTTTAGGGCTTTAGTTTGGACTAGCAACAGAGCCTTTGTTAGGTATCATTTCGGGGCCTAAGTTAGGTGTAGTGTCAGGGCCATTGTTAGGGACAGTATCAGGGCCTGACTTAGGAGAAGTTCAGGGCCTTAGCCAGGGAAAGGGTCAGGGCCTTAGTAAGGGATATTATCAGGACCTGAATTAGCAGTAGTGTCAAGAATCCTTAGTGAGGAAAGTTATGAATAAGTCAGGACTCAGGCCCTGACACTGCCCTTAACTAAGGCCCTGACACTACTCGTAACACAGGCCCTGATCTCATTCCTATCATAGGCCCTGACACTGGTCTTAACTAAGGCCCTGACACTGGCCCTAACTAAAGCTGTGACGCCACTCTTAACTCAGGCACTGACACTGTCCCTAACAAAGCCTCTGACACAACTCGTAACGCAGGCCCTGACACTGTCTCTAACTAAGGCCCTGATACTACTACGAACTCAGCAATGGCACTGTCCCTAACTTAGGCCCTGACTCTACTCCTAACTCAGGAACTGACACTGTCACTAACTAAGGCCCTGACACTGTTCATGACTCACACCCTAACACTACTCCTAAATCATGCCCTGACAATGTCCCTAACTAAGGCCTTGACACTATTCCTAACTCAGGCACTGATACAATACCTAAGGAAGGCCCTGACATTACTCCTAACTCAGGCCCTGAAAAGGTCCCTAACTAACGCCGAGAAAACTCCTAACTCAGGCACTGACACTGTCCCAAAATAAGGCCCTGAATCTATTCCTAACTGAGGCGCTGATACAATACCTAAGGAAGACACTGATGCTACTCCTAACTAAGGCCCTGACACTACTGCTAACTCAGGCAATGACACAATCCATAACTAAGGCCCTGACACTATTCCCAACTCAGGCACTGACAGTGTACGTAACTAAAACCCTGACACTACACCTAACTCAGGCACTGACAGTGTCCCTCACAAGGGCCCTCACACTACACCCAACTCAGTCACTGACATTTTCCCTAATTGAGGCAATGATACTACTCCCAACTCAGGAACTAAGGCTCTGGATCATTGTGATGACAAGCGCCATGGAGCATTGTGACGACAAGGCCATGGAGAATTGTGATGACCGGGGTCATGGAGAATTGTGATGACAAGGGCCATGGAGCATTGTGATGACAGAGTTCATGGGGCATTGTGATGAAAGTGGTCATGGAGCATTGTGATGAAAATGGTCATGGAGCATTGTGATGAAAGTGGTCATGGAGGATTGTGATGAAAAGCGCTATGGAGCATTGTGATGACAGGGGTCATGGAGCATTGTGATGTCAAGTGCCATGGAGCATTGTGATGATAGGAGTCATGGGGCATTGTGATGACAGGGATCTTGGAGCTTTGTGGTGAAAGGGGTCATGGAACATTGTGATTACAACGACCTGGAGCATTGTGATGACAAGGGTCATGGAGCATTGTGATGACAATCACCATGGATCATTGTGATTAGTGGGGTAATGGAGCATTGTCATGAAAGGGGTCAAGGATCATTATGATTACAGGGATCATGGAGCATTGTGATGACAAGCGCCAAGGATCATTGTGAGGAAAGCGGTCATGGAGCATTGTGATGAACGTGGTCATGGAGCTTTGTTATGGCAATGTTCATGGCGCATTTTGATGAAAGAGGTCATGGAGCATTGTGATGGAAGGGGTCATGGGGCATTGTGATGAGAAGGGCCATGGAGCATTGTGATGAAAGGGTTCATGGAGCACTGTGATGATAAGTGCATGGAGCCTTGTGATGAAAATGGTCATGGAGCATTGTGATGAAAAGGGGTCATGGAGCATTGTGATGAAAGACGTCTGGGAGCATTGTGATGAAAGGGGCCATGGGGCATTGTGATGACAAGGGGTCATGGAGCATTGTGATGACAAGCGCCATGGGGCATTGTGATGGCAAGGACCATGGAATATTGTGATGAAAAGGGTCATGGACCCCTGTGCTGAATGTGGTCATGGAGCATTGTGATGCAAAGCGCCATGGAGCATTGTGATGACAAGTGTCATGGAGCTTTGTGATGAAATGTCTCATGGAACATTGTGATGACAGAGGTCGTGGAGCACTGTGATTACATTGAACATGGAGCATTGTGATGACAAAGGCCATGGAGCAATGTGATGAGAAGGGCATGTAGCATTGTGATGACAAAAGTCATAGAGCAGTGCGATGAAAGGATTAATGGAGCATTGTGATGAAAGGGGTCATGGAGCATTGCGATGACAGGGGGCATGGAGCACTGTGATGAAAGGAGTTATGGAGCACTGTGATTACAGTGGTAATTGTGATGCATTGTGATGAAAGGGGACATGAGACAGGGGTAATGGAGCATTCTGATGAAAGTTTTCATGGCTCATTGTGATGAAAAGGGGCATGGAGCATTGTGAGGAAAAGGGTTATGGAGCACTGTGATTACAGGGGTAATTTAGAGCATTGTGATAAACGGGGACATGGAGCAATTTGATGACAGGTGTCATGGGGCATTGTGAGGACAAGGGCCATGAAGCATTGTGATGACAGGTGTCATCTGGCTTTGTGAATGACAGGGGACCTGGAGCATTGTGATGACAAGGGTAATGGAGCATTGTGATGACCGGGGTCATGGAGCATTGTGATGACAGGGGGCATGGAGCATTGTGATCACAAGAGCATGGAACATTGTGAGACAAGGGTCATGGGCCAATGTGATGACATGGGGTATGGAGCATTGTGATGACAATGGTATGTAGCATTGTGATGACAGAGTTCATGGGGCATTGTGATGAAAGTGGTCATGGAGCATTGTGATGAAAATGGTCAAGGAGCATTGTGATGAAAGTGGTCATGGAGGATTGTGATGAAAAGCGCTATGGAGCATTGTGATGACGGGGGTCATGGAGCATTGTGATGACAGGGGTCTTGGGGCATTTTGATGATAAGGGCGTGGAGCATTGTGATGACAGTGGTCACGGAACATTGTGACGATAAGGGCATGGAGCCTAGTGAGAGACAGTCTAGCGGTCTTGGGACTAAATTCAGTGCCTGAGGTAGGCACAGCATAAGGTCTTTAGTTAGCATAAGAGGTAGGATATTAGCTCGGGACAGGGTTAGGGTGAAGGCTAGGATTCGTGTCAGGAAATGACCTAAGGATAGTGTGAAGACCTTTGTTACTGAGACTATCAGGGCCTTATTCAGAACCAGTGTTAGGGCTTCAGGTAGGGACAGTATCAGGGCCTGACTTTGGGAGAGCGACAGGGTCTGAGTGAGGCCTAATGTCAGGCCCTCAGCTGGGGACACTGTCAGGGAGTGACTTAGGAGCAGCATCAGTGCCTTTGTTGGATCAGCTTTAGGCTCTTAGTTAAAGATGACCAGAGCCCTAGTTAGTCACAGCGTCAAGGCCTCAGTTAGGGAAAGCTTCAGGGCCTGAGTTACGGACAGCCTCAGGTCTTCACTTAAAGACAGCGACAGGGCTTTCTTAGGGAGAGTGTCAAGACCTTGGTTAGAAATGGGTCAGGATATTATCTCAGGAGAGTGTCAGGATTTTAGTTATTGCTGGCAGCAGGGCCTATATTAGGGACAGATTCTGGGCCTTTGTTAGAGACAGTGTCATGGCCTTAGTTAGGAGTAGTCAGGGCCTTAGTTAGGGAGAGCATTAGGGTTTCAGTCAGCATAAGATGCAGGAGATTCTCTCGGGACAGAGTCAGGTTCCAGGCCAGAGATAGTGAAAGGAAATGACCAAGGGATAACGAGAAGACCTTAGTCATTGAGAGCATCAGGGCCTTAGTTAGCAGCAGCGTGAGGGCCTTAATCAGGACCAGTGCCAGGGCTTGATGTACGGACAGCGTCAGAGCCTAACTAAGGTACAGCAACAGGGCCTAAGTGAGGCCTATCTTTGGGGCCTGAGTAAGGGACAGTATCAGGGCATGACTTAGGAGCAGCAGAAAGGCCTCTGTAGGATCAGCATTAGGGTCTTCGTGAAAGATATTATCAGGGCCTCTGTTAGGGACAGCCTCAAGGTCTCACTTAGGGACAGCGTCAGGGCTTACTTTGGGAAAGTTTCAGGACCTTGGTAAGACATGGGTCAGGATATTAGCTCCGGATAATGTCAGGTGTTCAGATATTGACGGCAGCAGGGCCTTAGTTAGAGGCAGTGTCAGGCCTAAGTTAGGACTAGCATCAGAGCCTTTCTTAGGTACAGTGTCAGTGACTGAGTTAGGTGTAGTGTCAGGGCCTTAGTTAGGGACAGTGTCAGGACCTGCGTTAGGACGAGCCTCCAGGCCTCAGTTAGGGACAGGTTCACGGCCTCGGACCTAAATTCAGGGCCTCATTTAGGGACAGAATCACAGATTTAGCTAGCATAAGAGGATCTACAGCTGAAAGCAACTTGAACACCACCACAAGCAGATGCAGAAGTGAACCATGCACGCTCCTATGAAGGAATATTCCACAGCAGTTGAGTACATTTTGTTTAAAGTTAGTAACACTATACAAATGATGTTTTTAAGAAAACCATATTCAGAAGATGAAAGAATCTCGTTCTAAAGAATCTCTTTAGCTAATCTCGACATTAGCTAAAGAGAAGGTTAGGTTAAGATCTAGGGATAGTGTCAGGAAATGACCTAGGGATAGTGTCAAGACCTTAGTTACTTAGAGCATCAGGGCCTAATTAAGGACCAGTGAGTGTCAGGGCTTCGGGTAGGGACAGCGTCAGAGCCTGACTTAGGGAGAGCGACAGGGCCTGAGTGAGGCCTAGCGTCAGGGCCTTAGCTAGGGACAGTGTCAGGGCATGACTTAGGAGCAACATAAGAGCCACGGTAGGATCAGCCTCAGGGGCTATGTTAAAGATATTATCAGGGCCTCTGTTAGGGACAGCCTCAAGGCCTCACTTAGGGAGAGCATCAGGGCTTCCTTAGGGAGAGTTTCAGGACCTTGGTAAGAGATGAGTTAGGATAATAGCTCAGGATAATGTTCGGACTTTAGATATTGATGGTAGCAGGGCCTAAGTAAGGGACAGTGTCAAGGCGTTAGTTAGGAGTAGCGGGCCCCTGATAGGTCCAGTGTCAGGTCCTCAGTTAGCAATAGTGTTAGGGCCTTAGTTAGGGACAGTGTCAGGGCCAGATGTAGGACGAGCATCTAGGCCTTAGTTCGGGACAGTTTCACGGTCTTGGGACTAAATTCAGTGCCTGAGGCAGGCACAACCTAAGGGCTTCAGTTAGCATAAGAGGCAGGACATTAGCTAATGACAGTGTCAGTTTAACATGTAGGGATAGTGTCAGGAAATGACCTAAGGATAGTGTGAAGACCTTTGTTACTGAGACTCTCAGGGCCTTATTCAGAACCCGTGTTAGGGCTTCAGGTAGGGACAGCATCAGAGCCTGACTTAGGGAGAGCGATAGGGTCTGAGTGAGGCCTAGCATCAGACCCTTAGCTGGGGACACTGTCAGGGAATGACTTAGGAGCAGCCTCAGGGCTTCTGTTGGATCAGCCTTAGGGTCTTAGTTAAAGACGTGACCAGGGTCTGAGTTAGTCACAGAATCAAGGCCTGAGTTAGTTAGGGAAAGCTGCAGAGCCTCACTTAGGGACAGCGTCAGGGCTTACTTTGGGACAGTTTCAGGACCTTGGAAAGACATAGGTCAGGATATTAGCTCAGGATAATGGCAGGACTTTACATACTAATGGCAGCAGGGCCTTAGTTACAGACGGTTTCAGGGCCTGAGTTAGGCCTAGCATCAGTGACTTTGTTAGGTACAGTGTAAGGGACTGAGTTAGGGGTAGTGTCAGGGCCTTGCTTAGGGCCAGTGTCAGGGTCTGAGTTAGGCGTACTGTCAGGGCCTTAGCTAGGGACAGTGTTAGGGCCTGAGTTAGGATTAGTATCAAGGCCTTATTTAAGACCAATTTTAGGGCTTTAGTTTGGACTAGCAACAGAGCCTTTGTTAGGTATCATTTCGGGGCCTAAGTTAGGTGTAGTGTCAGGGCCATTGTTAGGGACAGTATCAGGGCCTGACTTAGGAGAAGTTCAGGGCCTTAGCCAGGGAAAGGGTCAGGGCCTTAGTAAGGGATATTATCAGGACCTGAATTAGCAGTAGTGTCAAAAATCCTTAGTGAGGAAAGTTAGGAATAAGTCAGGACTCAGGCCCTGACACTGTCCTTAACTAAGGCCCTGACACTACTCGTAACACAGGCCCTGATCTGATTCCTATCATAGGCCCTGACACTGGTCTTAACTAATGCCCTGACACTGGCCCTAATTAAAGCTGTGACGCTACTCTTAACTCAGGCACTGACACTGTCCCTAACAAAGCCTCTGACACTACTCCTAACTCAGGCCCTGACACTGTCTCTAACTAAGGCCCTGATACTACTACGAACCCCGCACAGGAACTGTCCCTAACTTAGGCCCTGACTCTACTCCTAACTCAGGAACTGACACTATCACTAACTAAGGCCCTGACACTGTTCATAACTCACACCCTAACACTACTCCTAAAGCATGCCCTGGCAATGTCCCTAACTAAGGCCTTGACACTATTCCTAACTCAGGCAATGATACAATACCTAAGGAAGGCCCTGACATTACTCCTAACTCAGGCCCTGAAAAGGTCCCTAACTAACGCCGACAAAACTCTTAACTCAGGCACTGACACTGTCCCAAAATAAGGCCCTGAATCTATTCCTGACTGAGGCGCTGATACAATACCTAACGAAGACACTGATGCTACTCCTAAGTAAGGCCCTGACACTACTCCTAACTCAGGCAATGACACAGTTCCTAACTAAGGCCCTGACACTATTCCCAACTCAGGCACTGACAGTGTACGTAACTAAAACCCTGACACTACACCTAACTCAGGCACTGACAGTGTCCCTAACAAGGGCCCTCACACTACTCCCAACTCAGTCACTGACATTTTCCCTAATTGAGGCAATGATACTACTCCCAACTCAGGAACTAAGGCTCTGGATCATTGTGATGACAAGCGCCATGGAGCACTGTGATGACAAGGGTCATGGAGAATTGTGATGACAAGTGCATGGAGCATTGTGATGACAAGGGCCATGGAGAATTGTGATGACAGGGGTCATGGAGCATTGTGATGACAGGGGTCATGGGGCATTTTGATGATAAGGGCGTGGAGCATTGTGATGAAAGTGGTCACGGAACATTGTGACGATAAGGGCATGGAGCCTAGTGAGGGTCAGTCTTGCGGTCTTGGGGCTAAATTCAGTGCCTGAGGTAGGCACAGCATAAGGTCTTTAGTTAGCATAAGAGGTAGGATATTAGCTCGGGACAGGGTTAGGGTGAAGGCTAGGAATCGTGTCAGGAAATGACCTAAGGATAGTGTGAAGACCTTTGTTACTGAGAATATCAGGGCCTTATTCAGAACCAGTGTTAGGGCTTCAGGTAGGGACAGTATCAGGGCCTGACTTAGGGAGAGCGACAGGGTCTGAGTGAGGCCTAATGTCAGGCCCTCAGCTGGGGACACTGTCAGGGAGTGACTTAGGAGCAGCATCAGTGCCTTTGTTGGATCAGCTTTAGGCTCTTAGTTAAAGATGACCAGAGCCCTAGTTAGTCACAGCGTCAAGGCCTCAGTTAGGGAAAGCTTCAGGGCCTGAGTTACGGACAGCCTCAGGTCTTCACTTAAAGACA
The DNA here is from genome assembly GCF_965194825.1 of Balaenoptera physalus. NCBI lineage: Eukaryota > Metazoa > Chordata > Mammalia > Artiodactyla > Balaenopteridae > Balaenoptera > Balaenoptera physalus. The sequence continues at coordinate 24,457 of NW_028126078.1, forward strand.
GCGACAGGGCTTTCTTAGGGAGAGTGTCAAGACCTTGGTTAGAAATGGGTCAGGATATTATCTCAGGAGAGTGTCAGGATTTTAGTTATTGCTGGCAGCAGGGCCTATATTAGGGACAGATTCTGGGCCTTTGTTAGAGACAGTGTCATGGCCTTAGTTAGGAGTAGTCAGGGCCTTAGTTAGGGAGAGCATTAGGGTTTCAGTCAGCATAAGATGCAGGAGATTCTCTCGGGACAGAGTCAGGTTCCAGGCCAGAGATAGTGAAAGGAAATGACCAAGGGATAACGAGAAGACCTTAGTCATTGAGAGCATCAGGGCCTTAGTTAGCAGCAGCGTGAGGGCCTTAATCAGGACCAGTGCCAGGGCTTGATGTACGGACAGCGTCAGAGCCTAACTAAGGTACAGCAACAGGGCCTAAGTGAGGCCTATCTTTGGGGCCTGAGTAAGGGACAGTATCAGGGCATGACTTAGAAGCAGCAGAAAGGCCTCTGTAGGATCAGCATTAGGGTCTTCGTGAAAGATATTATCAGGGCCTCTGTTAGGGACAGCCTCAAGGTCTCACTTAGGGACAGCGTCAGGGCTTACTTTGGGAAAGATTCAGGACCTTGGTAAGACATGGGTCAGGATATTAGCTCCGGATAATGTCAGGTGTTCAGATATTGACGGCAGCAGGGCCTTAGTTAGAGGCAGTGTCAGGCCTAAGTTAGGACTAGCATCAGAGCCTTTGTTAGGTACAGTGTCAGTGACTGAGTTAGGTGTAGTGTCAGGGCCTTAGTTAGGGACAATGTCAGGACCTGCGTTAGGACGAGCCTCCAGGCCTCAGTTAGGGACAGGTTCACGGCCTCGGACCTAAATTCAGGGCCTCATTTAGGGACAGAATCACAGATTTAGCTAGCATAAGAGGATCTACAGCTGAAAGCAACTTGAACACCACCACAAGCAGATGCAGAAGTGAACCATGCACGCTCCTATGAAGGAATATTCCACAGCAGTTGAGTACATTTTGTTTAAAGTTAGTAACACTCTACAAATTATGTTTTTTTTTTTTTTAAATTAATTAATTATTTATTTATTTAATTTATTTATGGCTGTGTTGGGTCTTCGTTTCTGCACGAGGGCCTTCTCCAGTTGCGGCAAGTGGGGGCCACTCTTCATCGCGGCGCGCGGGCTTCTCACTATGGCAGCCTCTCTTGTTGCGGAGCACAGGCTCCAGACGCGCAGGCTCAGCAATTGTGGCTCACGGGCCCAGTTGCTCCGCGGCATGTGGGATCTTCCCGGACCGGGGCTCGAACCCGTGTGCCCTGCATTGGCAGGCAGACTCTCAACCCCTGCGCCACCAGGGAAGCCCTACAAATTATGTTTTTAAGAAAACCATATTCAGAAGATGAAAGAATCTCGTTCTAAAGAATCTCTTTAGCTAATCTCGACATTAGCTAAAGAGAAGGTTAGGTTAAGATCTAGGGATAGTGTCAGGAAATGACCTAGGGATAGTGTCAAGACCTTAGTTACTTAGAGCATCAGGGCCTAATTAAGGACCAGTGAGTGTCAGGGCTTCGGGTAGGGACAGCGTCAGAGCCTGACTTAGGGAGAGCGCCAGGGCCTGAGTGAGGCCTAGCGTCAGGGCCTTAGCTAGGGACAGTGTCAGGGCATGACTTAGGAGCAACATAAGAGCCACGGTAGGATCAGCCTCAGGGGCTATGTTAAAGATATTATCAGGGCCTCTGTTAGGGACAGCCTCAAGGCCTCACTTAGGGAGAGCATCAGGGCTTCCTTAGGGAGAGTTTCAGGACCTTGGTAAGAGATGAGTTAGGATATTAGCTCAGGATAATGTTCGGACTTTAGATATTGATGGTAGCAGGGCCTAAGTAAGGGACAGTGTCAAGGCGTTAGTTAGGAGTAGCGGGCCGCTGATAGGTCCAGTGTCAGGTCCTCAGTTAGCAATAGTGTTAGGGCCTTAGTTAGGGACAGTGTCAGGGCCAGATGTAGGACGAGCATCTAGGCCTTAGTTCGGGACAGTTTCACGGTCTTGGGACTAATTTCAGTGCCTGAGGCAGGCACAACCTAAGGGCTTCAGTTAGCATAAGAGGCAGGACATTAGCTAGTGACAGTGTCAGTTTAACATGTAGGGATAGTGTCAGGAAATGACCTAAGGATAGTGTGAAGACCTTTGTTACTGAGACTCTCAGGGCCTTATTCAGAACCCGTGTTAGGGCTTCAGGTAGGGACAGCATCAGAGCCTGACTTAGGGAGAGCGATAGGGTCTGAGTGAGGCCTAGCATCAGACCCTTAGCTGGGGACACTGTCAGGGCATGACTTAGGAGCAGCCTCAGGGCTTCTGTTGGATCAGCCTTAGGGTCTTAGTTAAAGACATGACCAGGGTCTGAGTTAGTCACAGCATCAAGGCCTGAGTTAGTTAGGGAAAGCTGCAGGGCCTCACTTAGGGACAGCGTCAGGGCTTACCTTGGGACAGTTTCAGGACCTTGGTAAGACATGGGTCAGGATATTAGCTCCGGATAATGTCAGGACTTTAGATATTGATGGCAGCAGCCCTTAGTTAGAGAAAGTGTCAGGCCCTGAGTTACGACTAGCATCAGAGCCTTTGTTAGGTACAATGTACGGGACTGAGTTAGGAGTAGAGTCAGGGCCTTAGTTAGTGACAGTGTCAGGGCCTGACTTCGGGAGAGCGACAGGGCCTGAGTGAGGCCTAGCGTCAGGCCCTTTGCTGGGCACACTGTCAGGGCATGACTTTGGAGCAGCATCAGCGTCTTTGCTGGATCAGCTTTAAGGTCTTCGTGAAATACATGATCAGGGACTGAGTTAGTCACAGCTTCAAGGCTTCAGTTAAGGAAAGCTTCAGGGCCTGAGTTAGGGACAGCCTCAGGTCTTCACTTACGGACAGCGTCAGGGCTTACTTTGGGACAGTTTCAGGACCTTGGAAAGATATAGGTCAGGATATTAGCTCAGGATAATGTCAGGACTTTACATACTGAGGGCAGCAGGGCCTTAGTTACAGACGGTTTCAGGGCCTGAGTTAGGCCTAGCATCAGTGACTTTGTTAGGTACAGTGTAAGGGACTGAGTTAGGAGTAGTGTCAGGGCCTTGCTTAGGGCCAGTGTCAGGGTCTGAGTTAGGTGTACTGTCAGAGACCTAGTTAGGGACAGTGCTAGGGCCTTAGTTACGATTCGTGTCAAGGCCTTATTTAGGACCAATTTCAGGGCCTTAGTTTGGACTAGCATCAGAGCCATTGTTAGGAATCGTATGAGGGCCTGAGTTAGGCGTACTGTCAGGGCCTTAGCTAGGGACAGTGTTAGGGCCTGAGTTAGGATTAGTGTCAAGGCCTTATTTAAGACCAATTTTAGGGCTTTAGTTTGGACTAGCAACAGAGCCTTTGTTAGGTATCATTTCCGGGCCTAAGTTAGGTGTAGTGTCAGGGCCATTGTTAGGGACAGTATCAGGGCCTGACTTAGGAGAAGTTCAGGGCCTTAGCCAGGGAAAGGGTCAGGGCCTTAGTAAGGGATATTATCAGGACCTGAATTAGCAGTAGTGTCAAGAATCCTTAGTGAGGAAAGTTATGAATAAGTCAGGACTCAGGCCCTGACACTGCCCTTAACTAAGGCCCTGACACTACTCGTAACACAGGCCCTGATCTCATTCCTATCATAGGCCCTGACACTGGTCTTAACTAAGGCCCTGACACTGGCCCTAACTAAAGCTGTGACGCCACTCTTAACTCAGGCACTGACACTGTCCCTAACAAAGCCTCTGACACAACTCGTAACGCAGGCCCTGACACTGTCTCTAACTAAGGCCCTGATACTACTACGAACTCAGCAATGGCACTGTCCCTAACTTAGGCCCTGACTCTACTCCTAACTCAGGAACTGACACTGTCACTAACTAAGGCCCTGACACTGTTCATGACTCACACCCTAACACTACTCCTAAATCATGCCCTGACAATGTCCCTAACTAAGGCCTTGACACTATTCCTAACTCAGGCACTGATACAATACCTAAGGAAGGCCCTGACATTACTCCTAACTCAGGCCCTGAAAAGGTCCCTAACTAACGCCGAGAAAACTCCTAACTCAGGCACTGACACTGTCCCAAAATAAGGCCCTGAATCTATTCCTAACTGAGGCGCTGATACAATACCTAAGGAAGACACTGATGCTACTCCTAACTAAGGCCCTGACACTACTGCTAACTCAGGCAATGACACAATCCATAACTAAGGCCCTGACACTATTCCCAACTCAGGCACTGACAGTGTACGTAACTAAAACCCTGACACTACACCTAACTCAGGCACTGACAGTGTCCCTCACAAGGGCCCTCACACTACACCCAACTCAGTCACTGACATTTTCCCTAATTGAGGCAATGATACTACTCCCAACTCAGGAACTAAGGCTCTGGATCATTGTGATGACAAGCGCCATGGAGCATTGTGACGACAAGGCCATGGAGAATTGTGATGACCGGGGTCATGGAGAATTGTGATGACAAGGGCCATGGAGCATTGTGATGACAGAGTTCATGGGGCATTGTGATGAAAGTGGTCATGGAGCATTGTGATGAAAATGGTCATGGAGCATTGTGATGAAAGTGGTCATGGAGGATTGTGATGAAAAGCGCTATGGAGCATTGTGATGACAGGGGTCATGGAGCATTGTGATGTCAAGTGCCATGGAGCATTGTGATGATAGGAGTCATGGGGCATTGTGATGACAGGGATCTTGGAGCTTTGTGGTGAAAGGGGTCATGGAACATTGTGATTACAACGACCTGGAGCATTGTGATGACAAGGGTCATGGAGCATTGTGATGACAATCACCATGGATCATTGTGATTAGTGGGGTAATGGAGCATTGTCATGAAAGGGGTCAAGGATCATTATGATTACAGGGATCATGGAGCATTGTGATGACAAGCGCCAAGGATCATTGTGAGGAAAGCGGTCATGGAGCATTGTGATGAACGTGGTCATGGAGCTTTGTTATGGCAATGTTCATGGCGCATTTTGATGAAAGAGGTCATGGAGCATTGTGATGGAAGGGGTCATGGGGCATTGTGATGAGAAGGGCCATGGAGCATTGTGATGAAAGGGTTCATGGAGCACTGTGATGATAAGTGCATGGAGCCTTGTGATGAAAATGGTCATGGAGCATTGTGATGAAAAGGGGTCATGGAGCATTGTGATGAAAGACGTCTGGGAGCATTGTGATGAAAGGGGCCATGGGGCATTGTGATGACAAGGGGTCATGGAGCATTGTGATGACAAGCGCCATGGGGCATTGTGATGGCAAGGACCATGGAATATTGTGATGAAAAGGGTCATGGACCCCTGTGCTGAATGTGGTCATGGAGCATTGTGATGCAAAGCGCCATGGAGCATTGTGATGACAAGTGTCATGGAGCTTTGTGATGAAATGTCTCATGGAACATTGTGATGACAGAGGTCGTGGAGCACTGTGATTACATTGAACATGGAGCATTGTGATGACAAAGGCCATGGAGCAATGTGATGAGAAGGGCATGTAGCATTGTGATGACAAAAGTCATAGAGCAGTGCGATGAAAGGATTAATGGAGCATTGTGATGAAAGGGGTCATGGAGCATTGCGATGACAGGGGGCATGGAGCACTGTGATGAAAGGAGTTATGGAGCACTGTGATTACAGTGGTAATTGTGATGCATTGTGATGAAAGGGGACATGAGACAGGGGTAATGGAGCATTCTGATGAAAGTTTTCATGGCTCATTGTGATGAAAAGGGGCATGGAGCATTGTGAGGAAAAGGGTTATGGAGCACTGTGATTACAGGGGTAATTTAGAGCATTGTGATAAACGGGGACATGGAGCAATTTGATGACAGGTGTCATGGGGCATTGTGAGGACAAGGGCCATGAAGCATTGTGATGACAGGTGTCATCTGGCTTTGTGAATGACAGGGGACCTGGAGCATTGTGATGACAAGGGTAATGGAGCATTGTGATGACCGGGGTCATGGAGCATTGTGATGACGGGGCATGGAGCATTGTGATCACAAGAGCATGGAACATTGTGAGACAAGGGTCATGGGCCAATGTGATGACATGGGGTATGGAGCATTGTGATGACAATGGTATGTAGCATTGTGATGACAGAGTTCATGGGGCATTGTGATGAAAGTGGTCATGGAGCATTGTGATGAAAATGGTCAAGGAGCATTGTGATGAAAGTGGTCATGGAGGATTGTGATGAAAAGCGCTATGGAGCATTGTGATGACGGGGGTCATGGAGCATTGTGATGACAGGGGTCTTGGGGCATTTTGATGATAAGGGCGTGGAGCATTGTGATGACAGTGGTCACGGAACATTGTGACGATAAGGGCATGGAGCCTAGTGAGAGACAGTCTAGCGGTCTTGGGACTAAATTCAGTGCCTGAGGTAGGCACAGCATAAGGTCTTTAGTTAGCATAAGAGGTAGGATATTAGCTCGGGACAGGGTTAGGGTGAAGGCTAGGATTCGTGTCAGGAAATGACCTAAGGATAGTGTGAAGACCTTTGTTACTGAGACTATCAGGGCCTTATTCAGAACCAGTGTTAGGGCTTCAGGTAGGGACAGTATCAGGGCCTGACTTTGGGAGAGCGACAGGGTCTGAGTGAGGCCTAATGTCAGGCCCTCAGCTGGGGACACTGTCAGGGAGTGACTTAGGAGCAGCATCAGTGCCTTTGTTGGATCAGCTTTAGGCTCTTAGTTAAAGATGACCAGAGCCCTAGTTAGTCACAGCGTCAAGGCCTCAGTTAGGGAAAGCTTCAGGGCCTGAGTTACGGACAGCCTCAGGTCTTCACTTAAAGACAGCGACAGGGCTTTCTTAGGGAGAGTGTCAAGACCTTGGTTAGAAATGGGTCAGGATATTATCTCAGGAGAGTGTCAGGATTTTAGTTATTGCTGGCAGCAGGGCCTATATTAGGGACAGATTCTGGGCCTTTGTTAGAGACAGTGTCATGGCCTTAGTTAGGAGTAGTCAGGGCCTTAGTTAGGGAGAGCATTAGGGTTTCAGTCAGCATAAGATGCAGGAGATTCTCTCGGGACAGAGTCAGGTTCCAGGCCAGAGATAGTGAAAGGAAATGACCAAGGGATAACGAGAAGACCTTAGTCATTGAGAGCATCAGGGCCTTAGTTAGCAGCAGCGTGAGGGCCTTAATCAGGACCAGTGCCAGGGCTTGATGTACGGACAGCGTCAGAGCCTAACTAAGGTACAGCAACAGGGCCTAAGTGAGGCCTATCTTTGGGGCCTGAGTAAGGGACAGTATCAGGGCATGACTTAGGAGCAGCAGAAAGGCCTCTGTAGGATCAGCATTAGGGTCTTCGTGAAAGATATTATCAGGGCCTCTGTTAGGGACAGCCTCAAGGTCTCACTTAGGGACAGCGTCAGGGCTTACTTTGGGAAAGTTTCAGGACCTTGGTAAGACATGGGTCAGGATATTAGCTCCGGATAATGTCAGGTGTTCAGATATTGACGGCAGCAGGGCCTTAGTTAGAGGCAGTGTCAGGCCTAAGTTAGGACTAGCATCAGAGCCTTTGTTAGGTACAGTGTCAGTGACTGAGTTAGGTGTAGTGTCAGGGCCTTAGTTAGGGACAGTGTCAGGACCTGCGTTAGGACGAGCCTCCAGGCCTCAGTTAGGGACAGGTTCACGGCCTCGGACCTAAATTCAGGGCCTCATTTAGGGACAGAATCACAGATTTAGCTAGCATAAGAGGATCTACAGCTGAAAGCAACTTGAACACCACCACAAGCAGATGCAGAAGTGAACCATGCACGCTCCTATGAAGGAATATTCCACAGCAGTTGAGTACATTTTGTTTAAAGTTAGTAACACTATACAAATGATGTTTTTAAGAAAACCATATTCAGAAGATGAAAGAATCTCGTTCTAAAGAATCTCTTTAGCTAATCTCGACATTAGCTAAAGAGAAGGTTAGGTTAAGATCTAGGGATAGTGTCAGGAAATGACCTAGGGATAGTGTCAAGACCTTAGTTACTTAGAGCATCAGGGCCTAATTAAGGACCAGTGAGTGTCAGGGCTTCGGGTAGGGACAGCGTCAGAGCCTGACTTAGGGAGAGCGACAGGGCCTGAGTGAGGCCTAGCGTCAGGGCCTTAGCTAGGGACAGTGTCAGGGCATGACTTAGGAGCAACATAAGAGCCACGGTAGGATCAGCCTCAGGGGCTATGTTAAAGATATTATCAGGGCCTCTGTTAGGGACAGCCTCAAGGCCTCACTTAGGGAGAGCATCAGGGCTTCCTTAGGGAGAGTTTCAGGACCTTGGTAAGAGATGAGTTAGGATAATAGCTCAGGATAATGTTCGGACTTTAGATATTGATGGTAGCAGGGCCTAAGTAAGGGACAGTGTCAAGGCGTTAGTTAGGAGTAGCGGGCCCCTGATAGGTCCAGTGTCAGGTCCTCAGTTAGCAATAGTGTTAGGGCCTTAGTTAGGGACAGTGTCAGGGCCAGATGTAGGACGAGCATCTAGGCCTTAGTTCGGGACAGTTTCACGGTCTTGGGACTAAATTCAGTGCCTGAGGCAGGCACAACCTAAGGGCTTCAGTTAGCATAAGAGGCAGGACATTAGCTAATGACAGTGTCAGTTTAACATGTAGGGATAGTGTCAGGAAATGACCTAAGGATAGTGTGAAGACCTTTGTTACTGAGACTCTCAGGGCCTTATTCAGAACCCGTGTTAGGGCTTCAGGTAGGGACAGCATCAGAGCCTGACTTAGGGAGAGCGATAGGGTCTGAGTGAGGCCTAGCATCAGACCCTTAGCTGGGGACACTGTCAGGGAATGACTTAGGAGCAGCCTCAGGGCTTCTGTTGGATCAGCCTTAGGGTCTTAGTTAAAGACGTGACCAGGGTCTGAGTTAGTCACAGAATCAAGGCCTGAGTTAGTTAGGGAAAGCTGCAGAGCCTCACTTAGGGACAGCGTCAGGGCTTACTTTGGGACAGTTTCAGGACCTTGGAAAGACATAGGTCAGGATATTAGCTCAGGATAATGGCAGGACTTTACATACTGATGGCAGCAGGGCCTTAGTTACAGACGGTTTCAGGGCCTGAGTTAGGCCTAGCATCAGTGACTTTGTTAGGTACAGTGTAAGGGACTGAGTTAGGGGTAGTGTCAGGGCCTTGCTTAGGGCCAGTGTCAGGGTCTGAGTTAGGCGTACTGTCAGGGCCTTAGCTAGGGACAGTGTTAGGGCCTGAGTTAGGATTAGTATCAAGGCCTTATTTAAGACCAATTTTAGGGCTTTAGTTTGGACTAGCAACAGAGCCTTTGTTAGGTATCATTTCGGGGCCTAAGTTAGGTGTAGTGTCAGGGCCATTGTTAGGGACAGTATCAGGGCCTGACTTAGGAGAAGTTCAGGGCCTTAGCCAGGGAAAGGGTCAGGGCCTTAGTAAGGGATATTATCAGGACCTGAATTAGCAGTAGTGTCAAAAATCCTTAGTGAGGAAAGTTAGGAATGTCAGGACTCAGGCCCTGACACTGTCCTTAACTAAGGCCCTGACACTACTCGTAACACAGGCCCTGATCTGATTCCTATCATAGGCCCTGACACTGGTCTTAACTAATGCCCTGACACTGGCCCTAATTAAAGCTGTGACGCTACTCTTAACTCAGGCACTGACACTGTCCCTAACAAAGCCTCTGACACTACTCCTAACTCAGGCCCTGACACTGTCTCTAACTAAGGCCCTGATACTACTACGAACCCCGCACAGGAACTGTCCCTAACTTAGGCCCTGACTCTACTCCTAACTCAGGAACTGACACTATCACTAACTAAGGCCCTGACACTGTTCATAACTCACACCCTAACACTACTCCTAAAGCATGCCCTGGCAATGTCCCTAACTAAGGCCTTGACACTATTCCTAACTCAGGCAATGATACAATACCTAAGGAAGGCCCTGACATTACTCCTAACTCAGGCCCTGAAAAGGTCCCTAACTAACGCCGACAAAACTCTTAACTCAGGCACTGACACTGTCCCAAAATAAGGCCCTGAATCTATTCCTGACTGAGGCGCTGATACAATACCTAACGAAGACACTGATGCTACTCCTAAGTAAGGCCCTGACACTACTCCTAACTCAGGCAATGACACAGTTCCTAACTAAGGCCCTGACACTATTCCCAACTCAGGCACTGACAGTGTACGTAACTAAAACCCTGACACTACACCTAACTCAGGCACTGACAGTGTCCCTAACAAGGGCCCTCACACTACTCCCAACTCAGTCACTGACATTTTCCCTAATTGAGGCAATGATACTACTCCCAACTCAGGAACTAAGGCTCTGGATCATTGTGATGACAAGCGCCATGGAGCACTGTGATGACAAGGGTCATGGAGAATTGTGATGACAAGTGCATGGAGCATTGTGATGACAAGGGCCATGGAGAATTGTGATGACAGGGGTCATGGAGCATTGTGATGACAGGGGTCATGGGGCATTTTGATGATAAGGGCGTGGAGCATTGTGATGAAAGTGGTCACGGAACATTGTGACGATAAGGGCATGGAGCCTAGTGAGGGTCAGTCTTGCGGTCTTGGGGCTAAATTCAGTGCCTGAGGTAGGCACAGCATAAGGTCTTTAGTTAGCATAAGAGGTAGGATATTAGCTCGGGACAGGGTTAGGGTGAAGGCTAGGAATCGTGTCAGGAAATGACCTAAGGATAGTGTGAAGACCTTTGTTACTGAGAATATCAGGGCCTTATTCAGAACCAGTGTTAGGGCTTCAGGTAGGGACAGTATCAGGGCCTGACTTAGGGAGAGCGACAGGGTCTGAGTGAGGCCTAATGTCAGGCCCTCAGCTGGGGACACTGTCAGGGAGTGACTTAGGAGCAGCATCAGTGCCTTTGTTGGATCAGCTTTAGGCTCTTAGTTAAAGATGACCAGAGCCCTAGTTAGTCACAGCGTCAAGGCCTCAGTTAGGGAAAGCTTCAGGGCCTGAGTTACGGACAGCCTCAGGTCTTCACTTAAAGACAGCGACAGGGCTTTCTTAGGGAGAGTGTCAAGACCTTGGTTAGAAATGGGTCAGGATATTATCTCAGGAGAGTGTCAGGATTTTAGTTATTGCTGGCAGCAGGGCCTATATTAGGGACAGATTCTGGGCCTTTGTTAGAGACAGTGTCATGGCCTTAGTTAGGAGTAGTCAGGGCCTTAGTTAGGGAGAGCATTAGGGTTTCAGTCAGCATAAGATGCAGGAGATTCTCTCGGGACAGAGTCAGGTTCCAGGCCAGAGATAGTGAAAGGAAATGACCAAGGGATAACGAGAAGACCTTAGTCATTGAGAGCATCAGGGCCTTAGTTAGCAGCAGCGTGAGGGCCTTAATCAGGACCAGTGCCAGGGCTTGATGTACGGACAGCGTCAGAGCCTAACTAAGGTACAGCAACAGGGCCTAAGTGAGGCCTATCTTTGGGGCCTGAGTAAGGGACAGTATCAGGGCATGACTTAGAAGCAGCAGAAAGGCCTCTGTAGGATCAGCATTAGGGTCTTCGTGAAAGATATTATCAGGGCCTCTGTTAGGGACAGCCTCAAGGTCTCACTTAGGGACAGCGTCAGGGCTTACTTTGGGAAAGTTTCAGGACCTTGGTAAGACATGGGTCAGGATATTAGCTCCGGATAATGTCAGGTGTTCAGATATTGACGGCAGCAGGGCCTTAGTTAGAGGCAGTGTCAGGCCTAAGTTAGGACTAGCATCAGAGCCTTTGTTAGGTACAGTGTCAGTGACTGAGTTAGGTGTAGTGTCAGGGCCTTAGTTAGGGACAATGTCAGGACCTGCGTTAGGACGAGCCTCCAGGCCTCAGTTAGGGACAGGTTCACGGCCTCGGACCTAAATTCAGGGCCTCATTTAGGGACAGAATCACAGATTTAGCTAGCATAAGAGGATCTACAGCTGAAAGCAACTTGAACACCACCACAAGCAGATGCAGAAGTGAACCATGCACGCTCCTATGAAGGAATATTCCACAGCAGTTGAGTACATTTTGTTTAAAGTTAGTAACACTCTACAAATTATGTTTTTTTTTTTTTTAAATTAATTATTTATTTATTTATTTAATTTATTTATGGCTGTGTTGGGTCTTCGTTTCTGCACGAGGGCCTTCTCCAGTTGCGGCAAGTGGGGGCCACTCTTCATCGCGGCGCGCGGGCTTCTCACTATGGCAGCCTCTCTTGTTGCGGAGCACAGGCTCCAGACGCGCAGGCTCAGCAATTGTGGCTCACGGGCCCAGTTGCTCCGCGGCATGTGGGATCTTCCCGGACCGGGGCTCGAACCCGTGTGCCCTGCATTGGCAGGCAGACTCTCAACCCCTGCGCCACCAGGGAAGCCCTACAAATTATGTTTTTAAGAAAACCATATTCAGAAGATGAAAGAATCTCGTTCTAAAGAATCTCTTTAGCTAATCTCGACATTAGCTAAAGAGAAGGTTAGGTTAAGATCTAGGGATAGTGTCAGGAAATGACCTAGGGATAGTGTCAAGACCTTAGTTACTTAGAGCATCAGGGCCTAATTAAGGACCAGTGAGTGTCAGGGCTTCGGGTAGGGCCAGCGTCAGAGCCTGACTTAGGGAGAGCGCCAGGGCCTGAGTGAGGCCTAGCGTCAGGGCCTTAGCTAGGGACAGTGTCAGGGCATGACTTAGGAGCAACATAAGAGCCACGGTAGGATCAGCCTCAGGGGCTATGTTAAAGATATTATCAGGGCCTCTGTTAGGGACAGCCTCAAGGCCTCACTTAGGGAGAGCATCAGGGCTTCCTTAGGGAGAGTTTCAGGACCTTGGTAAGAGATGAGTTAGGATATTAGCTCAGGATAATGTTCGGACTTTAGATATTGATGGTAGCAGGGCCTAAGTAAGGGACAGTGTCAAGGCGTTAGTTAGGAGTAGCGGGCCGCTGATAGGTCCAGTGTCAGGTCCTCAGTTAGCAATAGTGTTAGGGCCTTAGTTAGGGACAGTGTCAGGGCCAGATGTAGGACGAGCATCTAGGCCTTAGTTCGGGACAGTTTCACGGTCTTGGGACTAATTTCAGTGCCTGAGGCAGGCACAACCTAAGGGCTTCAGTTAGCATAAGAGGCAGGACATTAGCTAGTGACAGTGTCAGTTTAACATGTAGGGATAGTGTCAGGAAATGACCTAAGGATAGTGTGAAGACCTTTGTTACTGAGACTCTCAGGGCCTTATTCAGAACCCGTGTTAGGGCTTCAGGTAGGGACAGCATCAGAGCCTGACTTAGGGAGAGCGATAGGGTCTGAGTGAGGCCTAGCATCAGACCCTTAGCTGGGGACACTGTCAGGGCATGACTTAGGAGCAGCCTCAGGGCTTCTGTTGGATCAGCCTTAGGGTCTTAGTTAAAGACATGACCAGGGTCTGAGTTAGTCACAGCATCAAGGCCTGAGTTAGTTAGGGAAAGCTGCAGGGCCTCACTTAGGGACAGCGTCAGGGCTTACCTTGGGACAGTTTCAGGACCTTGGTAAGACATGGGTCAGGATATTAGCTCCGGATAATGTCAGGACTTTAGATATTGATGGCAGCAGCCCTTAGTTAGAGAAAGTGTCAGGCCCTGAGTTACGACTAGCATCAGAGCCTTTGTTAGGTACAATGTACGGGACTGAGTTAGGAGTAGAGTCAGGGCCTTAGTTAGTGACAGTGTCAGGGCCTGACTTCGGGAGAGCGACAGGGCCTGAGTGAGGCCTAGCGTCAGGCCCTTTGCTGGGCACACTGTCAGGGCATGACTTTGGAGCAGCATCAGCGTCTTTGCTGGATCAGCTTTAAGGTCTTCGTGAAATACATGATCAGGGACTGAGTTAGTCACAGCTTCAAGGCTTCAGTTAAGGAAAGCTTCAGGGCCTGAGTTAGGGACAGCCTCAGGTCTTCACTTACGGACAGCGTCAGGGCTTACTTTGGGACAGTTTCAGGACCTTGGAAAGATATAGGTCAGGATATTAGCTCAGGATAATGTCAGGACTTTACATACTGAGGGCAGCAGGGCCTTAGTTACAGACGGTTTCAGGGCCTGAGTTAGGCCTAGCATCAGTGACTTTGTTAGGTACAGTGTAAGGGACTGAGTTAGGAGTAGTGTCAGGGCCTTGCTTAGGGCCAGTGTCAGGGTCTGAGTTAGGTGTACTGTCAGAGACCTAGTTAGGGACAGTGCTAGGGCCTTAGTTACGATTCGTGTCAAGGCCTTATTTAGGACCAATTTCAGGGCCTTAGTTTGGACTAGCATCAGAGCCATTGTTAGGAATCGTATGAGGGCCTGAGTTAGGCGTACTGTCAGGGCCTTAGCTAGGGACAGTGTTAGGGCCTGAGTTAGGATTAGTGTCAAGGCCTTATTTAAGACCAATTTTAGGGCTTTAGTTTGGACTAGAAACAGAGCCTTTGTTAGGTATCATTTCGGGGCCTAAGTTAGGTGTAGTGTCAGGGCCATTGTTAGGGACAGTATCAGGGCCTGACTTAGGAGAAGTTCAGGGCCTTAGCCAGGGAAAGGGTCAGGGCCTTAGTAAGGGATATTATCAGGACCTGAATTAGCAGTAGTGTCAAGAATCCTTAGTGAGGAAAGTTATGAATAAGTCAGGACTCAGGCCCTGACACTGCCCTTAACTAAGGCCCTGACACTACTCGTAACACAGGCCCTGATCTCATTCCTATCATAGGCCCTGACACTGGTCTTAACTAAGGCCCTGACACTGGCCCTAACTAAAGCTGTGACGCCACTCTTAACTCAGGCACTGACACTGTCCCTAACAAAGCCTCTGACACAACTCGTAACGCAGGCCCTGACACTGTCTCTAACTAAGGCCCTGATACTACTACGAACTCAGCAATGGCACTGTCCCTAACTTAGGCCCTGACTCTACTCCTAACTCAGGAACTGACACTGTCACTAACTAAGGCCCTGACACTGTTCATGACTCACACCCTAACACTACTCCTAAATCATGCCCTGACAATGTCCCTAACTAAGGCCTTGACACTATTCCTAACTCAGGCACTGATACAATACCTAAGGAAGGCCCTGACATTACTCCTAACTCAGGCCCTGAAAAGGTCCCTAACTAACGCCGAGAAAACTCCTAACTCAGGCACTGACACTGTCCCAAAATAAGGCCCTGAATCTATTCCTAACTGAGGCGCTGATACAATACCTAAGGAAGACACTGATGCTACTCCTAACTAAGGCCCTGACACTACTGCTAACTCAGGCAATGACACAATCCATAACTAAGGCCCTGACACTATTCCCAACTCAGGCACTGACAGTGTACGTAACTAAAACCCTGACACTACACCTAACTCAGGCACTGACAGTGTCCCTCACAAGGGCCCTCACACTACACCCAACTCAGTCACTGACATTTTCCCTAATTGAGGCAATGATACTACTCCCAACTCAGGAACTAAGGCTCTGGATCATTGTGATGACAAGCGCCATGGAGCATTGTGACGACAAGGCCATGGAGAATTGTGATGACCGGGGTCATGGAGAATTGTGATGACAAGGGCCATGGAGCATTGTGATGACAGAGTTCATGGGGCATTGTGATGAAAGTGGTCATGGAGCATTGTGATGAAAATGGTCATGGAGCATTGTGATGAAAGTGGTCATGGAGGATTGTGATGAAAAGCGCTATGGAGCATTGTGATGACAGGGGTCATGGAGCATTGTGATGTCAAGTGCCATGGAGCATTGTGATGATAGGAGTCATGGGGCATTGTGATGACAGGGATCTTGGAGCTTTGTGGTGAAAGGGGTCATGGAACATTGTGATTACAACGACCTGGAGCATTGTGATGACAAGGGTCATGGAGCATTGTGATGACAATCACCATGGATCATTGTGATTAGTGGGGTAATGGAGCATTGTCATGAAAGGGGTCAAGGATCATTATGATTACAGGGATCATGGAGCATTGTGATGACAAGCGCCAAGGATCATTGTGAGGAAAGCGGTCATGGAGCATTGTGATGAACGTGGTCATGGAGCTTTGTTATGGCAATGTTCATGGCGCATTTTGATGAAAGAGGTCATGGAGCATTGTGATGGAAGGGGTCATGGGGCATTGTGATGAGAAGGGCCATGGAGCATTGTGATGAAAGGGTTCATGGAGCACTGTGATGATAAGTGCATGGAGCCTTGTGATGAAAATGGTCATGGAGCATTGTGATGAAAAGGGGTCATGGAGCATTGTGATGAAAGACGTCTGGGAGCATTGTGATGAAAGGGGCCATGGGGCATTGTGATGACAAGGGGTCATGGAGCATTGTGATGACAAGCGCCATGGGGCATTGTGATGGCAAGGACCATGGAATATTGTGATGAAAAGGGTCATGGACCCCTGTGCTGAATGTGGTCATGGAGCATTGTGATGCAAAGCGCCATGGAGCATTGTGATGACAAGTGTCATGGAGCTTTGTGATGAAATGTCTCATGGAACATTGTGATGACAGAGGTCGTGGAGCACTGTGATTACATTGAACATGGAGCATTGTGATGACAAAGGCCATGGAGCAATGTGATGAGAAGGGCATGTAGCATTGTGATGACAAAAGTCATAGAGCAGTGCGATGAAAGGATTAATGGAGCATTGTGATGAAAGGGGTCATGGAGCATTGCGATGACAGGGGGCATGGAGCACTGTGATGAAAGGAGTTATGGAGCACTGTGATTACAGTGGTAATTGTGATGCATTGTGATGAAAGGGGACATGAGACAGGGGTAATGGAGCATTCTGATGAAAGTTTTCATGGCTCATTGTGATGAAAAGGGGCATGGAGCATTGTGAGGAAAAGGGTTATGGAGCACTGTGATTACAGGGGTAATTTAGAGCATTGTGATAAACGGGGACATGGAGCAATTTGATGACAGGTGTCATGGGGCATTGTGAGGACAAGGGCCATGAAGCATTGTGATGACAGGTGTCATCTGGCTTTGTGAATGACAGGGGACCTGGAGCATTGTGATGACAAGGGTAATGGAGCATTGTGATGACCGGGGTCATGGAGCATTGTGATGACAGGGGGCATGGAGCATTGTGATCACAAGAGCATGGAACATTGTGAGACAAGGGTCATGGGCCAATGTGATGACATGGGGTATGGAGCATTGTGATGACAATGGTATGTAGCATTGTGATGACAGAGTTCATGGGGCATTGTGATGAAAGTGGTCATGGAGCATTGTGATGAAAATGGTCAAGGAGCATTGTGATGAAAGTGGTCATGGAGGATTGTGATGAAAAGCGCTATGGAGCATTGTGATGACGGGGGTCATGGAGCATTGTGATGACAGGGGTCTTGGGGCATTTTGATGATAAGGGCGTGGAGCATTGTGATGACAGTGGTCACGGAACATTGTGACGATAAGGGCATGGAGCCTAGTGAGAGACAGTCTAGCGGTCTTGGGACTAAATTCAGTGCCTGAGGTAGGCACAGCATAAGGTCTTTAGTTAGCATAAGAGGTAGGATATTAGCTCGGGACAGGGTTAGGGTGAAGGCTAGGATTCGTGTCAGGAAATGACCTAAGGATAGTGTGAAGACCTTTGTTACTGAGACTATCAGGGCCTTATTCAGAACCAGTGTTAGGGCTTCAGGTAGGGACAGTATCAGGGCCTGACTTTGGGAGAGCGACAGGGTCTGAGTGAGGCCTAATGTCAGGCCCTCAGCTGGGGACACTGTCAGGGAGTGACTTAGGAGCAGCATCAGTGCCTTTGTTGGATCAGCTTTAGGCTCTTAGTTAAAGATGACCAGAGCCCTAGTTAGTCACAGCGTCAAGGCCTCAGTTAGGGAAAGCTTCAGGGCCTGAGTTACGGACAGCCTCAGGTCTTCACTTAAAGACAGCGACAGGGCTTTCTTAGGGAGAGTGTCAAGACCTTGGTTAGAAATGGGTCAGGATATTATCTCAGGAGAGTGTCAGGATTTTAGTTATTGCTGGCAGCAGGGCCTATATTAGGGACAGATTCTGGGCCTTTGTTAGAGACAGTGTCATGGCCTTAGTTAGGAGTAGTCAGGGCCTTAGTTAGGGAGAGCATTAGGGTTTCAGTCAGCATAAGATGCAGGAGATTCTCTCGGGACAGAGTCAGGTTCCAGGCCAGAGATAGTGAAAGGAAATGACCAAGGGATAACGAGAAGACCTTAGTCATTGAGAGCATCAGGGCCTTAGTTAGCAGCAGCGTGAGGGCCTTAATCAGGACCAGTGCCAGGGCTTGATGTACGGACAGCGTCAGAGCCTAACTAAGGTACAGCAACAGGGCCTAAGTGAGGCCTATCTTTGGGGCCTGAGTAAGGGACAGTATCAGGGCATGACTTAGGAGCAGCAGAAAGGCCTCTGTAGGATCAGCATTAGGGTCTTCGTGAAAGATATTATCAGGGCCTCTGTTAGGGACAGCCTCAAGGTCTCACTTAGGGACAGCGTCAGGGCTTACTTTGGGAAAGTTTCAGGACCTTGGTAAGACATGGGTCAGGATATTAGCTCCGGATAATGTCAGGTGTTCAGATATTGACGGCAGCAGGGCCTTAGTTAGAGGCAGTGTCAGGCCTAAGTTAGGACTAGCATCAGAGCCTTTGTTAGGTACAGTGTCAGTGACTGAGTTAGGTGTAGTGTCAGGGCCTTAGTTAGGGACAGTGTCAGGACCTGCGTTAGGACGAGCCTCCAGGCCTCAGTTAGGGACAGGTTCACGGCCTCGGACCTAAATTCAGGGCCTCATTTAGGGACAGAATCACAGATTTAGCTAGCATAAGAGGATCTACAGCTGAAAGCAACTTGAACACCACCACAAGCAGATGCAGAAGTGAACCATGCACGCTCCTATGAAGGAATATTCCACAGCAGTTGAGTACATTTTGTTTAAAGTTAGTAACACTATACAAATGATGTTTTTAAGAAAACCATATTCAGAAGATGAAAGAATCTCGTTCTAAAGAATCTCTTTAGCTAATCTCGACATTAGCTAAAGAGAAGGTTAGGTTAAGATCTAGGGATAGTGTCAGGAAATGACCTAGGGATAGTGTCAAGACCTTAGTTACTTAGAGCATCAGGGCCTAATTAAGGACCAGTGAGTGTCAGGGCTTCGGGTAGGGACAGCGTCAGAGCCTGACTTAGGGAGAGCGACAGGGCCTGAGTGAGGCCTAGCGTCAGGGCCTTAGCTAGGGACAGTGTCAGGGCATGACTTAGGAGCAACATAAGAGCCACGGTAGGATCAGCCTCAGGGGCTATGTTAAAGATATTATCAGGGCCTCTGTTAGGGACAGCCTCAAGGCCTCACTTAGGGAGAGCATCAGGGCTTCCTTAGGGAGAGTTTCAGGACCTTGGTAAGAGATGAGTTAGGATAATAGCTCAGGATAATGTTCGGACTTTAGATATTGATGGTAGCAGGGCCTAAGTAAGGGACAGTGTCAAGGCGTTAGTTAGGAGTAGCGGGCCCCTGATAGGTCCAGTGTCAGGTCCTCAGTTAGCAATAGTGTTAGGGCCTTAGTTAGGGACAGTGTCAGGGCCAGATGTAGGACGAGCATCTAGGCCTTAGTTCGGGACAGTTTCACGGTCTTGGGACTAAATTCAGTGCCTGAGGCAGGCACAACCTAAGGGCTTCAGTTAGCATAAGAGGCAGGACATTAGCTAATGACAGTGTCAGTTTAACATGTAGGGATAGTGTCAGGAAATGACCTAAGGATAGTGTGAAGACCTTTGTTACTGAGACTCTCAGGGCCTTATTCAGAACCCGTGTTAGGGCTTCAGGTAGGGACAGCATCAGAGCCTGACTTAGGGAGAGCGATAGGGTCTGAGTGAGGCCTAGCATCAGACCCTTAGCTGGGGACACTGTCAGGGAATGACTTAGGAGCAGCCTCAGGGCTTCTGTTGGATCAGCCTTAGGGTCTTAGTTAAAGACGTGACCAGGGTCTGAGTTAGTCACAGAATCAAGGCCTGAGTTAGTTAGGGAAAGCTGCAGAGCCTCACTTAGGGACAGCGTCAGGGCTTACTTTGGGACAGTTTCAGGACCTTGGAAAGACATAGGTCAGGATATTAGCTCAGGATAATGGCAGGACTTTACATACTGATGGCAGCAGGGCCTTAGTTACAGACGGTTTCAGGGCCTGAGTTAGGCCTAGCATCAGTGACTTTGTTAGGTACAGTGTAAGGGACTGAGTTAGGGGTAGTGTCAGGGCCTTGCTTAGGGCCAGTGTCAGGGTCTGAGTTAGGCGTACTGTCAGGGCCTTAGCTAGGGACAGTGTTAGGGCCTGAGTTAGGATTAGTATCAAGGCCTTATTTAAGACCAATTTTAGGGCTTTAGTTTGGACTAGCAACAGAGCCTTTGTTAGGTATCATTTCGGGGCCTAAGTTAGGTGTAGTGTCAGGGCCATTGTTAGGGACAGTATCAGGGCCTGACTTAGGAGAAGTTCAGGGCCTTAGCCAGGGAAAGGGTCAGGGCCTTAGTAAGGGATATTATCAGGACCTGAATTAGCAGTAGTGTCAAAAATCCTTAGTGAGGAAAGTTAGGAATAAGTCAGGACTCAGGCCCTGACACTGTCCTTAACTAAGGCCCTGACACTACTCGTAACACAGGCCCTGATCTGATTCCTATCATAGGCCCTGACACTGGTCTTAACTAATGCCCTGACACTGGCCCTAATTAAAGCTGTGACGCTACTCTTAACTCAGGCACTGACACTGTCCCTAACAAAGCCTCTGACACTACTCCTAACTCAGGCCCTGACACTGTCTCTAACTAAGGCCCTGATACTACTACGAACCCCGCACAGGAACTGTCCCTAACTTAGGCCCTGACTCTACTCCTAACTCAGGAACTGACACTATCACTAACTAAGGCCCTGACACTGTTCATAACTCACACCCTAACACTACTCCTAAAGCATGCCCTGGCAATGTCCCTAACTAAGGCCTTGACACTATTCCTAACTCAGGCAATGATACAATACCTAAGGAAGGCCCTGACATTACTCCTAACTCAGGCCCTGAAAAGGTCCCTAACTAACGCCGACAAAACTCTTAACTCAGGCACTGACACTGTCCCAAAATAAGGCCCTGAATCTATTCCTGACTGAGGCGCTGATACAATACCTAACGAAGACACTGATGCTACTCCTAAGTAAGGCCCTGACACTACTCCTAACTCAGGCAATGACACAGTTCCTAACTAAGGCCCTGACACTATTCCCAACTCAGGCACTGACAGTGTACGTAACTAAAACCCTGACACTACACCTAACTCAGGCACTGACAGTGTCCCTAACAAGGGCCCTCACACTACTCCCAACTCAGTCACTGACATTTTCCCTAATTGAGGCAATGATACTACTCCCAACTCAGGAACTAAGGCTCTGGATCATTGTGATGACAAGCGCCATGGAGCACTGTGATGACAAGGGTCATGGAGAATTGTGATGACAAGTGCATGGAGCATTGTGATGACAAGGGCCATGGAGAATTGTGATGACAGGGGTCATGGAGCATTGTGATGACAGGGGTCATGGGGCATTTTGATGATAAGGGCGTGGAGCATTGTGATGAAAGTGGTCACGGAACATTGTGACGATAAGGGCATGGAGCCTAGTGAGGGTCAGTCTTGCGGTCTTGGGGCTAAATTCAGTGCCTGAGGTAGGCACAGCATAAGGTCTTTAGTTAGCATAAGAGGTAGGATATTAGCTCGGGACAGGGTTAGGGTGAAGGCTAGGAATCGTGTCAGGAAATGACCTAAGGATAGTGTGAAGACCTTTGTTACTGAGACTATCAGGGCCTTATTCAGAACCAGTGTTAGGGCTTCAGGTAGGGACAGTATCAGGGCCTGACTTAGGGAGAGCGACAGGGTCTGAGTGAGGCCTAATGTCAGGCCCTCAGCTGGGGACACTGTCAGGGAGTGACTTAGGAGCAGCATCAGTGCCTTTGTTGGATCAGCTTTAGGCTCTTAGTTAAAGATGACCAGAGCCCTAGTTAGTCACAGCGTCAAGGCCTCAGTTAGGGAAAGCTTCAGGGCCTGAGTTACGGACAGCCTCAGGTCTTCACTTAAAGACAGCGACAGGGCTTTCTTAGGGAGAGTGTCAAGACCTTGGTTAGAAATGGGTCAGGATATTATCTCAGGAGAGTGTCAGGATTTTAGTTATTGCTGGCAGCAGGGCCTATATTAGGGACAGATTCTGGGCCTTTGTTAGAGACAGTGTCATGGCCTTAGTTAGGAGTAGTCAGGGCCTTAGTTAGGGAGAGCATTAGGGTTTCAGTCAGCATAAGATGCAGGAGATTCTCTCGGGACAGAGTCAGGTTCCAGGCCAGAGATAGTGAAAGGAAATGACCAAGGGATAACGAGAAGACCTTAGTCATTGAGAGCATCAGGGCCTTAGTTAGCAGCAGCGTGAGGGCCTTAATCAGGACCAGTGCCAGGGCTTGATGTACGGACAGCGTCAGAGCCTAACTAAGGTACAGCAACAGGGCCTAAGTGAGGCCTATCTTTGGGGCCTGAGTAAGGGACAGTATCAGGGCATGACTTAGAAGCAGCAGAAAGGCCTCTGTAGGATCAGCATTAGGGTCTTCGTGAAAGATATTATCAGGGCCTCTGTTAGGGACAGCCTCAAGGTCTCACTTAGGGACAGCGTCAGGGCTTACTTTGGGAAAGTTTCAGGACCTTGGTAAGACATGGGTCAGGATATTAGCTCCGGATAATGTCAGGTGTTCAGATATTGACGGCAGCAGGGCCTTAGTTAGAGGCAGTGTCAGGCCTAAGTTAGGACTAGCATCAGAGCCTTTGTTAGGTACAGTGTCAGTGACTGAGTTAGGTGTAGTGTCAGGGCCTTAGTTAGGGACAATGTCAGGACCTGCGTTAGGACGAGCCTCCAGGCCTCAGTTAGGGACAGGTTCACGGCCTCGGACCTAAATTCAGGGCCTCATTTAGGGACAGAATCACAGATTTAGCTAGCATAAGAGGATCTACAGCTGAAAGCAACTTGAACACCACCACAAGCAGATGCAGAAGTGAACCATGCACGCTCCTATGAAGGAATATTCCACAGCAGTTGAGTACATTTTGTTTAAAGTTAGTAACACTCTACAAATTATGTTTTTTTTTTTTTAAATTAATTATTTATTTATTTATTTAATTTATTTATGGCTGTGTTGGGTCTTCGTTTCTGCACGAGGGCCTTCTCCAGTTGCGGCAAGTGGGGGCCACTCTTCATCGCGGCGCGCGGGCTTCTCACTATGGCAGCCTCTCTTGTTGCGGAGCACAGGCTCCAGACGCGCAGGCTCAGCAATTGTGGCTCACGGGCCCAGTTGCTCCGCGGCATGTGGGATCTTCCCGGACCGGGGCTCGAACCCGTGTGCCCTGCATTGGCAGGCAGACTCTCAACCCCTGCGCCACCAGGGAAGCCCTACAAATTATGTTTTTAAGAAAACCATATTCAGAAGATGAAAGAATCTCGTTCTAAAGAATCTCTTTAGCTAATCTCGACATTAGCTAAAGAGAAGGTTAGGTTAAGATCTAGGGATAGTGTCAGGAAATGACCTAGGGATAGTGTCAAGACCTTAGTTACTTAGAGCATCAGGGCCTAATTAAGGACCAGTGAGTGTCAGGGCTTCGGGTAGGGACAGCGTCAGAGCCTGACTTAGGGAGAGCGCCAGGGCCTGAGTGAGGCCTAGCGTCAGGGCCTTAGCTAGGGACAGTGTCAGGGCATGACTTAGGAGCAACATAAGAGCCACGGTAGGATCAGCCTCAGGGGCTATGTTAAAGATATTATCAGGGCCTCTGTTAGGGACAGCCTCAAGGCCTCACTTAGGGAGAGCATCAGGGCTTCCTTAGGGAGAGTTTCAGGACCTTGGTAAGAGATGAGTTAGGATATTAGCTCAGGATAATGTTCGGACTTTAGATATTGATGGTAGCAGGGCCTAAGTAAGGGACAGTGTCAAGGCGTTAGTTAGGAGTAGCGGGCCCCTGATAGGTCCAGTGTCAGGTCCTCAGTTAGCAATAGTGTTAGGGCCTTAGTTAGGGACAGTGTCAGGGCCAGATGTAGGACGAGCATCTAGGCCTTAGTTCGGGACAGTTTCACGGTCTTGGGACTAAATTCAGTGCCTGAGGCAGGCACAACCTAAGGGCTTCAGTTAGCATAAGAGGCAGGACATTAGCTAGTGACCGTGTCAGTTTAACATCTAGGGATAGTGTCAGGAAATGACCTAAGGATAGTGTGAAGACCTTTGTTACTGAGACTCTCAGGGCCTTATTCAGAACCCGTGTTAGGGCTTCAGGTAGGGACAGCATCAGAGCCTGACTTAGGGAGAGCGAAAGGGTCTGAGTGAGGCCTAGCATCAGACCCTTAGCTGGGGACACTGTCAGGGCATGACTTAGGAGCAGCCTCAGGGCTTCTGTTGGATCAGCCTTAGGGTCTTAGTTAAAGACATGACCAGGGTCTGAGTTAGTCACAGAATCAAGGCCTGAGTTAGTTAGGGAAAGCTGCAGAGCCTCACTTAGGGACAGCGTCAGGGCTTACTTTGGGACAGTTTCAGAACCTTGGTAAGACATGGGTCAGGATATTAGCTCCGGATAATGTCAGGACTTTAGATATTGATGGCAGCAGCCCTTAGTTAGAGACAGTGTCAGGCTCTGAGTTACGACTAGCATCAGAGCCTTTGTTAGGTACAATGTACGGGACTGAGTTAGGAGTAGAGTCAGGGCCTTAGTTAGTGACAGTGTCACGGCCTGACTTCGGGAGAGCGACAGGGCCTGAGTGAGGTCTAGCGTCAGGCCCTTTGCTGGGCACACTGTCAGGGCATGACTTTGGAGCAGCATCAGCGTCTTTGCTGGATCAGCTTTAAGGTCTTTGTGAAATACATGATCAGGGCCTGAGTTAGTCACAGCTTCAAGGCTTCAGTTAAGGAAAGCTTCAGGGCCTGAGTTAGGGACAGCCTCAGGTCTTCACTTACGGACAGCGTCAGGGCTTACTTTGGGACAGTTTCAGGACCTTGGAAAGACATAGGTCAGGATATTAGCTCAGGATAATGTCAGGACTTTACATACTGATGGCAGCAGGGCCTTAGTTACAGACGGTTTCAGGGCCTGAGTTAGGCCTAGCATCAGTGACTTTGTTAGGTACAGTGTATGGGACTGAGTTAGGGGTAGTGTCAGGGCCTTGCTTAGGGCCAGTGTCAGGGTCTGAGTTAGGTGTACTGTCAGAGACCTAGTTAGGGACAGTGCTAGGGTCTGAGTTACGATTCGTGTCAAGGACTTATTTAGGACCAATTTCAGGGCCTTAGTTTGGACTAGGATCAGAGCCATTGTTAGGAATCGTATGAGGGCCTGAGTTAGGCGTACTGTCAGGGCCTTAGCTAGGGACAGTGTTAGGGCCTGAGTTAGGATTAGTGTCAAGGCCTTATTTAAGACCAATTTTAGGGCTTTAGTTTGGACTAGCAACAGAGCCTTTGTTAGGTATCATTTCGGGGCCTAAGTTAGGTGTAGTGTCAGGGCCATTGTTAGGGACAGTATCAGGGCCTGACTTAGGAGAAGTTCAGGGCCTTAGCCAGGGAAAGGGTCAGGGCCTTAGTAAGGGATATTATCAGGACCTGAATCAGCAGTAGTATCAAAAATCCTTAGTGAGGAAAGTTAGGAATAAGTCAGGACTCAGGCCCTGACACTGTCCTTAACTAAGGCCCTGACACTACTCGTAACACAGGCCCTGATCTGATTCCTATCATAGGCCCTGACACTGGTCTTAACTAATGCCCTGACACTGGCCCTAATTAAAGCTGTGACGCTACTCTTAACTCAGGCACTGACACTGTCCCTAACAAAGCCTCTGACACTACTCCTAACTCAGGCCCTGACACTGTCTCTAACTAAGGCCCTGATACTACTACGAACCCCGCACAGGAACTGTCCCTAACTTAGGCCCTGACTCTACTCCTAACTCAGGAACTGACACTATCACTAACTAAGGCCCTGACACTGTTCATAACTCACACCCTAACACTACTCCTAAAGCATGCCCTGGCAATGTCCCTAACTAAGGCCTTGACACTATTCCTAACTCAGGCAATGATACAATACCTAAGGAAGGCCCTGACATTACTCCTAACTCAGGCCCTGAAAAGGTCCCTAACTAACGCCGACAAAACTCTTAACTCAGGCACTGACACTGTCCCAAAATAAGGCCCTGAATCTATTCCTGACTGAGGCGCTGATACAATACCTAACGAAGACACTGATGCTACTCCTAAGTAAGGCCCTGACACTACTCCTAACTCAGGCAATGACACAGTTCCTAACTAAGGCCCTGACACTATTCCCAACTCAGGCACTGACAGTGTACGTAACTAAAACCCTGACACTACACCTAACTCAGGCACTGACAGTGTCCCTAACAAGGGCCCTCACACTACTCCCAACTCAGTCACTGACATTTTCCCTAATTGAGGCAATGATACTACTCCCAACTCAGGAACTAAGGCTCTGGATCATTGTGATGACAAGCGCCATGGAGCACTGTGATGACAAGGGTCATGGAGAATTGTGATGACAAGTGCATGGAGCATTGTGATGACAAGGGCCATGGAGAATTGTGATGACAGGGGTCATGGAGCATTGTGATGACAGGGGTCATGGGGCATTTTGATGATAAGGGCGTGGAGCATTGTGATGAAAGTGGTCACGGAACATTGTGACGATAAGGGCATGGAGCCTAGTGAGGGTCAGTCTTGCGGTCTTGGGGCTAAATTCAGTGCCTGAGGTAGGCACAGCATAAGGTCTTTAGTTAGCATAAGAGGTAGGATATTAGCTCGGGACAGGGTTAGGGTGAAGGCTAGGAATCGTGTCAGGAAATGACCTAAGGATAGTGTGAAGACCTTTGTTACTGAGACTATCAGGGCCTTATTCAGAACCAGTGTTAGGGCTTCAGGTAGGGACAGTATCAGGGCCTGACTTAGGGAGAGCGACAGGGTCTGAGTGAGGCCTAATGTCAGGCCCTCAGCTGGGGACACTGTCAGGGAGTGACTTAGGAGCAGCATCAGTGCCTTTGTTGGATCAGCTTTAGGCTCTTAGTTAAAGATGACCAGAGCCCTAGTTAGTCACAGCGTCAAGGCCTCAGTTAGGGAAAGCTTCAGGGCCTGAGTTACGGACAGCCTCAGGTCTTCACTTAAAGACAGCGACAGGGCTTTCTTAGGGAGAGTGTCAAGACCTTGGTTAGAAATGGGTCAGGATATTATCTCAGGAGAGTGTCAGGATTTTAGTTATTGCTGGCAGCAGGGCCTATATTAGGGACAGATTCTGGGCCTTTGTTAGAGACAGTGTCATGGCCTTAGTTAGGAGTAGTCAGGGCCTTAGTTAGGGAGAGCATTAGGGTTTCAGTCAGCATAAGATGCAGGAGATTCTCTCGGGACAGAGTCAGGTTCCAGGCCAGAGATAGTGAAAGGAAATGACCAAGGGATAACGAGAAGACCTTAGTCATTGAGAGCATCAGGGCCTTAGTTAGCAGCAGCGTGAGGGCCTTAATCAGGACCAGTGCCAGGGCTTGATGTACGGACAGCGTCAGAGCCTAACTAAGGTACAGCAACAGGGCCTAAGTGAGGCCTATCTTTGGGGCCTGAGTAAGGGACAGTATCAGGGCATGACTTAGGAGCAGCAGAAAGGCCTCTGTAGGATCAGCATTAGGGTCTTCGTGAAAGATATTATCAGGGCCTCTGTTAGGGACAGCCTCAAGGTCTCACTTAGGGACAGCGTCAGGGCTTACTTTGGGAAAGTTTCAGGACCTTGGTAAGACATGGGTCAGGATATTAGCTCCGGATAATGTCAGGTGTTCAGATATTGACGGCAGCAGGGCCTTAGTTAGAGGCAGTGTCAGGCCTAAGTTAGGACTAGCATCAGAGCCTTTGTTAGGTACAGTGTCAGTGACTGAGTTAGGTGTAGTGTCAGGGCCTTAGTTAGGGACAGTGTCAGGACCTGCGTTAGGACGAGCCTCCAGGCCTCAGTTAGGGACAGGTTCACGGCCTCGGACCTAAATTCAGGGCCTCATTTAGGGACAGAATCACAGATTTAGCTAGCATAAGAGGATCTACAGCTGAAAGCAACTTGAACACCACCACAAGCAGATGCAGAAGTGAACCATGCACGCTCCTATGAAGGAATATTCCACAGCAGTTGAGTACATTTTGTTTAAAGTTAGTAACACTCTACAAATTATGTTTTTTTTTTTTTTAAATTAATTAATTATTTATTTATTTAATTTATTTATGGCTGTGTTGGGTCTTCGTTTCTGCACGAGGGCCTTCTCCAGTTGCGGCAAGTGGGGGCCACTCTTCATCGCGGCGCGCGGGCTTCTCACTATGGCAGCCTCTCTTGTTGCGGAGCACAGGCTCCAGACGCGCAGGCTCAGCAATTGTGGCTCACGGGCCCAGTTGCTCCGCGGCATGTGGGATCTTCCCGGACCGGGGCTCGAACCCGTGTGCCCTGCATTGGCAGGCAGACTCTCAACCCCTGCGCCACCAGGGAAGCCCTACAAATTATGTTTTTAAGAAAACCATATTCAGAAGATGAAAGAATCTCGTTCTAAAGAATCTCTTTAGCTAATCTCGACATTAGCTAAAGAGAAGGTTAGGTTAAGATCTAGGGATAGTGTCAGGAAATGACCTAGGGATAGTGTCAAGACCTTAGTTACTTAGAGCATCAGGGCCTAATTAAGGACCAGTGAGTGTCAGGGCTTCGGGTAGGGACAGCGTCAGAGCCTGACTTAGGGAGAGCGCCAGGGCCTGAGTGAGGCCTAGCGTCAGGGCCTTAGCTAGGGACAGTGTCAGGGCATGACTTAGGAGCAACATAAGAGCCACGGTAGGATCAGCCTCAGGGGCTATGTTAAAGATATTATCAGGGCCTCTGTTAGGGACAGCCTCAAGGCCTCACTTAGGGAGAGCATCAGGGCTTCCTTAGGGAGAGTTTCAGGACCTTGGTAAGAGATGAGTTAGGATATTAGCTCAGGATAATGTTCGGACTTTAGATATTGATGGTAGCAGGGCCTAAGTAAGGGACAGTGTCAAGGCGTTAGTTAGGAGTAGCGGGCCCCTGATAGGTCCAGTGTCAGGTCCTCAGTTAGCAATAGTGTTAGGGCCTTAGTTAGGGACAGTGTCAGGGCCAGATGTAGGACGAGCATCTAGGCCTTAGTTCGGGACAGTTTCACGGTCTTGGGACTAAATTCAGTGCCTGAGGCAGGCACAACCTAAGGGCTTCAGTTAGCATAAGAGGCAGGACATTAGCTAGTGACCGTGTCAGTTTAACATCTAGGGATAGTGTCAGGAAATGACCTAAGGATAGTGTGAAGACCTTTGTTACTGAGACTCTCAGGGCCTTATTCAGAACCCGTGTTAGGGCTTCAGGTAGGGACAGCATCAGAGCCTGACTTAGGGAGAGCGAAAGGGTCTGAGTGAGGCCTAGCATCAGACCCTTAGCTGGGGACACTGTCAGGGCATGACTTAGGAGCAGCCTCAGGGCTTCTGTTGGATCAGCCTTAGGGTCTTAGTTAAAGACATGACCAGGGTCTGAGTTAGTCACAGAATCAAGGCCTGAGTTAGTTAGGGAAAGCTGCAGAGCCTCACTTAGGGACAGCGTCAGGGCTTACTTTGGGACAGTTTCAGAACCTTGGTAAGACATGGGTCAGGATATTAGCTCCGGATAATGTCAGGACTTTAGATATTGATGGCAGCAGCCCTTAGTTAGAGACAGTGTCAGGCTCTGAGTTACGACTAGCATCAGAGCCTTTGTTAGGTACAATGTACGGGACTGAGTTAGGAGTAGAGTCAGGGCCTTAGTTAGTGACAGTGTCACGGCCTGACTTCGGGAGAGCGACAGGGCCTGAGTGAGGTCTAGCGTCAGGCCCTTTGCTGGGCACACTGTCAGGGCATGACTTTGGAGCAGCATCAGCGTCTTTGCTGGATCAGCTTTAAGGTCTTTGTGAAATACATGATCAGGGCCTGAGTTAGTCACAGCTTCAAGGCTTCAGTTAAGGAAAGCTTCAGGGCCTGAGTTAGGGACAGCCTCAGGTCTTCACTTACGGACAGCGTCAGGGCTTACTTTGGGACAGTTTCAGGACCTTGGAAAGACATAGGTCAGGATATTAGCTCAGGATAATGTCAGGACTTTACATACTGATGGCAGCAGGGCCTTAGTTACAGACGGTTTCAGGGCCTGAGTTAGGCCTAGCATCAGTGACTTTGTTAGGTACAGTGTATGGGACTGAGTTAGGGGTAGTGTCAGGGCCTTGCTTAGGGCCAGTGTCAGGGTCTGAGTTAGGTGTACTGTCAGAGACCTAGTTAGGGACAGTGCTAGGGTCTGAGTTACGATTCGTGTCAAGGACTTATTTAGGACCAATTTCAGGGCCTTAGTTTGGACTAGGATCAGAGCCATTGTTAGGAATCGTATGAGGGCCTGAGTTAGGCGTACTGTCAGGGCCTTAGCTAGGGACAGTGTTAGGGCCTGAGTTAGGATTAGTGTCAAGGCCTTATTTAAGACCAATTTTAGGGCTTTAGTTTGGACTAGCAACAGAGCCTTTGTTAGGTATCATTTCGGGGCCTAAGTTAGGTGTAGTGTCAGGGCCATTGTTAGGGACAGTATCAGGGCCTGACTTAGGAGAAGTTCAGGGCCTTAGCCAGGGAAAGGGTCAGGGCCTTAGTAAGGGATATTATCAGGACCTGAATCAGCAGTAGTATCAAAAATCCTTAGTGAGGAAAGTTAGGAATAAGTCAGGACTCAGGCCCTGACACTGTCCTTAACTAAGGCCCTGACACTACTCGTAAAACAGGCCCTGATCTGATTCCTATCATAGGCCCTGACACTGGTCTTAACTAATGCCCTGACACTGGCCCTAATTAAAGCTGTGACGCTACTCTTAACTCAGGCACTGACACTGTCCCTAACAAAGCCTCTGACACTACTCCTAACTCAGGCCCTGACACTGTCTCTAACTAAGGCCCTGATACTACTACGAACCCCGCACAGGAACTGTCCCTAACTTAGGCCCTGACTCTACTCCTAACTCAGGAACTGACACTATCACTAACTAAGGCCCTGACACTGTTCATAACTCACACCCTAACACTACTCCTAAAGCATGCCCTGGCAATGTCCCTAACTAAGGCCTTGACACTATTCCTAACTCAGGCAATGATACAATACCTAAGGAAGGCCCTGACATTACTCCTAACTCAGGCCCTGAAAAGGTCCCTAACTAACGCCGACAAAACTCTTAACTCAGGCACTGACACTGTCCCAAAATAAGGCCCTGAATCTATTCCTGACTGAGGCGCTGATACAATACCTAACGAAGACACTGATGTTACTCCTAAGTAAGGCCCTGACACTACTCCTAACTCAGGCAATGACACAGTTCCTAACTAAGGCCCTGACACTATTCCCAACTCAGGCACTGACAGTGTACGTAACTAAAACCCTGACACTACACCTAACTCAGGCACTGACAGTGTCCCTAACAAGGGCCCTCACACTACTCCCAACTCAGTCACTGACATTTTCCCTAATTGAGGCAATGATACTACTCCCAACTCAGGAACTAAGGCTCTGGATCATTGTGATGACAAGCGCCATGGAGCACTGTGATGACAAGGGTCATGGAGAATTGTGATGACAAGTGCATGGAGCATTGTGATGACAAGGGCCATGGAGAATTGTGATGACAGGGGTCATGGAGCATTGTGATGACAGGGGTCATGGGGCATTTTGATGATAAGGGCGTGGAGCATTGTGATGAAAGTGGTCACGGAACATTGTGACGATAAGGGCATGGAGCCTAGTGAGGGTCAGTCTTGCGGTCTTGGGGCTAAATTCAGTGCCTGAGGTAGGCACAGCATAAGGTCTTTAGTTAGCATAAGAGGTAGGATATTAGCTCGGGACAGGGTTAGGGTGAAGGCTAGGAATCGTGTCAGGAAATGACCTAAGGATAGTGTGAAGACCTTTGTTACTGAGAATATCAGGGCCTTATTCAGAACCAGTGTTAGGGCTTCAGGTAGGGACAGTATCAGGGCCTGACTTAGGGAGAGCGACAGGGTCTGAGTGAGGCCTAATGTCAGGCCCTCAGCTGGGGACACTGTCAGGGAGTGACTTAGGAGCAGCATCAGTGCCTTTGTTGGATCAGCTTTAGGCTCTTAGTTAAAGATGACCAGAGCCCTAGTTAGTCAGAGCGTCAAGGCCTCAGTTAGGGAAAGCTTCAGGGCCTGAGTTACGGACAGCCTCAGGTCTTCACTTAAAGACAGCGACAGGGCTTTCTTAGGGAGAGTGTCAAGACCTTGGTTAGAAATGGGTCAGGATATTATCTGAGGAGAGTGTCAGGATTTTAGTTATTGCTGGCAGCAGGGCCTATATTAGGGACAGATTCTGGGCCTTTGTTAGAGACAGTGTCATGGCCTTAGTTAGGAGTAGTCAGGGCCTTAGTTAAGGAGAGCATTAGGGTTTCAGTCAGCATAAGATGCAGGAGATTCTCTCGGGACAGAGTCAGGTTCCAGGCCAGAGATAGTGAAAGGAAATGACCAAGGGATAACGAGAAGACCTTAGTCATTGAGAGCATCAGGGCCTTAGTTAGCAGCAGCGTGAGGGCCTTAATCAGGACCAGTGCCAGGGCTTGATGTACGGACAGCGTCAGAGCCTAACTAAGGTACAGCAACAGGGCCTAAGTGAGGCCTATCTTTGGGGCCTGAGTAAGGGACAGTATCAGGGCATGACTTAGGAGCAGCAGAAAGGCCTCTGTAGGATCAGCATTAGGGTCTTCGTGAAAGATATTATCAGGGCCTCTGTTAGGGACAGCCTCAAGGTCTCACTTAGGGACAGCGTCAGGGCTTACTTTGGGAAAGTTTCAGGACCTTGGTAAGACATGGGTCAGGATATTAGCTCCGGATAATGTCAGGTGTTCAGATATTGACGGCAGCAGGGCCTTAGTTAGAGGCAGTGTCAGGCCTAAGTTAGGACTAGCATCAGAGCCTTTGTTAGGTACAGTGTCAGTGACTGAGTTAGGTGTAGTGTCAGGGCCTTAGTTAGGGACAATGTCAGGACCTGCGTTAGGACGAGCCTCCAGGCCTCAGTTAGGGACAGGTTCACGGCCTCGGACCTAAATTCAGGGCCTCATTTAGGGACAGAATCACAGATTTAGCTAGCATAAGAGGATCTACAGCTGAAAGCAACTTGAACACCACCACAAGCAGATGCAGAAGTGAACCATGCACGCTCCTATGAAGGAATATTCCACAGCAGTTGAGTACATTTTGTTTAAAGTTAGTAACACTCTACAAATTATGTTTTTTTTTTTTTTAAATTAATTAATTATTTATTTATTTAATTTATTTATGGCTGTGTTGGGTCTTCGTTTCTGCACGAGGGCCTTCTCCAGTTGCGGCAAGTGGGGGCCACTCTTCATCGCGGCGCGCGGGCTTCTCACTATGGCAGCCTCTCTTGTTGCGGAGCACAGGCTCCAGACGCGCAGGCTCAGCAATTGTGGCTCACGGGCCCAGTTGCTCCGCGGCATGTGGGATCTTCCCGGACCGGGGCTCGAACCCGTGTGCCCTGCATTGGCAGGCAGACTCTCAACCCCTGCTCCACCAGGGAAGCCCTACAAATTATGTTTTTAAGAAAACCATATTCAGAAGATGAAAGAATCTCGTTCTAAAGAATCTCTTTAGCTAATCTCGACATTAGCTAAAGAGAAGGTTAGGTTAAGATCTAGGGATAGTGTCAGGAAATGACCTAGGGATAGTGTCAAGACCTTAGTTACTTAGAGCATCAGGGCCTAATTAAGGACCAGTGAGTGTCAGGGCTTCGGGTAGGGACAGCGTCAGAGCCTGACTTAGGGAGAGCGACAGGGCCTGAGTGAGGCCTAGCGTCCGGGCCTTAGCTAGGGACAGTGTCAGGGCATGACTTAGGAGCAACATAAGAGCCACGGTAGGATCAGCCTCAGGGGCTATGTTAAAGATATTATCAGGGCCTCTGTTAGGCACAGCCTCAAGGCCTCACTTAGGGAGAGCATCAGGGCTTCCTTAGGGAGAGTTTCAGGACCTTGGTAAGAGATGAGTTAGTATATTAGCTCAGGATAATGTCAGGACGTTAGATATTGATGGTAGCAGGGCCTAAGTAAGGGACAGTGTCAAGGCGTTAGTTAGGAGTAGCGGGCCCCTGATAGGTCCAGTGTCAGGTCCTCAGTTAGCAATAGTGTTAGGGCCTTAGTTAGGGACAGTGTCAGGGCCAGATGTAGGACGAGCATCTAGGCCTTAGTTCGGGACAGTTTCACGGTCTTGGGACTAAATTCAGTGCCTGAGGCAGGCACAACCTAAGGGCTTCAGTTAGCATAAGAGGCAGGACATTAGCTAGTGACCGTGTCAGTTTAACATCTAGGGATAGTGTCAGGAAATGACCTAAGGATAGTGTGAAGACCTTTGTTACTGAGACTCTCAGGGCCTTATTCAGAACCCGTGTTAGGGCTTCAGGTAGGGACAGCATCAGAGCCTGACTTAGGGAGAGCGAAAGGGTCTGAGTGAGGCCTAGCATCAGACCCTTAGCTGGGGACACTGTCAGGGCATGACTTAGGAGCAGCCTCAGGGCTTCTGTTGGATCAGCCTTAGGGTCTTAGTTAAAGACATGACCAGGGTCTGAGTTAGTCACAGAATCAAGGCCTGAGTTAGTTAGGGAAAGCTGCAGAGCCTCACTTAGGGACAGCGTCAGGGCTTACTTTGGGACAGTTTCAGAACCTTGGTAAGACATGGGTCAGGATATTAGCTCCGGATAATGTCAGGACTTTAGATATTGATGGCAGCAGCCCTTAGTTAGAGACAGTGTCAGGCTCTGAGTTACGACTAGCATCAGAGCCTTTGTTAGGTACAATGTACGTGACTGAGTTAGGAGTAGAGTCAGGGCCTTAGTTAGTGACAGTGTCACGGCCTGACTTCGGGAGAGCGACAGGGCCTGAGTGAGGTCTAGCGTCAGGCCCTTTGCTGGGCACACTGTCAGGGCATGACTTTGGAGCAGCATCAGCGTCTTTGCTGGATCAGCTTTAAGGTCTTTGTGAAATACATGATCAGGGCCTGAGTTAGTCACAGCTTCAAGGCTTCAGTTAAGGAAAGCTTCAGGGCCTGAGTTAGGGACAGCCTCAGGTCTTCACTTACGGACAGCGTCAGGGCTTACTTTGGGACAGTTTCAGGACCTTGGAAAGACATAGGTCAGGATATTAGCTCAGGATAATGTCAGGACTTTACATACTGATGGCAGCAGGGCCTTAGTTACAGACGGTTTCAGGGCCTGAGTTAGGCCTAGCATCAGTGACTTTGTTAGGTACAGTGTATGGGACTGAGTTAGGGGTAGTGTCAGGGCCTTGCTTAGGGCCAGTGTCAGGGTCTGAGTTAGGTGTACTGTCAGAGACCTAGTTAGGGACAGTGCTAGGGTCTGAGTTACGATTCGTGTCAAGGCCTTATTTAGGACCAATTTCAGGGCCTTAGTTTGGACTAGGATCAGAGCCATTGTTAGGAATCGTATGAGGGCCTGAGTTAGGCGTACTGTCAGGGCCTTAGCTAGGGACAGTGTTAGGGCCTGAGTTAGGATTAGTGTCAAGGCCTTATTTAAGACCAATTTTAGGGCTTTAGTTTGGACTAGCAACAGAGCCTTTGTTAGGTATCATTTCGGGGCCTAAGTTAGGTGTAGTGTCAGGGCCATTGTTAGGGACAGTATCAGGGCCTGACTTAGGAGAAGTTCAGGGCCTTAGCCAGGGAAAGGGTCAGGGCCTTAGTAAGGGATATTATCAGGACCTGAATCAGCAGTAGTATCAAAAATCCTTAGTGAGGAAAGTTAGGAATAAGTCAGGACTCAGGCCCTGACACTGTCCTTAACTAAGGCCCTGACACTACTCGTAACACAGGCCCTGATCTGATTCCTATCATAGGCCCTGACACTGGTCTTAACTAAGGCCCTGACACTGGCCCTAACTAAAGCTGTGACGCTACTCTTAACTCAGGCACTGACACTGTCCCTAACAAAGCCTCTGACACTACTCCTAACTCAGGCCCTGACACAGTCTCTAACTAAGGCCCTGATACTACTACGAACTCAGCACTGGCACTGTCCCTGACTTAGGCCTTGACTCTACTCCTAACTCAGGAACTGACACTGTCACTAACTAAGGCACTGACACTGTTCATAACTCACACCCTAACACTACTCCTAAAGCATGCCCTGGCAATGTCCCTAACTAAGGCCTTGACACTATTCCTAACTCAGGCACTGATACAATACCTAAGGAAGGCCCTGACATTACTCCTAACTCAGGCCCTGAAAAGGTCTCTAACTAACGCCGACAAAACTCTTAACTCATGCACTGACACTGTCCCAAAATAAGGCCCTGAATCTATTCCTGACTGAGGCGCTGATACAATACCTAACGAAGACACTGATGCTACTCCTAACTAAGGCCCTGACACTACTCCTAACTCAGGCAATGACACAGTCCATAACTAAGGCCCTGACACTATTCCCAACTCAGGCACTGACAGTGTACGTAACTAAAACCCTGACACTACACCTAACTCAGGCACTGACAGTGTCCCTAACAAGGGCCCTCACACTACTCCCAACTCAGTCACTGACATTTTCCCTAATTGAGGCAATGATACTACTCCCAACTCAGGAACTAAGGCTCTGGATCATTGTGATGACAAGCGCCATGGAGCACTGTGATGACAAGGGTCATGGAGAATTGTGATGACAAGTGCATGGAGCATTGTGATGACAAGGGCCATGGAGAATTGTGATGACAGGGGTCATGGAGCATTGTGATGACAGGGGTCATGGGGCATTTTGATGATAAGGGCGTGGAGCATTGTGATGAAAGTGGTCACGGAACATTGTGACGATAAGGGCATGGAGCCTAGTGAGGGTCAGTCTTGCGGTCTTGGGACTAAATTCAGTGCCTGAGGTAGGCACAGCATAAGGTCTTTAGTTAGCATAAGAGGTAGGATATTAGCTCGGGACAGGGTTAGGGTGAAGGCTAGGAATCGTGTCAGGAAATGACCTAAGGATAGTGTGAAGACCTTTGTTACTGAGAATATCAGGGCCTTATTCAGAACCAGTGTTAGGGCTTCAGGTAGGGACAGTATCAGGGCCTGACTTAGGGAGAGCGACAGGGTCTGAGTGAGGCCTAATGTCAGGCCCTCAGCTGGGGAAACTGTCAGGGAGTGACTTAGGAGCAGCATCAGTGCCTTTGTTGGATCAGCTTTAGGCTCTTAGTTAAAGATGACCAGAGCCCTAGTTAGTCAGAGCGTCAAGGCCTCAGTTAGGGAAAGCTTCAGGGCCTGAGTTACGGACAGCCTCAGGTCTTCACTTAAAGACAGCGACAGGGCTTTCTTAGGGAGAGTGTCAAGACCTTGGTTAGAAATGGGTCAGGATATTATCTCAGGAGAGTGTCAGGATTTTAGTTATTGCTGGCAGCAGGGCCTATATTAGGGACAGATTCTGGGCCTTTGTTAGAGACAGTGTCATGGCCTTAGTTAGGAGTAGTCAGGGCCTTAGTTAGGGAGAGCATTAGGGTTTCAGTCAGCATAAGATGCAGGGGATTCTCTCGGGACAGAGGCAGGTTCCAGGCCAGAGATAGTGAAAGGAAATGACCAAGGGATAACGAGAAGACCTTAGTTATTGAGAGCATCAGGGCCTTAGTTAGCAGCAGCGTGAGGGCCTTAATCAGGACCAGTGCCAGGGCTTGATGTACGGACAGCGTCAGAGCCTAACTAAGGTACAGCAACAGGGCCTAAGTGAGGCCTATCTTTGGGGCCTGAGTAAGGGACAGTAACAGGGCATGACTTAGGAGCAGCAGAAAGGCCTCTGTAGGATCAGCATTAGGGTCTTCGTGAAAGCTATTATCAGGCGCTCTGTTAGGGACAGCCTCAAGGTCTCACATAGGGACAGCGTCAGGGCTTACTTTGCGAAAGTTTCAGGACCTTGGTAAGACATGGGTCAGGATATTAGCTCCGGATAATGTCAGGTGTTCAGATATTGACGGCAGCAGGGCCTTAGTTAGAGGCAGTGTCAGGCCTAAGTTAGGACTAGCATCAGAGCCTTTGTTAGGTACAGTGTCAGTGACTGAGTTAGGTGTAGTGTCAGGGCCTTAGTTAGGGACAGTGTCAGGACCTGCGTTAGGACGAGCCTCCAGGCCTCAGTTAGGGACAGGTTCACGGCCTCGGACCTAAATTCAGGGCCTCATTTAGGGACAGAATCACAGATTTAGCTAGCATAAGAGGATCTACAGCTGAAAGCAACTTGAACACCACCACAAGCAGATGCAGAAGTGAACCATGCACGCTCCTATGAAGGAATATTCCACAGCACTTGAGTACATTTTGTTTAAAGTTAGTAACACTCTACAAATTATGTTTTTTTTTTTTTTTTTGAAAAAATAGTTTTTTTTTTTTTTAATTATTTATTTATTTATTTATTTAATTTATTTATGGCTGTGTTGGGTCTTCGTTTCTGCACGAGGGCCTTCTCCAGTTGCGGCAAGTGGGGGCCACTCTTCATCGCGGCGCGCGGGCTTCTCACTATGGCAGCCTCTCTTGTTGCGGAGCACAGGCTCCAGACGCGCAGGCTCAGCAATTGTGGCTCACGGGCCCAGTTGCTCCGCGGCATGTGGGATCTTCCCGGACCGGGGCTCGAACCCGTGTGCCCTGCATTGGCAGGCAGACTCTCAACCCCTGCTCCACCAGGGAAGCCCTACAAATTATGTTTTTAAGAAAACCATATTCAGAAGATGAAAGAATCTCGTTCTAAAGAATCTCTTTAGCTAATCTCGACATTAGCTAAAGAGAAGGTTAGGTTAAGATCTAGGGATAGTGTCAGGAAATGACCTAGGGATAGTGTCAAGACCTTAGTTACTTAGAGCATCAGGGCCTAATTAAGGACCAGTGAGTGTCAGGGCTTCGGGTAGGGACAGCGTCAGAGCCTGACTTAGGGAGAGCGACAGGGCCTGAGTGAGGCCTAGCGTCCGGGCCTTAGCTAGGGACAGTGTCAGGGCATGACTTAGGAGCAACATAAGAGCCACGGTAGGATCAGCCTCAGGGGCTATGTTAAAGATATTATCAGGGCCTCTGTTAGGCACAGCCTCAAGGCCTCACTTAGGGAGAGCATCAGGGCTTCCTTAGGGAGAGTTTCAGGACCTTGGTAAGAGATGAGTTAGTATATTAGCTCAGGATAATGTCAGGACGTTAGATATTGATGGTAGCAGGGCCTAAGTAAGGGACAGTGTCAAGGCGTTAGTTAGGAGTAGCGGGCCCCTGATAGGTCCAGTGTCAGGTCCTCAGTTAGCAATAGTGTTAGGGCCTTAGTTAGGGACAGTGTCAGGGCCAGATGTAGGACGAGCATCTAGGCCTTAGTTCGGGACAGTTTCACGGTCTTGGGACTAAATTCAGTGCCTGAGGCAGGCACAACCTAAGGGCTTCAGTTAGCATAAGAGGCAGGACATTAGCTAGTGACCGTGTCCGTTTACCATGTAGGGATAGTGTCAGGAAATGACCTAAGGATAGTGTGAAGACCTTTGTTACTGAGACTCTCAGGGCCTTATTCAGAACCCGTGTTAGGGCTTCAGGTAGGGACAGCATCAGAGCCTGACTTAGGGAGAGCGAAAGGGTCTGAGTGAGGCCTAGCATCAGACCCTTAGCTGGGGACACTGTCAGGGCATGACTTAGGAGCAGCCTCAGGGCTTCTGTTGGATCAGCCTTAGGGTCTTAGTTAAAGACATGACCAGGGTCTGAGTTAGTCACAGCATCAAGGCCTGAGTTAGTTAGGGAAAGCTGCAGGGCCTCACTTAGGGACAGTGTCAGGGCTTACTTTGGGACAGTTTCAGGACCTTGGTAAGATATGAGTCAGGATATTAGCTCCGGATAATGTCAGGACTTTAGATATTGATGGCAGCAGCCCTTAGTTAGAGACAGTGTCAGGCCCTGAGATACGACGAGCATCAGAGCCTTTGTTTGGTACAATGGACAGGACTGAGTTAGGAGTAGAGTCAGGGCCTTAGTTAGTGACAGTGTCAGGGCCTGACTTCGGGAGAGCGACAGGGCCTGAGTGAGGCCTAGCGTCAGGCCCTTTGCTGGGCACACTGTCAGGGCATGACTTTGGAGCAGCATCAGCGTCTTTGCTGGATCAGCATTAAGGTCTTGGTGAAGTACATGATCAGGGCCTGAGTTAGTCACAGCTTCAAGGCTTCAGTTAAGGAAAGCTTCAGGGCCTGAGTTAGGGACAGCCTCAGGTCTTCACTTACGGACAGCGTCAGGGCTTACTTTGGGACAGTTTCAGGACCTTGGAAAGACATAGGTCAGGATATTAGCTCAGGATAATGTCAGGACTTTACATACTGATGGCAGCAGGGCCTTTGTTACAGACGGTTTCAGGGCCTGAGTTAGGCCTAGCATCAGTGACTTTGTTAGGTACAGTGTAAGGGACTGAGTTAGGAGTAGTGTCAGGGCCTTGCTTAGGGCCAGTGTCAGGGTCTGAGTTAGGTGTACTGTCAGAGACCTAGTTAGGGACAGTGCTAGGGCCTGAGTTACGATTCGTGTCAAGGCCTTATTTAGGACCAATTTCAGGGCCTTAGTTTGGACTAGCATCAGAGCCATTGTTAGGAATCATATGAGGGCCTGAGTTAGGCATACTGTCAGGGCCTTAGTTAGGGACAGTGTTAGGGCCTGAGTTAGGATTAGTGTCAAGGCCTTATTTAAGACCAATTTTAGGGCTTTAGTTTGGACTAGCAACAGAGCCTTTGTTAGGTATCATTTCGGTGCCTAAGTTACGTGCAGTGTCATGGCCATTGTTAGGGACAGTATCAGGGCCTGACTTAGGAGAAGTTCAGGGCCTTAGCCAGGGAAAGGGTCAGGGCCTTAGTAAGGGATATTATCAGGACCTGAATTAGCAGTAGTGTCAAAAATCCTTAGTGAGGAAAGTTAGGAATAAGTCAGGACTCAGGCCCTGACAGTGTCCTTAACTAAGGCCCTGACACTACTCGTAACACAGGCCCTGATCTGACTCCTATCATAGGCCCTGACAGTGTTCTTAACTAAGGCCCTGACACTAGCCCTAACTAAAGCTGTGACGCTACTCTTAACTCAGGCACTGACACTGTCCCTAACAAAGCCTCTGACACTACTCCTAACTCAGGCCCTGACACTGTCTCTAACTAAGGCCCTGATACTACTACGAACTCAGCACTGGCACTGTCCCTGACTTAGGCATTGACTCTACTCCTAACTCAGGAACTGACACTGTCACTAACTAAGGCCCTGACACTGTTCATAACTCACACCCTAACACTACTCCTAAAGCATGCCTTGGCAATGTCCCTAACTAAGGCCTTAACTCTACTCCTAACTCAGGCAATGACACAGTCCATAACTAAGGCCCTGACACTATTCCCAACTCAGGCACTGACAGTGTACGTAAGTAAAACCCTGACACTACACCTAACTCAGGCACGGACAGGGTCCCTAACAAGGGCCCTCACACTACTCCCAACTCAGTCACTGACATTTTCTCTAATTGAGGCAATGATACTACTCCCAACTCAGGAACTAAGGCTCTGGATCATTGTGATGAGAAGAACCATGGAGCACTGTGATGACAAGGGTCATGGAGAATTGTGATGACAAGTGCATGGAGCATTGTGATGACAAGGGCCATGGAGAATTGTGATGACAGGCGTCATGGAGAATTGTGATGACAAGGGCCATGGAGCATTGTGATGACAGAGTTCATGGGGCATTGTGATGAAAGTGGTCATGGAGCATTGTGATGAAAATGGTCGTGGAGCATTGTGATGAAAGTGGTCATGGAGGATTGTGATGAAAAGCGCTATGGAGCATTGTGATGACAAGGGTCATGGAGCATTGTGATGACAGGGGTCATGGGGCATTTTGATGATAAGGGCGTGGAGCATTGTGATGACAGTGGTCACGGAACATTGTGACGATAAGGGCATGGAGCCTAGTGAGGGTCAGTCTTGCGGTGTTGGGACTAAATTCAGTGCCTGAGGTAGGCACAGCATAAGGTCTTTAGTTAGCATAAGAGGTAGGATATTAGCTCGGGACAGGGTTAAGGTGAAGGCTAGGAATCGTGTCAGGAAATGACCTAAGGATAGTGTGAAGACCTTTGTTACTGAGAATATCAGGGCCTTATTCAGAACCAGTGTTAGGGCTTCAGGTAGGGACAGTATCAGGGCCTGACTTAGGGAGAGCGACAGGGTCTGAGTGAGGCCTAATGTCAGGCCCTCAGCTGGGGACACTGTCAGGGAGTGACTTAGGAGCAGCATCAGTGCCTTTGTTGGATCAGCTTTAGGCTCTTAGTTAAAGATGACCAGAGCCCTAGTTAGTCACAGCGTCAAGGCCTCAGTTAGGGAAAGCTTCAGGGCCTAAGTTACGGACAGCCTCAGGTCTTCACTTAAAGACAGCGACAGGGCTTTCTTAGGGAGAGTGTCAAGACCTTGGTTAGAAATGGTTCGGGTTATTTTCTCAGGAGAGTGTCAGGATTTTAGTTATTGCTGGCAACAGGGCCTATATTAGGGACAGATTGTGGGCCTTTGTTAGAGACAGTGTCATGGCCTT
This sequence comes from Balaenoptera physalus, assembly GCF_965194825.1. NCBI lineage: Eukaryota > Metazoa > Chordata > Mammalia > Artiodactyla > Balaenopteridae > Balaenoptera > Balaenoptera physalus. Next base: position 67,086 of record NW_028126078.1, read on the forward strand.
AGTTAGGAGTAGTCAGGGCCTTAGTTAGGGAGAGCATTAGGGTTTCAGTCAGCATAAGATGCAGGAGATTATCTCGGGACAGAGTCAGGTTCCAGGCCAGAGATAGTGAAAGGAAATGACCAAGGGATAACGAGAAGACCTTAGTCATTGAGAGCATCAGGGCCTTAGTTAGCAGCAGCGTGAGGGCCTTAATCAGGACCAGTGCCAGGGCTTGATGTACGGACAGCGTCAGAGCCTAACTAAGGTACAGCAACGGGGCCTAAGTGAGGCCTATCTTTGGGGCCTGAGTAAGGGACAGTATCAGGGCATGACTTAGGAGCAGCAGAAAGGCCTCTGTAGGATCAGCATTAGGGTCTTCGTGAAAGATATTATCAGGGCCTCTGTTAGGGACAGCCTCAAGGTCTCACTTAGGGACAGCGTCAGGGCTTACTTTGGGAAAGTTTCAGGACCTTGGTAAGACATCGGTCAGGATATTAGCTCCGGATAATGTCAGGTGTTCAGATATTGACGGCAGCAGGGCCTTAGTTAGAGGCAGTGTCAGGCCTAAGTTAGGACTAGCATCAGAGCCTTTGTTAGGTACAGTGTCAGTGACTGAGTTAGGTGTAGTGTCAGGGCCTTAGTTAGGGACAGTGTCAGGACCTGCATTAGGACGAGCCTCCAGGCCTCAGTTAGGGACAGGTTCACGGCCTCGGACCTAAATTCAGGGCCTCATTTAGGGACAGAATCACAGGTTTAGCTAGCATAAGAGGATCTACAGCTGAAAGCAACTTGAACACCACCACAAGCAGATGCAGAAGTGAACCATGCACGCTCCTATGAAGGAATATTCCACAGCAGTTGAGTACATTTTGTTTAAAGTTAGTAACACTCTACAAATTATGTTTTTAAGAAAACCATATTCAGAAGATGAAAGAATCTCGTTCTAAAGAATCTCTTTAGCTAAGCTCGACATTAGCTAAAGAGAAGGTTAGGTTAAGATCTAGGGATAGTGTCAGGAAATGACCTAGGGATAGTGTCAAGACCTTAGTTACTTAGAGCATCAGGGCCTAATTAAGGACCAGTGAGTGTCAAGGCTTCGGGTAGGGACAGCGTCAGAGCCTGACTTAGGGAGAGCGACAGGGCTTGAGTGAGGCCTGGCGTCAGGGTCTTAGCTAGGGACAGTGTCAGGGCATGACTTAGGAGCAACATAAGAGCCACGGTAGGATCAGCCTTAGGGGCTATGTTAAAGATATTATCAGGGCCTCTGTTAGGCACAGCCTCAAGGCCTCACTTAGGGAGAGCATCAGGGCTTCCTTAGGGAGAGTTTCAGGACCTTGGTAAGAGATGAGTTAGGATATTAGCTCAGGATAATGTCAGGACTTTAGATATTGATGGTAGCAGGGCCTAAGTAAGGGACAGTGTCAAGGCGTTAGTTAGGAGTAGCGGGCCCCTGATAGGTCCAGTGTCAGGTCCTCAGTTAGCAATAGTGTTAGGGCCTTAGTTAGGGACAGTGTCAGGGACAGATGTAGGACGAGCATCTAGGCCTTAGTTCGGGACAGTTTCCCGGTCTTGGGACTAAATTCATTGCCTGAGGCAGGCACAACCTAAGGGCTTCAGTTAGCATAAGAGGCAGGACATTAGCTAGTGACCGTGTCCGTTTACCATGTAGGGATAGTGTCAGGAAATGACCTAAGGATAGTGTGAAGACCTTTGTTACTGAGACTCTCAGGGCCTTATTCAGAACCCGTGTTAGGGCTTCAGGTAGGGACAGCATCAGAGCCTGACTTAGGGAGAGCGATAGGGTCTGAGTGAGGCCTAGCATCAGACCCTTAGCTGGGGACACTGTCAGGGCATGACTTAGGAGCAGCCTCAGGGCTTCTGTTGGATCAGCCTTAGGGTCTTAGTTAAAGACATGACCAGGGTCTGAGTTAGTCACAGCATCAAGGCCTGAGTTAGTTAGGGAAAGCTGCAGGGCCTCACTTAGGGACAGCGTCAGGGCTTACTTTGGGACAGTTTCAGGACCTTGGTAAGACATGGGTCAGGATATTAGCTCCGGATAATGTCAGGACTTTAGATATTGATGGCAGCAGCCCTTAATTAGAGACAGTGTCAGGCCCTGAGTTACGACTAGCATCAGAGCCTTTGTTAGGTACAATGTACGGGACTGAGTTAGGAGTAGAGTCAGGGCCTTAGTTAGTGACAGTGTCAGGGCCTGACTTCGGGAGAGCGACAGGGCCTGAGTGAGGCCTAGCGTCAGGACCTTTGCTGGGCACACTGTCAGGGCATGACTTTGGAACAGGATCAGGGTCTTTGCTGGATCAGCTTTAAGGTCTTCGTGAAATACATGATCAGGGCTTGAGTTAGTCACAGCTTCACGGCTTCAGTTAAGGAAAGCTTCAGGGCCTGAGTTAGGGACAGCCTCAGGTCTTCACTTACGGACAGTGTCAGGGCTTACTTTGGGACAGTTTCAGGACCTTGGAAAGACATAGGTCAGGATATTAGCTCAGGACAATGTCAGGACTTTACATACTGATGGCAGCAGGGCCTTAGTTACAGACGGTTTCAGGGCCTGAGTTAGGCCTAGCATCAGTGACTTTGTTAGGTACAGTGTAAGGGACTGAGTTAGGAGTAGTGTCAGGGCCTTGCTTAGGGCCAGTGTCAGTGTCTGAATTAGGTGTACTGTCAGAGACCTAGTTAGGGACAGTGCTAGGGCCTGAGTTACGATTCGTGTCAAGGCCCTATTTAGGACCAATTTCAGGGCCTTAGTTTGGACTAGCATCAGAGCCATTGTTCGGAATCGTATGAGGGCCTGAGTTAGGCGTACTGTCAGGGCCTTAGCTAGGGACAGTGTTAGGGCCTGAGTTAGGATTAGTGTCAAGGCCTTATTTAAGACCAATTTTAGGGCTTTAGTTTGGACTGGCAACAGAGCCTTTGTTAGGTATCATTTCGGGGCCTAAGTTAGGTGTAGTGTCAGGGCCATTGTTAGGGACAGTATCAGGGCCTGACTTAGGAGAAGTTCAGGGCCTTAGCCAGGGAAAGGGTCAGGGCCTTAGTAAGGGATATTATCAGGACCTGAATTAGCAGTAGTGTCAAAAATCCTTAGTGAGGAAATTTAGGAATAAGTCAGGACTCAGGCCCTGACACGGTCCTTAACTAAGGCCCTGACACTACTCGTAACTCAGGCCCTGATCTGATTCCTATCATAGGCCCTGACACTGGTCTTAACTAAGGCCCTGACACTGGCCCTAACCAAAGCTGTGACACTACTCCTAACTCAGGCCCTGACACTGTCTCTAACTAAGGCCCTGATACTACTACGAACGCAGCACTGGCACTGTCCCTAACTTAGGCCCTGACTCTACTCCTAACTCAGGAACTGACACTGTAACTAACTTAGGCCCTGACACTGTTCATAACTCACACCCTAACACTACTCCTAAAGCATGCCCTGGCAATGTCCCTAACTAAGGCCTTGACACTATTCCTAACTCAGGCACTGATACAATACCTAAGGAAGGCCCTGACATTACTCCTAACTCAGGCCCTGAAAAGGTCCCTAACTAAGGCCGACAAAACTCCTAACTCAGGCACTGACACTGTCCCAAAATAAGGCCCTGAATCTATTCCTAAGTGAGGCGATGATACAATTCCTAACGAAGGCACTGATGCTACTCCTAACAAAGGCCCTGACACTACTCCTAACTCAGGCAATGACACAGTCCATAACTAAGGCCCTGACACTATTCCCAACTCAGGCACTGACAGTGTACGTAACTAAAACCCTGACACTACACCTAACTCAGGCACGGACAGTGTCCCTAACAAGGGCCCTCACACTACTCCCAACTCAGTCACTGACATTTTCCCTAATTGAGGCAATGATACTACTCCCAACTTAGGAACTAAGGCTCTGGATCATTGTGATGACAAGCGCCATGGAGCACTGTGATGACAAGGGTCATGGAGAATTGTGATGACAAGTGCATGGAGCATTGTGATGACAAGGCCATGGAGAATTGTGATGACCTGGGTCATGGAGAATTGTGATGACAAGGGCCATGGAGCATTGTGATGACAGAGTTCATGGGGCATTGTGATGAAAGTGGTCATGGAGCATTGTGATGAAAATGGTCATGGAGCATTGTGATGAAAGTGGTCATGGAGGATAGTGATGAAAAGCGCTATGGAGCATTGTGATGACAGGGGTCATGGAGCATTGTGATGACAAGTGCCATGGAGCATTGTGATGATAGGAGTCATGGGGCATTGTGATGACAGGGATCTTGGAGCTTTGTGGTGAAAGGGGTCATGGAACATTGTGATTACAACGACCTGGAGCATTGTGATGACAAGGGTCATGGAGCATTGTGATGACAATCACCATGGATCATTGTGATTCGTGGGGTAATGGAGCATTGTCATGAAAGGGGTCAAGGATCATTATGATTACAGGGATCATGGAGCATTGTGATGACAAGTGCCAAGGATCATTGTGAGGAAAGGGTAATGGAGAATTGTTATCAAAGAGGTCATGGATCATTGTGATTACAGTGGTCATGGAGCCTTGTGATGACAAGCACCATGGAGCTTTGTGATGACAAGAGCCATGGAGCATTGTGATGAACGTGGTCATGGAGCTTTGTTATGACAATGTTCATGGCGCATTTTGATGAAAGGGTTCATGGAGCATTGTGATGGAAGGGGTCATGGGGCATTGTGATGAGAAGGGCCATGGAGCATTGTGATGAAAGGGTTCATGGAGCACTGTGATGATAAGGGCATGGAGCCTTGTGATGAAAATGGTCATGGAGCATTGTGATGAAAAGGGGTCATGGAGCATTGTGATGAACAGGGCACATGGAGCATTGTGATGAAAGTGGTCATGGAGCATTTTGATGAAAGACGTCTGGGAGCATTGTGATGAAAGGGGCCATGGGGCATTGTGATGACAAGGGGTCATGGAGCATTGTGATGACAAGCGCCATGGGGCATTGTAATGGCAAGGGCAATGGAATATTGTGATGAAAAGGGTCATGGACCCCTGTGCTGAATGTGGTCATGGAGCATTGTGATGCAAAGCGCCATGGAGCATTGTGATGACAAGTGTCATGGAGCTTTGTGATGAAATGTCTCATGGAACATTGTGATGACAGAGGTCGTGGAGCACTGTGATTACAATGAACATGGAGCATTGTGATGACAAAGGCCATGGAGCATTGTGATGAGAAGGGCATGGAGCATTGTGATGACAAAAGTCATAGAGCAGTGCGATGAAAGAATTAATGGAGCATTGTGATGAAAGGGGTCATGGAGCATTGCGATGACAGGGGGCATGGAGCACTGTGATGAAAGGAGTTATGGAGCACTGTGATTACAGTGGTAATTGTGATGCATTGTGATGAAAGGGGACATGAGACAGGGGTAATGGAGCATTCTGATGAAAGTTTTCATGGCTCATTGTGATGAAAAGGGGCATGGAGCATTGTGAGGAAAAGGGTTATGGAGCACTGTGATTACAGGGGTAATTTGGAGCATTGTGATAAACGGGGACATGGAGCAATTTGATGACAGGTGTCATGGGGCATTGTGAGGACAAGGGCCATGAAGCCTTGTGATGACAGGTGTCATTTGGCTTTGTGAATGACAGGGGACCTGGAGCATTGTGATGACAAGGGTAATGGAGCATTGTGATGACAGGGGTCATGGAGCATTGTGATCACAAGAGCATGGAATATTGTGAGAAAAGGGTTATGGGCCAATGTGATGACATGGGGTATGGAGCATTGTGATGACAATGGTATGTAGCATTGTGATGACAGATTTCATGGGGCATTGTGATGAAAGTGGTCATGGAGCATTGTGATGAAAATGGTCAAGGAGCATTGTGATGAAAGTGGTCATGGAGGATTGTGATGAAAAGCGCTATGGAGCATTGTGATGACGGGGGTCATGGAGCATTGTGATGACAGGGGGCATGGAGCATTGTGATCACAAGAGCATGCAATATTGTGAGACAAGGGTCATGGGCCAATGTGATGACATGGGGTATGGAGCATTGTGATGACAATGGTATGTAGCATTGTGATGACAGATTTCATGGGGCATTGTGATGAAAGTGGTCATGGAGCATTGTGATGAAAATGGTCATGTAGCATTGTGATGAAAGTGGTCATGGAGGATTGTGATGAAAAGCGCTATGGAGCATTGTGATGACGGGGGTCATGGAGCATTGTGATGACAGGGGTCTTGGGGCATTTTGATGATAAGGGCGTGGAGCATTGTGATGACAGTGGTCACGGAACATTGTGACGATAAGGGCATGGAGCCTAGTGAGAGACAGTCTAGCGGTCTTAGGACCAGATTCAGTGCCTGAGGTAGGCACAGCATAAGGTCTTTAGTTAGCATAAGAGGTAGGATATTAGCTCGGGACAGGGTTAGGGTGAAGGCTAGGATTCGTGTCAGGAAATGACCTAAGGATAGTGTGAAGACCTTTGTTACTGAGAATATCAGGGCCTTATTCAGAACCAGTGTTAGGGCTTCAGGTAGGGACAGTATCAGGGCCTGACTTAGGGAGAGCGACAGGGTCTGAGTGAGGCCTAATGTCAGGCCCTCAGCTGGGGACACTGTCAGGGAGTGACTTAGGAGCAGCATCAGTGCCTTTGTTGGATCAGCTTTAGGCTCTTAGTTAAAGATGACCAGAGCCCTAGTTAGTCACAGCGTCAAGGCCTCAGTTAGGGAAAGCTTCAGGGCCTGAGTTACGGACAGCCTCAGGTCTTCACTTAAAGACAGCGACAGGGCTTTCTTAGGGAGAGTGTCAAGACCTTGGTTAGAAATGGGTCAGGATATTATCTCAGGAGAGTGTCAGGATTTTAGTTATTGCTGGCAGCAGGGCCTATATTAGGGACAGATTCTGGGCCTTTGTTAGAGACAGTGTCATGGCCTTAGTTAGGAGTAGTCAGGGCCTTAGTTAGGGAGAGCATTAGGGTTTCAGTCAGCATAAGATGCAGGAGATTCTCTCGGGACAGAGTCAGGTTCCAGGCCAGAGATAGTGAAAGGAAATGACCAACGGATAACGAGAAGACCTTAGTCATTGAGAGCATCAGGGCCTTAGTTAGCAGCAGCGCGAGGGCCTTAATCAGGACCAGTGCCAGGGCTTGATGTACGGACAGCGTCAGAGCCTAACTAAGGTACAGCAACAGGGCCTAAGTGAGGCCTATCTTTGGGGCCTGAGTAAGGGACAGTATCAGGGCATGACTTAGGAGCAGCAGAAAGGCCTCTGTAGGATCAGCATTAGGGTCTTCGTGAAAGATATTATCAGGGCCTCTGTTAGGGACAGCCTCAAGGTCTCACTTAGGGACAGCGTCAGGGCTTACTTTGGGAAAGTTTCAGGACCTTGGTAAGACATGGGTCAGGATATTAGCTCCGGATAATGTCAGGTGTTCAGATATTGACGGCAGCAGGGCCTTAGTTAGAGGCAGTGTCAGGCCTAAGTTAGGACTAGCATCAGAGCCTTTGTTAGGTACAGTGTCAGTGACTGAGTTAGGTGTAGTGTCAGGGCCTTAGTTAGGGACAGTGTCAGGACCTGCGTTAGGACGAGCCTCCAGGCCTCAGTTAGGGACAGGTTCACGGCCTCGGACCTAAATTCAGGGCCTCATTTAGGGACAGAATCACAGATTTAGCTAGCATAAGAGGATCTACAGCTGAAAGCAACTTGAACACCACCACAAGCAGATGCAGAAGTGAACCATGCACGCTCCTATGAAGGAATATTCCACAGCAGTTGAGTACATTTTGTTTAAAGTTAGTAACACTCTACAAATTATGTTTTTAAGAAAACCATATTCAGAAGATGAAAGAATCTCGTTCTAAAGAATCTCTTTAGCTAATCTCGACATTAGCTAAAGAGAAGGTTAGGTTAAGATCTAGGGATAGTGTCAGGAAATGACCTAGGGATAGTGTCAAGACCTTAGTTACTTAGAGCATCAGGGCCTAATTAAGACCAGTGAGTGTCAGGGCTTCGGGTAGGGACAGCGTCAGAGCCTGACTTAGGGAGAGCGACAGGGCCTGAGCGAGGCCTAGCGTCAGGGCCTTAGCTAGGGACAGTGTCAGGGCATGACTTAGGAGCAACATAAGAGCCACGGTAGGATCAGCCTCAGGGGCTATGTTAAAGATATTATCAGGGCCTCTGTTAGGGACAGCCTCAAGGCCTCACTTAGGGAGAGCATCAGGGCTTCCTTAGGGAGAGTTTCAGGACCTTGGTAAGAGATGAGTTAGGATATTAGCTCAGGATAATGTCAGGACTTTAGATATTGATGGTAGCAGGGCCTAAGTAAGGGACAGTGTCAAGGCGTTAGTTAGGAGTAGCGGGCCCCTGATAGGTCCAGTGTCAGGTCCTCAGTTAGCAATATTGTTAGGGCCTTATTTAGGGACAGTGTCAGGGCCAGATGTAGGACGAGCATCTAGGCCTTAGTTCGGGACAGTTTCACGGTCTTGGGACTAAATTCAGTGCCTGAGGCAGGCACAATCTAAGGGCTTCAGTTAGCATAAGAGGCAGGACATTAGCTAGTGACAGTGTCCGTTTACCATGTAGGGATAGTGTCAGGAAATGACCTAAGGATAGTGTGAAGACCTTTGTTACTGAGACTCTCAGGGCCTTATTCAGAACCCGTGTTAGGGCTTCAGGTAGGGACAGCATCAGAGCCTGACTTAGGGAGAGCGATAGGGTCTGAGTGAGGCCTAGCATCAGACCCTTAGCTGGGGACACTGTCAGGGCATGACTTAGGAGCAGCCTCAGGGCTTCTGTTGGATCAGCCTTAGGGTCTTAGTTAAAGACATGACCAGGGTCTGAGTTAGTCACAGCATCAAGGCCTGAGTTAGTTAGGGAAAGCTGCAGGGCCTCACTTAGGGACAGCGTCAGGGCTTACTTTGGGACAGTTTCAGGACCTTGGTAAGACATGGGTCAGGATATTAGCTCCGGATAATGTCAGGACTTTAGATATTGATGGCAGCAGCCCTTAGTTAGAGACAGTGTCAGGCCCTGAGTTACGACTAGCATCAGAGCCTTTGTTAGGTACAATGTACGGGACTGAGTTAGGAGTAGAGTCAGGGCCTTAGTTAGTGACAGTGTCAGGGCCTGACTTCGGGAGAGCGACAGGGCCTGAGTGAGGCCTAGCGTCAGGCCCTTTGCTGGGCACACTGTCAGGGCATGACTTTGGAGCAGCATCAGCGTCTTTGCTGGATCAGCTTTAAGGTCTTCGTGAAATACATGATCAGGGCCTGAGTTAGTCACAGCTACAAGGCTTCAGTTAAGGAAAGCTTCAGGGCCTGAGTTAGGGACAGCCTCAGGTCTTCACTTACGGACAGCGTCAGGGCTTACTTTGGGACAGTTTCAGGACCTTGGAAAGACATAGGTCAGGATATTAGCTCAGGACAATGTCAGGACTTTACATACTGATGGCAGCAGGGCCTTAGTTACAGACGGTTTCAGGGCCTGAGTTAGGCCTAGCATCAGTGACTTTGTTAGGTACAGTGTAAGGGACTGAGTTAGGAGTAGTGTCAGGGCCTTACTTAGGGCCAGTGTCAGGGTCTGAGTTAGGTGTACTGTCAGAGACCTAGTTAGGGACAGTGCTAGGGCCTGAGTTACGATTCGTGTCAAGGCCCTATTTTGGACCAATTTCAGGGCCTTAGTTTGGACTAGCATCAGAGCCATTGTTCGGAATCGTATGAGGGCCTGAGTTAGGCGTACTGTCAGGGCCTTAGCTAGGGACAGTGTTAGGGCCTGAGTTAGGATTAGTGTCAAGGCCTTATTTAAGACCAATTTTAGGGCTTTAGTTTGGACTGGCAACAGAGCCTTTGTTAGGTATCATTTCGGGGCCTAAGTTAGGTGTAGTGTCAGGGCCATTGTTAGGGACAGTATCAGGGCCTGACTTAGGAGAAGTTCAGGGCCTTAGCCAGGGAAAGGGTCAGGGCCTTAGTAAGGGATATTATCAGGACCTGAATTAGCAGTAGTGTCAAAAATCCTTAGTGAGGAAATTTAGGAATAAGTCAGGACTCAGGCCCTGACACGGTCCTTAACTAAGGCCCTGACACTACTCGTAACTCAGGCCCTGATCTGATTCCTATCATAGGCCCTGACACTGGTCTTAACTAAGGCCCTGACACTGGCCCTAACTAAAGCTGTGACACTACTCCTAACTCAGGCCCTGACACTGTCTCTAACTAAGGCCCTGATACTACTACGAACGCAGCACTGGCACTGTCCCTAACTTAGGCCCTGACTCTACTCCTAACTCAGGAACTGACACTGTAACTAACTAAGGCCCTGACACTGTTCATAACTCACACCCTAACACTACTCCTAAAGCATGCCCTGGCAATGTCCCTAACTAAGGCCTTGACACTATTCCTAACTCAGGCACTGATACAATACCTAAGGAAGGCCCTGACATTACTCCTAACTCAGGCCCTGAAAAGGTCCCTAACTAAGGCCGACAAAACTCCTAACTCAGGCACTGACACTGTCCCAAAATAAGGCCCTGAATCTATTCCTAAGTGAGGCGATGATACAATTCCTAACGAAGGCACTGATGCTACTCCTAACAAAGGCCCTGACACTACTCCTAACTCAGGCAATGACACAGTCCATAACTAAGGCCCTGACACTATTCCCAACTCAGGCACTGACAGTGTACGTAACTAAAACCCTGACACTACACCTAACTCAGGCACGGACAGTGTCCCTAACAAGGGCCCTCACACTACTCCCAACTCAGTCACTGACATTTTCCCTAATTGAGGCAATGATACTACTCCCAACTCAGGAACTAAGGCTCTGGATCATTGTGATGACAAGCGCCATGGAGCACTGTGATGACAAGGGTCATGGAGAATTGTGATGACAAGTGCATGGAGCATTGTGATGACAAGGCCATGGAGAATTGTGATGACCTGGGTCATGGAGAATTGTGATGACAAGGGCCATGGAGCATTGTGATGACAGAGTTCATGGGGCATTGTGATGAAAGTGGTCATGGAGCATTGTGATGAAAATGGTCATGGAGCATTGTGATGAAAGTGGTCATGGAGGATAGTGATGAAAAGCGCTATGGAGCATTGTGATGACAGGGGTCATGGAGCATTGTGATGACAAGTGCCATGGAGCATTGTGATGATAGGAGTCATGGGGCATTGTGATGACAGGGATCTTGGAGCTTTGTGGTGAAAGGGGTCATGGAACATTGTGATTACAACGACCTGGAGCATTGTGATGACAAGGGTCATGGAGCATTGTGATGACAATCACCATGGATCATTGTGATTCGTGGGGTAATGGAGCATTGTCATGAAAGGGGTCAAGGATCATTATGATTACAGGGATCATGGAGCATTGTGATGACAAGTGCCAAGGATCATTGTGAGGAAAGGGGTAATGGAGAATTGTTATCAAAGAGGTCATGGATCATTGTGATTACAGTGGTCATGGAGCCTTGTGATGACAAGCACCATGGAGCTTTGTGATGACAAGAGCCATGGAGCATTGTGATGAACGTGGTCATGGAGCTTTGTTATGACAATGTTCATGGCGCATTTTGAAGAAAGGGGTCATGGAGCATTGTGATGGAAGGGGTCATGGGGCATTGTGATGAGAAGGGCCATGGAGCATTGTGATGAAAGGGTTCATGGAGCACTGTGATGATAAGGGCATGGAGCCTTGTGATGAAAATGGTCATGGAGCATTGTGATGAAAAGGGGTCATGGAGCATTGTGATGAACAGGGCACATGGAGCATTGTGATGAAAGTGGTCATGGAGCATTTTGATGAAAGACGTCTGGGAGCATTGTGATGAAAGGGGCCATGGGGCATTGTGATGACAAGGGGTCATGGAGCATTGTGATGACAAGCGCCATGGGGCATTGTGATGGCAAGGGCAATGGAATATTGTGATGAAAAGGGTCATGGACCCCTGTGCTGAATGTGGTCATGGAGCATTGTGATGCAAAGCGCCATGGAGCATTGTGATGACAAGTGTCATGGAGCTTTGTGATGAAATGTCTCATGGAACATTGTGATGACAGAGGTCGTGGAGCACTGTGATTACAATGAACATGGAGCATTGTGATGACAAAGGCCATGGAGCATTGTGATGAGAAGGGCATGGAGCATTGTGATGACAAAAGTCATAGAGCAGTGCGATGAAAGGATTAATGGAGCATTGTGATGAAAGGGGTCATGGAGCATTGCGATGACAGGGGGCATGGAGCACTGTGATGAAAGGAGTTATGGAGCACTGTGATTACAGTGGTAATTGTGATGCATTGTGATGAAAGGGGACATGAGACAGGGGTAATGGAGCATTCTGATGAAAGTTTTCATGGCTCATTGTGATGAAAAGGGGCATGGAGCATTGTGAGGAAAAGGGTTATGGAGCACTGTGATTACAGGGGTAATTTGGAGCATTGTGATAAACGGGGACATGGAGCAATTTGATGACAGGTGTCATGGGGCATTGTGAGGACAAGGGCCATGAAGCCTTGTGATGACAGGTGTCATTTGGCTTTGTGAATGACAGGGGACCTGGAGCATTGTGATGACAAGGGTAATGGAGCATTGTGATGACAGGGGTCATGGAGCATTGTGATGACAGGGGTCATGGAGCATTGTGATGACAGGGGGCATGGAGCATTGTGATGACAGGGGGCATGGAGCATTGTGATCACAAGAGCATGGAATATTGTGAGAAAAGGGTCATGGGCCAATGTGATGACATGGGGTATGGAGCATTGTGATGACAATGGTATGTAGCATTGTGATGACAGATTTCATGGGGCATTGTGATGAAAGTGGTCATGGAGCATTGTGATGAAAATTGTCAAGGAGCATTGTGATGAAAGTGGTCATGGAGGATTGTGATGAAAAGCGCTATGGAGCATTGTGATGACGGGGGTCATGGAGCATTGTGATGACAGGGGGCATGGAGCATTGTGATCACAAGAGCATGCAATATTGTGAGACAAGGGTCATGGGCCAATGTGATGACATGGGGTATGGAGCATTGTGATGACAATGGTATGTAGCATTGTGATGACAGATTTCATGGGGCATTGTGATGAAAGTGGTCATGGAGCATTGTGATGAAAATGGTCATGTAGCATTGTGATGAAAGTGGTCATGGAGGATTGTGATGAAAAGCGCTATGGAGCATTGTGATGACGGGGGTCATGGAGCATTGTGATGACAGGGGTCTTGGGGCATTTTGATGATAAGGGCGTGGAGCATTGTGATGACAGTGGTCACGGAACATTGTGACGATAAGGGCATGGAGCCTAGTGAGAGACAGTCTAGCGGTCTTGGGACCAGATTCAGTGCCTGAGGTAGGCACAGCATAAGGTCTTTAGTTAGCATAAGAGGTAGGATATTAGCTCGGGACAGGGTTAGGGTGAAGGCTAGGATTCGTGTCAGGAAATGACCTAAGGATAGTGTGAAGACCTTTGTTACTGAGAATATCAGGGCCTTATTCAGAACCAGTGTTAGGGCTTCAGGTAGGGACAGTATCAGGGCCTGACTTAGGGAGAGCGACAGGGTCTGAGTGAGGCCTAATGTCAGGCCCTCAGCTGGGGACACTGTCAGGGAGTGACTTAGGAGCAGCATCAGTGCCTTTGTTGGATCAGCTTTAGGCTCTTAGTTAAAGATGACCAGAGCCCTAGTTAGTCACAGCGTCAAGGCCTCAGTTAGGGAAAGCTTCAGGGCCTGAGTTACGGACAGCCTCAGGTCTTCACTTAAAGACAGCGACAGGGCTTTCTTAGGGAGAGTGTCAAGACCTTGGTTAGAAATGGGTCAGGATATTATCTCAGGAGAGTGTCAGGATTTTAGTTATTGCTGGCAGCAGGGCCTATATTAGGGACAGATTCTGGGCCTTTGTTAGAGACAGTGTCATGGCCTTAGTTAGGAGTAGTCAGGGCCTTAGTTAGGGAGAGCATTAGGGTTTCAGTCAGCATAAGATGCAGGAGATTCTCTCGGGACAGAGTCAGGTTCCAGGCCAGAGATAGTGAAAGGAAATGACCAAGGGATAACGAGAAGACCTTAGTCATTGAGAGCATCAGGGCCTTAGTTAGCAGCAGCGCGAGGGCCTTAATCAGGACCAGTGCCAGGGCTTGATGTACGGACAGCGTCAGAGCCTAACTAAGGTACAGCAACAGGGCCTAAGTGAGGCCTATCTTTGGGGCCTGAGTAAGGGACAGTATCAGGGCATGACTTAGGAGCAGCAGAAAGGCCTCTGTAGGATCAGCATTAGGGTCTTCGTGAAAGATATTATCAGGGCCTCTGTTAGGGACAGCCTCAAGGTCTCACTTAGGGACAGCGTCAGGGCTTACTTTGGGAAAGTTTCAGGACCTTGGTAAGACATGGGTCAGGATATTAGCTCCGGATAATGTCAGGTGTTCAGATATTGACGGCAGCAGGGCCTTAGTTAGAGGCAGTGTCAGGCCTAAGTTAGGACTAGCATCAGAGCCTTTGTTAGGTACAGTGTCAGTGACTGAGTTAGGTGTAGTGTCAGGGCCTTAGTTAGGGACAGTGTCAGGACCTGCGTTAGGACGAGCCTCCAGGCCTCAGTTAGGGACAGGTTCACGGCCTCGGACCTAAATTCAGGGCCTCATTTAGGGACAGAATCACAGATTTAGCTAGCATAAGAGGATCTACAGCTGAAAGCAACTTGAACACCACCACAAGCAGATGCAGAAGTGAACCATGCACGCTCCTATGAAGGAATATTCCACAGCAGTTGAGTACATTTTGTTTAAAGTTAGTAACACTCTACAAATTATGTTTTTAAGAAAACCATATTCAGAAGATGAAAGAATCTCGTTCTAAAGAATCTCTTTAGCTAAGCTCGACATTAGCTAAAGAGAAGGTTAGGTTAAGATCTAGGGATAGTGTCAGGAAATGACCTAGGGATAGTGTCAAGACCTTAGTTACTTAGAGCATCAGGGCCTAATTAAGGACCAGTGAGTGTCAGGGCTTCGGGTAGGGACAGCGTCAGAGCCTGACTTAGGGAGAGCGACAGGGCCTGAGCGAGGCCTAGCGTCAGGGCCTTAGCTAGGGACAGTGTCAGGGCATGACTTAGGAGCAACATAAGAGCCACGGTAGGATCAGCCTCAGGGGCTATGTTAAAGATATTATCAGGGCCTCTGTTAGGGACAGCCTCAAGGCCTCACTTAGGGAGAGCATCAGGGCTTCCTTAGGGAGAGTTTCAGGACCTTGGTAAGAGATGAGTTAGGATATTAGCTCAGGATAATGTCAGGACTTTAGATATTGATGGTAGCAGGGCCTAAGTAAGGGACAGTGTCAAGGCGTTAGTTAGGAGTAGCGGGCCCCTGATAGGTCCAGTGTCAGGTCCTCAGTTAGCAATAGTGTTAGGGCCTTAGTTAGGGACAGTGTCAGGGCCAGATGTAGGACGAGCATCTAGGCCTTAGTTCGGGACAGTTTCACGGTCTTGGGACTAAATTCAGTGCCTGAGGCAGGCACAACCTAAGGGCTTCAGTTAGCATAAGAGGCAGGACATTAGCTAGTGACAGTGTCCGTTTACCATGTAGGGATAGTGTCAGGAAATGACCTAAGGATAGTGTGAAGACCTTTGTTACTGAGACTCTCAGGGCCTTATTCAGAACCCGTGTTAGGGCTTCAGGTAGGGACAGCATCAGAGCCTGACTTAGGGAGAGCGATAGGGTCTGAGTGAGGCCTAGCATCAGACCCTTAGCTGGGGACACTGTCAGGGCATGACTTAGGAGCAGCCTCAGGGCTTCTGTTGGATCAGCCTTAGGGTCTTAGTTAAAGACATGACCAGGGTCTGAGTTAGTCACAGCATCAAGGCCTGAGTTAGTTAGGGAAAGCTGCAGGGCCTCACTTAGGGACAGCGTCAGGGCTTACTTTGGGACAGTTTCAGGACCTTGGTAAGACATGGGTCAGGATATTAGCTCCGGATAATGTCAGGACTTTAGATATTGATGGCAGCAGCCCTTAGTTAGAGACAGTGTCAGGCCCTGAGTTACGACTAGCATCAGAGCCTTTGTTAGGTACAATGTACGGGACTGAGTTAGGAGTAGAGTCAGGGCCTTAGTTAGTGACAGTGTCAGGGCCTGACTTCGGGAGAGCGACAGGGCCTGAGTGAGGCCTAGCGTCAGGCCCTTTGCTGGGCACACTGTCAGGGCATGACTTTGGAACAGGATCAGGGTCTTTGCTGGATCAGCTTTAAGGTCTTCGTGAAATACATGATCAGGGCTTGAGTTAGTCACAGCTTCACGGCTTCAGTTAAGGAAAGCTTCAGGGCCTGAGTTAGGGACAGCCTCAGGTCTTCACTTACGGACAGTGTCAGGGCTTACTTTGGGACAGTTTCAGAACCTTGGAAAGACATAGGTCAGGATATTAGCTCAGGATAATGTCAGGACTTGACATACTGATGGCAGCAGGGCCTTAGTTACAGACGGTTTCAGGGCCTGAGTTAGGCCTAGCATCAGTGACTTTGTTAGGTACAGTGTAAGGGACTGAGTTTGGAGTAGTGTCAGGGCCTTGCTTAGGGCCAGTGTCATGGTCTGAGTTAGGTGTACTGTCAGAGACCTAGTTAGGGACAGTGCTAGGGCCTGAGTTACGATTCGTGTCAAGGCCTTATTTAGGACCAATTTCAGGGCCTTAGTTAGGACTAGCATCAGAGCCATTGTTCGGAATCGTATGAGGGCCTGAGTTAGGCGTACTGTCAGGGCCTTAGCTAGGGACAGTGTTAGGGCCTGAGTTAGGATTAGTGTCAAGGCCTTATTTAAGACCAATTTTAGGGCTTTAGTTTGGACTAGCAACAGAGCCTTTGTTAGGTATCATTTCGGGGCCTAAGTTAGGTGTAGTGTCAGGGCCATTGTTAGGGACAGTATCAGGGCCTGACTTAGGAGAAGTTCAGGGCCTTAGCCAGGGAAAGGGTCAGGGCCTTAGTAAGGGATATTATCAGGACCTGAATTAGCAGTAGTGTCAAAAATCCTTAGTGAGGAAATTTAGGAATAAGTCAGGACTCAGGCCCTGACACGGTCCTTAACTAAGGCCCTGACACTACTCGTAACACAGGCCCTGATCTGATTCCTATCATAGGCCCTGACACTGGTCTTAACTAAGGCCCTGACACTGGCCCTAACTAAAGCTGTGACACTACTCCTAACTCAGGCCCTGACACTGTCTCTAACTAAGGCCCTGATACTACTAGGAACGCAGCACTGGCACTGTCCCTAACTTAGGCCCTGACTCTACTCCTAACTCAGGAACTGACACTGTAACTAACTAAGGCCCTGACACTGTTCATAACTCACACCCTAACACTACTCCTAAAGCATGCCCTGGCAATGTCCCTAACTAAGGCCTTGACACTATTCCTAACTCAGGCACTGATACAATACCTAAGGAAGGCCCTGACATTACTCCTAACTCAGGCCCTGAAAAGGTCCCTAACTAAGGCCGACAAAACTCCTAACTCAGGCACTGACACTGTCCCAAAATAAGGCCCTGAATCTATTCCTAAGTGAGGCGCTGATACAATACCTAACGAAGGCACTGACGCTACTCCTAACAAAGGCCCTGACACTACTCCTAACTCAGGCAATGACACAGTCCATAACTAAGGCCCTGACACTATTCCCAACTCAGGCACTGACAGTGTACGTAACTAAAACCCTGACACTACACCTAACTCAGGCACGGACAGTGTCCCTAACAAGGGCCCTCACACTACTCCCAACTCAGTCACTGACATTTTCCCTAATTGAGGCAATGATACTACTCCCAACTCAGGAACTAAGGCTCTGGATCATTGTGATGACAAGCGCCATGGAGCACTGTGATGACAAGGGTCATGGAGAATTGTGATGACAAGTGCATGGAGCATTGTGATGACAAGGCCATGGAGAATTGTGATGACCGGTGTCATGGAGAATTGTGATGACAAGGGCCATGGAGCATTGTGATGACAGAGTTCATGGGGCATTGTGATGAAAGTTGTCATGGAGAATTGTGATGAAAATGGTCACGGAGGATAGTGATGAATAGCGCTCTGGAGCATTGTGATGACAGGGGTCATGGAGCATTGTGATGACAAGTGCCATGGAGCATTGTGATGATAGGAGTCATGGGGCATTGTGATGACAGGCATCTTGGAGCTTTGTGGTGAAAGGGGTCATGGAACACTGTGATTACAACGACCTGGAGCATTGTGATGACAAGGGTCATGGAGCATTGTGATGACAATCACCATGGATCATTGTGATTCGTGGGGTAATGGAGCATTGTCATGAAAGGGGTCAAGGATCATTATGATTACAGGGATCATGGAGCATTGTGATGACAAGCGCCAAGGATCATTGTGAGGAAAGGGGTAATGGAGAATTGTTATCAAAGAGGTCATGGATCATTGTGATTACAGTGGTCATGGAGCCTTGTGATGACAAGCACCATGGAGCTTTGTGATGACAAGAGCCATGGAGCATTGTGATGAACGTGGTCATGGAGCTTTGTTATGACAATGTTCATGGCGCATTTTGATGAAAGGGGTCATGGAGCATTGTGATGGAAGGGGTCATGGGGCACTGTGATGATAAGGGCATGGAGCCTTGTGATGAAAATGGTCATGGAGCATTGTGATGAAAAGGGGTCATGGAGCATTGTGATGAACAGGGCACATGGAGCATTGTGATGAAAGTGGTCATGGAGCATTGTGATGAAAGACGTCTGGGAGCATTGTGATGAAAGGGGCCATGGGGCATTGTGATGACAAGGGGTCATGGAGCATTGTGATGACAAGCGCCATGGGGCATTGTGATGGCAAGGGCAATGGAATATTGTGATGAAAAGGGTCATGGACCCCTGTGCTGAATGTGGTCATGGAGCATTGTGATGCAAAGCGCCATGGAGCATTGTGATGACAAGTGTCATGGAGCTTTGTGATGAAATGTCTCATGGAACATTGTGATGACAGAGGTCGTGGAGCACTGTGATTACAATGAACATGGAGCATTGTGATGACAAAGGCCATGGAGCATTGTGATGAGAAGGGCATGGAGCATTGTGATGACAAAAGTCATAGAGCAGTGCGATGAAAGGATTAATGGAGCATTGTGATGAAAGGGGTCATGGAGCATTGCGATGACAGGGGGCATGGAGCACTGTGATGAAAGGAGTTATGGAGCACTGTGATTACAGTGGTAATTGTGATGCATTGTGATGAAAGGGGACATGAGACAGGGGTAATGGAGCATTCTGATGAAAGTTTTCATGGCTCATTGTGATGAAAAGGGGCATGGAGCATTGTGAGGAAAAGGGATATGGAGCACTGTGATTACAGGGGTAATTTAGAGCATTGTGATAAACGGGGACATGGAGCAATTTGATGACAGGTGTCATGGGGCATTGTGAGGACAAGGGCCATGAAGCATTGTGATGACAGGTGTCATTTGGCTTTGTGAATGACAGGGGACCTGGAGCATTGTGATGACAAGGGTAATGGAGCATTGTGATGACCGGGGTCATGGAGCATTTTGATGACAGGGGGCATGGAGCATTGTGATCACAAGAGCATGGAACATTGTGAGACAAGGGTCATGGGCCAATGTGATGATATGGGGTATGGAGCATTGTGATGACAATGGTATGTAGCATTGCGATGACAAGGGTCATGAAGCATTGCGATGAGAGTGGTCATGGAGCATTGGGATGCCAGGGGTCATGAGCATTGTGATGACAATGGTCATGGCGCGTTTTGATGAAAGGGGTCCCGGAGCATTGTGATGGAAGGGATCATGGAGCATTGTGATGACAGGGGTCATGGGGCATTGTGATGACAGAGTTCATGGGGCATTGTGATGAAAGTGGTCATGGAGCATTGTGATGAAAATGGTCGTGGAGCATTGTGATGACAGGGGTCATGGGGCATTTTGATGATAAGGGCGTGGAGCATTGTGATGACAGTGGTCACGGAACATTGTGACGATAAGGGCATGGAGCCTAGTGAGGGTCAGTCTTGCGGTGTTGGGACTAAATTCAGTGCCTGAGGTAGGCACAGCATAAGGTCTTTAGTTAGCATAAGAGGTAGGATATTAGCTCGGGACAGGGTTAGGGTGAAGGCTAGGAATCGTGTCAGGAAATGACCTAAGGATAGTGTGAAGACCTTTGTTACTGAGAATATCAGGGCCTTATTCAGAACCAGTGTTAGGGCTTCAGGTAGGGACAGTATCAGGGCCTGACTTAGGGAGAGCGACAGGGTCTGAGTGAGGCCTAATGTCAGGCCCTCAGCTGGGGACACTGTCAGGGAGTGACTTAGGAGCAGCATCAGTGCCTTTGTTGGATCAGCTTTAGGCTCTTAGTTAAAGATGACCAGAGCCCTAGTTAGTCACAGCGTCAAGGCCTCAGTTAGGGTAAGCTTCAGGGCCTGAGTTACGGACAACCTCAGGTCTTCACTTAAAGACAGCGACAGGGCTTTCTTAGGGAGAGTGTCAAGACCTTGGTTAGAAATGGGTCAGGATATTATCTCAGGAGAGTGTCAGGATTTTAGTTATTGCTGGCAACAGGGCCTATATTAGGGACAGATTCTGGGCCTTTGTTAGAGACAGTGTCATGGCCTTAGTTAGGAGTAGTCAGGGCCTTAGTTAGGGAGAGCATTAGGGTTTCAGTCAGCATAAGATGCAGGAGATTCTCTCGGGACAGAGTCAGGTTCCAGGCCAGAGATAGTGAAAGGAAATGACCAAGGGATAACGAGAAGACCTTAGTCATTGAGAGCATCAGGGACTTAGTTAGCAGCAGCGTGAGGGCCTTAATCAGGACCAGTGCCAGGGCTTGATGTACGGACAGCGTCAGAGCCTAACTAAGGTACAGCAACGGGGCCTAAGTGAGGCCTATCTTTGGGGCCTGAGTAAGGGACAGTAACAGGGCATGACTTAGGAGCAGCAGAAAGGCCTCTGTAGGATCAGCATTAGGGTCTTCGTGAAAGATATTATCAGGGCCTCTGTTAGGGACAGCCTCAAGGTCTCACTTAGGGACAGCGTCAGGGCTTACTTTGCGAAAGTTTCAGGACCTTGGTAAGACATGGGTCAGGATATTAGCTCCGGATAATGTCAGGTGTTCAGATATTGACGGCAGCAGGGCCTTAGTTAGAGGCAGTGTCAGGCCTAAGTTAGGACTAGCATCAGAGCCTTTGTTAGGTACAGTGTCAGTGACTGAGTTAGGTGTAGTGTCAGGGCCTTAGTTAGGGACAGTGTCAGGACCTGCATTAGGACGAGCCTCCAGGCCTCAGTTAGGGACAGGTTCACGGCCTCGGACCTAAATTCAGGGCCTCGTTTAGGGACAGAATCACAGATTTAGCTAGCATAAGAGGATCTACAGCTGAAAGCAACTTGAACACCACCACAAGCAGATGCAGAAGTGAACCATGCACGCTCCTATGAAGGAATATTCCACAGCAGTTGAGTACATTTTGTTTAAAGTTAGTAACACTCTACAAATTATGTTTTTAAGAAAACCATATTCAGAAGATGAAAGAATCTCGTTCTAAAGAATCTCTTTAGCTAAGCTCGACATTAGCTAAAGAGAAGGTTAGGTTAAGATCTAGGGATAGTGTCAGGAAATGACCTAGGGATAGTGTCAAGACCTTAGTTACTTAGAGCATCAGGGCCTAATTAAGGACCAGTGAGTGTCAAGGCTTCGGGTAGGGACAGCGTCAGAGCCTGACTTAGGGAGAGCGACAGGGCCTGAGTGAGGCCTGTCGTCAGGGCCTTAGCTAGGGACAGTGTCAGGGCATGACTTAGGAGCAACATAAGAGCCATGGTAGGATCAGCCTTAGGGGCTATGTTAAAGATATTATCAGGGCCTCTGTTAGGGACAGCCTCAAGGCCTCACTTAGGGAGAGCATCAGGGCTTCCTTAGGGAGAGTTTCAGGACCTTGGTAAGAGATGAGTTAGGATATTAGCTCAGGATAATGTCAGGACTTTAGATATTGATGGTAGCAGGGCCTAAGTAAGGGACAGTGTCAAGGCGTTAGTTAGGAGTAGCGGGCCCCTGATAGGTCCAGTGTCAGGTCCTCAGTTAGCAATAGTGTTAGGGCCTTAGTTAGGGACAGTGTCAGGGCCAGATGTAGGACGAGCATCTAGGCCTTAGTTCGGGACAGTTTCACGGTCTTGGGACTAAATTCAGTGCCTGAGGCAGGCACAACCTAAGGGCTTCAGTTAGCATAAGAGGCAGGACATTAGCTAGTGACAGTGTCCGTTTACCATGTAGGGATAGTGTCAGGAAATGACCTAAGGATAGTGTCAAGACCTTTGTTACTGAGACTCTCAGGGCCTTATTCAGAACCCGTGTTAGGGCTTCAGGTAGGGACAGCATCAGAGCCTGACTTAGGGAGAGCGATAGGGTCTGAGTGAGGCCTAGCATCAGACCCTTAGCTGGGGACACTGTCAGGGCATGACTTAGGAGCAGCCTCAGGGCTTCTGTTGGATCAGCCTTAGGGTCTTAGTTAAAGACATGACCAGGGTCTGAGTTAGTCACAGCATCAAGGCCTGAGTTAGTTAGGGAAAGCTGCAGGGCCTCACTTAGGGACAGCGTCAGGGCTTACTTTGGGACAGTTTCAGGACCTTGGTAAGACATGGGTCAGGATATTAGCTCCGGATAATGTCAGGACTTTAGATATTGATGGCAGCAGCCCTTAGTTAGAGACAGTGTCAGGCCCTGAGTTACGACTAGCATCAGAGCCTTTGTTAGGTACAATGTACGGGACTGAGTTAGGAGTAGAGTCAGGGCCTTAGTTAGTGACAGTGTCAGGGCCTGACTTCGGGAGAGCGACAGGGCCTGAGTGAGGCCTAGCGTCAGGCCCTTTGCTGGGCACACTGTCAGGGCATGACTTTGGAACAGGATCAGGGTCTTTGCTGGATCAGCTTTAAGGTCTTCGTGAAATACATGATCAGGGCTTGAGTTAGTCACAGCTTCACGGCTTCAGTTAAGGAAAGCTTCAGGGCCTGAGTTAGGGACAGCCTCAGGTCTTCACTTACGGACAGTGTCAGGGCTTACTTTGGGACAGTTTCAGGACCTTGGAAAGACATAGGTCAGGATATTAGCTCAGGACAATGTCAGGACTTTACATACTGATGGCAGCAGGGCCTTAGTTACAGACGGTTTCAGGGCCTGAGTTAGGCCTAGCATCAGTGACTTTGTTAGGTACAGTGTAAGGGACTGAGTTAGGAGTAGTGTCAGGGCCTTGCTTAGGGCCAGTGTCAGTGTCTGACTTAGGTGTACTGTCAGAGACCTAGTTAGGGACAGTGCTAGGGCCTGAGTTACGATTCGTGTCAAGGCCCTATTTAGGACCAATTTCAGGGCCTTAGTTTGGACTAGCATCAGAGCCATTGTTCGGAATCGTATGAGGGCCTGAGTTAGGCGTACTGTCAGGGCCTTAGCTAGGGACAGTGTTAGGGCCTGAGTTAGGATTAGTGTCAAGGCCTTATTTAAGACCAATTTTAGGGCTTTAGTTTGGACTGGCAACAGAGCCTTTGTTAGGTATCATTTCGGGGCCTAAGTTAGGTGTAGTGTCAGGGCCATTGTTAGGGACAGTATCAGGGCCTGACTTAGGAGAAGTTCAGGGCCTTAGCCAGGGAAAGGGTCAGGGCCTTAGTAAGGGATATTATCAGGACCTGAATTAGCAGTAGTGTCAAAAATCCTTAGTGAGGAAATTTAGGAATAAGTCAGGACTCAGGCCCTGACACGGTCCTTAACTAAGGCCCTGACACTACTCGTAACTCAGGCCCTGATCTGATTCCTATCATAGGCCCTGACACTGGTCTTAACTAAGGCCCTGACACTGGCCCTAACCAAAGCTGTGACACTACTCCTAACTCAGGCCCTGACACTGTCTCTAACTAAGGCCCTGATACTACTACGAACGCAGCACTGGCACTGTCCCTAACTTAGGCCCTGACTCTACTCCTAACTCAGGAACTGACACTGTAACTAACTTAGGCCCTGACACTGTTCATAACTCACACCCTAACACTACTCCTAAAGCATGCCCTGGCAATGTCCCTAACTAAGGCCTTGACACTATTCCTAACTCAGGCACTGATACAATACCTAAGGAAGGCCCTGACATTACTCCTAACTCAGGCCCTGAAAAGGTCCCTAACTAAGGCCGACAAAACTCCTAACTCAGGCACTGACACTGTCCCAAAATAAGGCCCTGAATCTATTCCTAAGTGAGGCGATGATACAATTCCTAACGAAGGCACTGATGCTACTCCTAACAAAGGCCCTGACACTACTCCTAACTCAGGCAATGACACAGTCCATAACTAAGGCCCTGACACTATTCCCAACTCAGGCACTGACAGTGTACGTAACTAAAACCCTGACACTACACCTAACTCAGGCACGGACAGTGTCCCTAACAAGGGCCCTCACACTACTCCCAACTCAGTCACTGACATTTTCCCTAATTGAGGCAATGATACTACTCCCAACTCAGGAACTAAGGCTCTGGATCATTGTGATGACAAGCGCCATGGAGCACTGTGATGACAAGGGTCATGGAGAATTGTGATGACAAGTGCATGGAGCATTGTGATGACAAGGCCATGGAGAATTGTGATGACCTGGGTCATGGAGAATTGTGATGACAAGGGCCATGGAGCATTGTGATGACAGAGTTCATGGGGCATTGTGATGAAAGTGGTCATGGAGCATTGTGATGAAAATGGTCATGGAGCATTGTGATGAAAGTGGTCATGGAGGATAGTGATGAAAAGCGCTATGGAGCATTGTGATGACAGGGGTCATGGAGCATTGTGATGACAAGTGCCATGGAGCATTGTGATGATAGGAGTCATGGGGCATTGTGATGACAGGGATCTTGGAGCTTTGTGGTGAAAGGGGTCATGGAACATTGTGATTACAACGACCTGGAGCATTGTGATGACAAGGGTCATGGAGCATTGTGATGACAATCACCATGGATCATTGTGATTCGTGGGGTAATGGAGCATTGTCATGAAAGGGGTCAAGGATCATTATGATTACAGGGATCATGGAGCATTGTGATGACAAGTGCCAAGGATCATTGTGAGGAAAGGGGTAATGGAGAATTGTTATCAAAGAGGTCATGGATCATTGTGATTACAGTGGTCATGGAGCCTTGTGATGACAAGCACCATGGAGCTTTGTGATGACAAGAGCCATGGAGCATTGTGATGAACGTGGTCATGGAGCTTTGTTATGACAATGTTCATGGCGCATTTTGAAGAAAGGGGTCATGGAGCATTGTGATGGAAGGGGTCATGGGGCATTGTGATGAGAAGGGCCATGGAGCATTGTGATGAAAGGGTTCATGGAGCACTGTGATGATAAGGGCATGGAGCCTTGTGATGAAAATGGTCATGGAGCATTGTGATGAAAAGGGGTCATGGAGCATTGTGATGAACAGGGCACATGGAGCATTGTGATGAAAGTGGTCATGGAGCATTTTGATGAAAGACGTCTGGGAGCATTGTGATGAAAGGGGCCATGGGGCATTGTGATGACAAGGGGTCATGGAGCATTGTGATGACAAGCGCCATGGGGCATTGTGATGGCAAGGGCAATGGAATATTGTGATGAAAAGGGTCATGGACCCCTGTGCTGAATGTGGTCATGGAGCATTGTGATGCAAAGCGCCATGGAGCATTGTGATGACAAGTGTCATGGAGCTTTGTGATGAAATGTCTCATGGAACATTGTGATGACAGAGGTCGTGGAGCACTGTGATTACAATGAACATGGAGCATTGTGATGACAAAGGCCATGGAGCATTGTGATGAGAAGGGCATGGAGCATTGTGATGACAAAAGTCATAGAGCAGTGCGATGAAAGGATTAATGGAGCATTGTGATGAAAGGGGTCATGGAGCATTGCGATGACAGGGGGCATGGAGCACTGTGATGAAAGGAGTTATGGAGCACTGTGATTACAGTGGTAATTGTGATGCATTGTGATGAAAGGGGACATGAGACAGGGGTAATGGAGCATTCTGATGAAAGTTTTCATGGCTCATTGTGATGAAAAGGGGCATGGAGCATTGTGAGGAAAAGGGTTATGGAGCACTGTGATTACAGGGGTAATTTGGAGCATTGTGATAAACGGGGACATGGAGCAATTTGATGACAGGTGTCATGGGGCATTGTGAGGACAAGGGCCATGAAGCCTTGTGATGACAGGTGTCATTTGGCTTTGTGAATGACAGGGGACCTGGAGCATTGTGATGACAAGGGTAATGGAGCATTGTGATGACAGGGGTCATGGAGCATTGTGATGACAGGGGTCATGGAGCATTGTGATGACAGGGGGCATGGAGCATTGTGATGACAGGGGGCATGGAGCATTGTGATCACAAGAGCATGGAATATTGTGAGAAAAGGGTCATGGGCCAATGTGATGACATGGGGTATGGAGCATTGTGATGACAATGGTATGTAGCATTGTGATGACAGATTTCATGGGGCATTGTGATGAAAGTGGTCATGGAGCATTGTGATGAAAATTGTCAAGGAGCATTGTGATGAAAGTGGTCATGGAGGATTGTGATGAAAAGCGCTATGGAGCATTGTGATGACGGGGGTCATGGAGCATTGTGATGACAGGGGGCATGGAGCATTGTGATCACAAGAGCATGCAATATTGTGAGACAAGGGTCATGGGCCAATGTGATGACATGGGGTATGGAGCATTGTGATGACAATGGTATGTAGCATTGTGATGACAGATTTCATGGGGCATTGTGATGAAAGTGGTCATGGAGCATTGTGATGAAAATGGTCATGTAGCATTGTGATGAAAGTGGTCATGGAGGATTGTGATGAAAAGCGCTATGGAGCATTGTGATGACGGGGGTCATGGAGCATTGTGATGACAGGGGTCTTGGGGCATTTTGATGATAAGGGCGTGGAGCATTGTGATGACAGTGGTCACGGAACATTGTGACGATAAGGGCATGGAGCCTAGTGAGAGACAGTCTAGCGGTCTTGGGACCAGATTCAGTGCCTGAGGTAGGCACAGCATAAGGTCTTTAGTTAGCATAAGAGGTAGGATATTAGCTCGGGACAGGGTTAGGGTGAAGGCTAGGATTCGTGTCAGGAAATGACCTAAGGATAGTGTGAAGACCTTTGTTACTGAGAATATCAGGGCCTTATTCAGAACCAGTGTTAGGGCTTCAGGTAGGGACAGTATCAGGGCCTGACTTAGGGAGAGCGACAGGGTCTGAGTGAGGCCTAATGTCAGGCCCTCAGCTGGGGACACTGTCAGGGAGTGACTTAGGAGCAGCATCAGTGCCTTTGTTGGATCAGCTTTAGGCTCTTAGTTAAAGATGACCAGAGCCCTAGTTAGTCACAGCGTCAAGGCCTCAGTTAGGGAAAGCTTCAGGGCCTGAGTTACGGACAGCCTCAGGTCTTCACTTAAAGACAGCGACAGGGCTTTCTTAGGGAGAGTGTCAAGACCTTGGTTAGAAATGGGTCAGGATATTATCTCAGGAGAGTGTCAGGATTTTAGTTATTGCTGGCAGCAGGGCCTATATTAGGGACAGATTCTGGGCCTTTGTTAGAGACAGTGTCATGGCCTTAGTTAGGAGTAGTCAGGGCCTTAGTTAGGGAGAGCATTAGGGTTTCAGTCAGCATAAGATGCAGGAGATTCTCTCGGGACAGAGTCAGGTTCCAGGCCAGAGATAGTGAAAGGAAATGACCAAGGGATAACGAGAAGACCTTAGTCATTGAGAGCATCAGGGCCTTAGTTAGCAGCAGCGCGAGGGCCTTAATCAGGACCAGTGCCAGGGCTTGATGTACGGACAGCGTCAGAGCCTAACTAAGGTACAGCAACAGGGCCTAAGTGAGGCCTATCTTTGGGGCCTGAGTAAGGGACAGTATCAGGGCATGACTTAGGAGCAGCAGAAAGGCCTCTGTAGGATCAGCATTAGGGTCTTCGTGAAAGATATTATCAGGGCCTCTGTTAGGGACAGCCTCAAGGTCTCACTTAGGGACAGCGTCAGGGCTTACTTTGGGAAAGTTTCAGGACCTTGGTAAGACATGGGTCAGGATATTAGCTCCGGATAATGTCAGGTGTTCAGATATTGACGGCAGCAGGGCCTTAGTTAGAGGCAGTGTCAGGCCTAAGTTAGGACTAGCATCAGAGCCTTTGTTAGGTACAGTGTCAGTGACTGAGTTAGGTGTAGTGTCAGGGCCTTAGTTAGGGACAGTGTCAGGACCTGCGTTAGGACGAGCCTCCAGGCCTCAGTTAGGGACAGGTTCACGGCCTCGGACCTAAATTCAGGGCCTCATTTAGGGACAGAATCACAGATTTAGCTAGCATAAGAGGATCTACAGCTGAAAGCAACTTGAACACCACCACAAGCAGATGCAGAAGTGAACCATGCACGCTCCTATGAAGGAATATTCCACAGCAGTTGAGTACATTTTGTTTAAAGTTAGTAACACTCTACAAATTATGTTTTTAAGAAAACCATATTCAGAAGATGAAAGAATCTCGTTCTAAAGAATCTCTTTAGCTAAGCTCGACATTAGCTAAAGAGAAGGTTAGGTTAAGATCTAGGGATAGTGTCAGGAAATGACCTAGGGATAGTGTCAAGACCTTAGTTACTTAGAGCATCAGGGCCTAATTAAGGACCAGTGAGTGTCAGGGCTTCGGGTAGGGACAGCGTCAGAGCCTGACTTAGGGAGAGCGACAGGGCCTGAGCGAGGCCTAGCGTCAGGGCCTTAGCTAGGGACAGTGTCAGGGCATGACTTAGGAGCAACATAAGAGCCACGGTAGGATCAGCCTCAGGGGCTATGTTAAAGATATTATCAGGGCCTCTGTTAGGGACAGCCTCAAGGCCTCACTTAGGGAGAGCATCAGGGCTTCCTTAGGGAGAGTTTCAGGACCTTGGTAAGAGATGAGTTAGGATATTAGCTCAGGATAATGTCAGGACTTTAGATATTGATGGTAGCAGGGCCTAAGTAAGGGACAGTGTCAAGGCGTTAGTTAGGAGTAGCGGGCCCCTGATAGGTCCAGTGTCAGGTCCTCAGTTAGCAATAGTGTTAGGGCCTTAGTTAGGGACAGTGTCAGGGCCAGATGTAGGACGAGCATCTAGGCCTTAGTTCGGGACAGTTTCACGGTCTTGGGACTAAATTCAGTGCCTGAGGCAGGCACAACCTAAGGGCTTCAGTTAGCATAAGAGGCAGGACATTAGCTAGTGACAGTGTCCGTTTACCATGTAGGGATAGTGTCAGGAAATGACCTAAGGATAGTGTGAAGACCTTTGTTACTGAGACTCTCAGGGCCTTATTCAGAACCCGTGTTAGGGCTTCAGGTAGGGACAGCATCAGAGCCTGACTTAGGGAGAGCGATAGGGTCTGAGTGAGGCCTAGCATCAGACCCTTAGCTGGGGACACTGTCAGGGCATGACTTAGGAGCAGCCTCAGGGCTTCTGTTGGATCAGCCTTAGGGTCTTAGTTAAAGACATGACCAGGGTCTGAGTTAGTCACAGCATCAAGGCCTGAGTTAGTTAGGGAAAGCTGCAGGGCCTCACTTAGGGACAGCGTCAGGGCTTACTTTGGGACAGTTTCAGGACCTTGGTAAGACATGGGTCAGGATATTAGCTCCGGATAATGTCAGGACTTTAGATATTGATGGCAGCAGCCCTTAGTTAGAGACAGTGTCAGGCCCTGAGTTACGACTAGCATCAGAGCCTTTGTTAGGTACAATGTACGGGACTGAGTTAGGAGTAGAGTCAGGGCCTTAGTTAGTGACAGTGTCAGGGCCTGACTTCGGGAGAGCGACAGGGCCTGAGTGAGGCCTAGCGTCAGGCCCTTTGCTGGGCACACTGTCAGGGCATGACTTTGGAACAGGATCAGGGTCTTTGCTGGATCAGCTTTAAGGTCTTCGTGAAATACATGATCAGGGCTTGAGTTAGTCACAGCTTCACGGCTTCAGTTAAGGAAAGCTTCAGGGCCTGAGTTAGGGACAGCCTCAGGTCTTCACTTACGGACAGTGTCAGGGCTTACTTTGGGACAGTTTCAGAACCTTGGAAAGACATAGGTCAGGATATTAGCTCAGGATAATGTCAGGACTTGACATACTGATGGCAGCAGGGCCTTAGTTACAGACGGTTTCAGGGCCTGAGTTAGGCCTAGCATCAGTGACTTTGTTAGGTACAGTGTAAGGGACTGAGTTTGGAGTAGTGTCAGGGCCTTGCTTAGGGCCAGTGTCATGGTCTGAGTTAGGTGTACTGTCAGAGACCTAGTTAGGGACAGTGCTAGGGCCTGAGTTACGATTCGTGTCAAGGCCTTATTTAGGACCAATTTCAGGGCCTTAGTTAGGACTAGCATCAGAGCCATTGTTCGGAATCGTATGAGGGCCTGAGTTAGGCGTACTGTCAGGGCCTTAGCTAGGGACAGTGTTAGGGCCTGAGTTAGGATTAGTGTCAAGGCCTTATTTAAGACCAATTTTAGGGCTTTAGTTTGGACTAGCAACAGAGCCTTTGTTAGGTATCATTTCGGGGCCTAAGTTAGGTGTAGTGTCAGGGCCATTGTTAGGGACAGTATCAGGGCCTGACTTAGGAGAAGTTCAGGGCCTTAGCCAGGGAAAGGGTCAGGGCCTTAGTAAGGGATATTATCAGGACCTGAATTAGCAGTAGTGTCAAAAATCCTTAGTGAGGAAATTTAGGAATAAGTCAGGACTCAGGCCCTGACACGGTCCTTAACTAAGGCCCTGACACTACTCGTAACACAGGCCCTGATCTGATTCCTATCATAGGCCCTGACACTGGTCTTAACTAAGGCCCTGACACTGGCCCTAACTAAAGCTGTGACACTACTCCTAACTCAGGCCCTGACACTGTCTCTAACTAAGGCCCTGATACTACTAGGAACGCAGCACTGGCACTGTCCCTAACTTAGGCCCTGACTCTACTCCTAACTCAGGAACTGACACTGTAACTAACTAAGGCCCTGACACTGTTCATAACTCACACCCTAACACTACTCCTAAAGCATGCCCTGGCAATGTCCCTAACTAAGGCCTTGACACTATTCCTAACTCAGGCACTGATACAATACCTAAGGAAGGCCCTGACATTACTCCTAACTCAGGCCCTGAAAAGGTCCCTAACTAAGGCCGACAAAACTCCTAACTCAGGCACTGACACTGTCCCAAAATAAGGCCCTGAATCTATTCCTAAGTGAGGCGCTGATACAATACCTAACGAAGGCACTGACGCTACTCCTAACAAAGGCCCTGACACTACTCCTAACTCAGGCAATGACACAGTCCATAACTAAGGCCCTGACACTATTCCCAACTCAGGCACTGACAGTGTACGTAACTAAAACCCTGACACTACACCTAACTCAGGCACGGACAGTGTCCCTAACAAGGGCCCTCACACTACTCCCAACTCAGTCACTGACATTTTCCCTAATTGAGGCAATGATACTACTCCCAACTCAGGAACTAAGGCTCTGGATCATTGTGATGACAAGCGCCATGGAGCACTGTGATGACAAGGGTCATGGAGAATTGTGATGACAAGTGCATGGAGCATTGTGATGACAAGGCCATGGAGAATTGTGATGACCGGTGTCATGGAGAATTGTGATGACAAGGGCCATGGAGCATTGTGATGACAGAGTTCATGGGGCATTGTGATGAAAGTTGTCATGGAGAATTGTGATGAAAATGGTCACGGAGGATAGTGATGAATAGCGCTCTGGAGCATTGTGATGACAGGGGTCATGGAGCATTGTGATGACAAGTGCCATGGAGCATTGTGATGATAGGAGTCATGGGGCATTGTGATGACAGGCATCTTGGAGCTTTGTGGTGAAAGGGGTCATGGAACACTGTGATTACAACGACCTGGAGCATTGTGATGACAAGGGTCATGGAGCATTGTGATGACAATCACCATGGATCATTGTGATTCGTGGGGTAATGGAGCATTGTCATGAAAGGGGTCAAGGATCATTATGATTACAGGGATCATGGAGCATTGTGATGACAAGCGCCAAGGATCATTGTGAGGAAAGGGGTAATGGAGAATTGTTATCAAAGAGGTCATGGATCATTGTGATTACAGTGGTCATGGAGCCTTGTGATGACAAGCACCATGGAGCTTTGTGATGACAAGAGCCATGGAGCATTGTGATGAACGTGGTCATGGAGCTTTGTTATGACAATGTTCATGGCGCATTTTGATGAAAGGGGTCATGGAGCATTGTGATGGAAGGGGTCATGGGGCACTGTGATGATAAGGGCATGGAGCCTTGTGATGAAAATGGTCATGGAGCATTGTGATGAAAAGGGGTCATGGAGCATTGTGATGAACAGGGCACATGGAGCATTGTGATGAAAGTGGTCATGGAGCATTGTGATGAAAGACGTCTGGGAGCATTGTGATGAAAGGGGCCATGGGGCATTGTGATGACAAGGGGTCATGGAGCATTGTGATGACAAGCGCCATGGGGCATTGTGATGGCAAGGGCAATGGAATATTGTGATGAAAAGGGTCATGGACCCCTGTGCTGAATGTGGTCATGGAGCATTGTGATGCAAAGCGCCATGGAGCATTGTGATGACAAGTGTCATGGAGCTTTGTGATGAAATGTCTCATGGAACATTGTGATGACAGAGGTCGTGGAGCACTGTGATTACAATGAACATGGAGCATTGTGATGACAAAGGCCATGGAGCATTGTGATGAGAAGGGCATGGAGCATTGTGATGACAAAAGTCATAGAGCAGTGCGATGAAAGGATTAATGGAGCATTGTGATGAAAGGGGTCATGGAGCATTGCGATGACAGGGGGCATGGAGCACTGTGATGAAAGGAGTTATGGAGCACTGTGATTACAGTGGTAATTGTGATGCATTGTGATGAAAGGGGACATGAGACAGGGGTAATGGAGCATTCTGATGAAAGTTTTCATGGCTCATTGTGATGAAAAGGGGCATGGAGCATTGTGAGGAAAAGGGATATGGAGCACTGTGATTACAGGGGTAATTTAGAGCATTGTGATAAACGGGGACATGGAGCAATTTGATGACAGGTGTCATGGGGCATTGTGAGGACAAGGGCCATGAAGCATTGTGATGACAGGTGTCATTTGGCTTTGTGAATGACAGGGGACCTGGAGCATTGTGATGACAAGGGTAATGGAGCATTGTGATGACCGGGGTCATGGAGCATTTTGATGACAGGGGGCATGGAGCATTGTGATCACAAGAGCATGGAACATTGTGAGACAAGGGTCATGGGCCAATGTGATGATATGGGGTATGGAGCATTGTGATGACAATGGTATGTAGCATTGCGATGACAAGGGTCATGAAGCATTGCGATGAGAGTGGTCATGGAGCATTGGGATGCCAGGGGTCATGAGCATTGTGATGACAATGGTCATGGCGCGTTTTGATGAAAGGGGTCCCGGAGCATTGTGATGGAAGGGATCATGGAGCATTGTGATGACAGGGGTCATGGGGCATTGTGATGACAGAGTTCATGGGGCATTGTGATGAAAGTGGTCATGGAGCATTGTGATGAAAATGGTCGTGGAGCATTGTGATGACAGGGGTCATGGGGCATTTTGATGATAAGGGCGTGGAGCATTGTGATGACAGTGGTCACGGAACATTGTGACGATAAGGGCATGGAGCCTAGTGAGGGTCAGTCTTGCGGTGTTGGGACTAAATTCAGTGCCTGAGGTAGGCACAGCATAAGGTCTTTAGTTAGCATAAGAGGTAGGATATTAGCTCGGGACAGGGTTAGGGTGAAGGCTAGGAATCGTGTCAGGAAATGACCTAAGGATAGTGTGAAGACCTTTGTTACTGAGAATATCAGGGCCTTATTCAGAACCAGTGTTAGGGCTTCAGGTAGGGACAGTATCAGGGCCTGACTTAGGGAGAGCGACAGGGTCTGAGTGAGGCCTAATGTCAGGCCCTCAGCTGGGGACACTGTCAGGGAGTGACTTAGGAGCAGCATCAGTGCCTTTGTTGGATCAGCTTTAGGCTCTTAGTTAAAGATGACCAGAGCCCTAGTTAGTCACACCGTCAAGGCCTCAGTTAGGGTAAGCTTCAGGGCCTGAGTTACGGACAACCTCAGGTCTTCACTTAAAGACAGCGACAGGGCTTTCTTAGGGAGAGTGTCAAGACCTTGGTTAGAAATGGGTCAGGATATTATCTCAGGAGAGTGTCAGGATTTTAGTTATTGCTGGCAACAGGGCCTATATTAGGGACAGATTCTGGGCCTTTGTTAGAGACAGTGTCATGGCCTTAGTTAGGAGTAGTCAGGGCCTTAGTTAGGGAGAGCATTAGGGTTTCAGTCAGCATAAGATGCAGGAGATTCTCTCGGGACAGAGTCAGGTTCCAGGCCAGAGATAGTGAAAGGAAATGACCAAGGGATAACGAGAAGACCTTAGTCATTGAGAGCATCAGGGACTTAGTTAGCAGCAGCGTGAGGGCCTTAATCAGGACCAGTGCCAGGGCTTGATGTACGGACAGCGTCAGAGCCTAACTAAGGTACAGCAACGGGGCCTAAGTGAGGCCTATCTTTGGGGCCTGAGTAAGGGACAGTAACAGGGCATGACTTAGGAGCAGCAGAAAGGCCTCTGTAGGATCAGCATTAGGGTCTTCGTGAAAGATATTATCAGGGCCTCTGTTAGGGACAGCCTCAAGGTCTCACTTAGGGACAGCGTCAGGGCTTACTTTGCGAAAGTTTCAGGACCTTGGTAAGACATGGGTCAGGATATTAGCTCCGGATAATGTCAGGTGTTCAGATATTGACGGCAGCAGGGCCTTAGTTAGAGGCAGTGTCAGGCCTAAGTTAGGACTAGCATCAGAGCCTTTGTTAGGTACAGTGTCAGTGACTGAGTTAGGTGTAGTGTCAGGGCCTTAGTTAGGGACAGTGTCAGGACCTGCATTAGGACGAGCCTCCAGGCCTCAGTTAGGGACAGGTTCACGGCCTCGGACCTAAATTCAGGGCCTCGTTTAGGGACAGAATCACAGATTTAGCTAGCATAAGAGGATCTACAGCTGAAAGCAACTTGAACACCACCACAAGCAGATGCAGAAGTGAACCATGCACGCTCCTATGAAGGAATATTCCACAGCAGTTGAGTACATTTTGTTTAAAGTTAGTAACACTCTACAAATTATGTTTTTAAGAAAACCATATTCAGAAGATGAAAGAATCTCGTTCTAAAGAATCTCTTTAGCTAAGCTCGACATTAGCTAAAGAGAAGGTTAGGTTAAGATCTAGGGATAGTGTCAGGAAATGACCTAGGGATAGTGTCAAGACCTTAGTTACTTAGAGCATCAGGGCCTAATTAAGGACCAGTGAGTGTCAAGGCTTCGGGTAGGGACAGCGTCAGAGCCTGACTTAGGGAGAGCGACAGGGCCTGAGTGAGGCCTGTCGTCAGGGCCTTAGCTAGGGACAGTGTCAGGGCATGACTTAGGAGCAACATAAGAGCCATGGTAGGATCAGCCTTAGGGGCTATGTTAAAGATATTATCAGGGCCTCTGTTAGGGACAGCCTCAAGGCCTCACTTAGGGAGAGCATCAGGGCTTCCTTAGGGAGAGTTTCAGGACCTTGGTAAGAGATGAGTTAGGATATTAGCTCAGGATAATGTCAGGACTTTAGATATTGATGGTAGCAGGGCCTAAGTAAGGGACAGTGTCAAGGCGTTAGTTAGGAGTAGCGGGCCCCTGATAGGTCCAGTGTCAGGTCCTCAGTTAGCAATAGTGTTAGGGCCTTAGTTAGGGACAGTGTCAGGGCCAGATGTAGGACGAGCATCTAGGCCTTAGTTCGGGACAGTTTCACGGTCTTGGGACTAAATTCAGTGCCTGAGGCAGGCACAACCTAAGGGCTTCAGTTAGCATAAGAGGCAGGACATTAGCTAGTGACAGTGTCCGTTTACCATGTAGGGATAGTGTCAGGAAATGACCTAAGGATAGTGTCAAGACCTTTGTTACTGAGACTCTCAGGGCCTTATTCAGAACCCGTGTTAGGGCTTCAGGTAGGGACAGCATCAGAGCCTGACTTAGGGAGAGCGATAGGGTCTGAGTGAGGCCTAGCATCAGACCCTTAGCTGGGGACACTGTCAGGGCATGACTTAGGAGCAGCCTCAGGGCTTCTGTTGGATCAGCCTTAGGGTCTTAGTTAAAGACATGACCAGGGTCTGAGTTAGTCACAGCATCAAGGCCTGAGTTAGTTAGGGAAAGCTGCAGGGCCTCACTTAGGGACAGCGTCAGGGCTTACTTTGGGACAGTTTCAGGACCTTGGTAAGACATGGGTCAGGATATTAGCTCCGGATAATGTCAGGACTTTAGATATTGATGGCAGCAGCCCTTAGTTAGAGACAGTGTCAGGCCCTGAGTTACGACTAGCATCAGAGCCTTTGTTAGGTACAATGTACGGGACTGAGTTAGGAGTAGAGTCAGGGCCTTAGTTAGTGACAGTGTCAGGGCCTGACTTCGGGAGAGCGACAGGGCCTGAGTGAGGCCTAGCGTCAGGCCCTTTGCTGGGCACACTGTCAGGGCATGACTTTGGAACAGGATCAGGGTCTTTGCTGGATCAGCTTTAAGGTCTTCGTGAAATACATGATCAGGGCTTGAGTTAGTCACAGCTTCACGGCTTCAGTTAAGGAAAGCTTCAGGGCCTGAGTTAGGGACAGCCTCAGGTCTTCACTTACGGACAGTGTCAGGGCTTACTTTGGGACAGTTTCAGGACCTTGGAAAGACATAGGTCAGGATATTAGCTCAGGACAATGTCAGGACTTTACATACTGATGGCAGCAGGGCCTTAGTTACAGACGGTTTCAGGGCCTGAGTTAGGCCTAGCATCAGTGACTTTGTTAGGTACAGTGTAAGGGACTGAGTTAGGAGTAGTGTCAGGGCCTTGCTTAGGGCCAGTGTCAGTGTCTGACTTAGGTGTACTGTCAGAGACCTAGTTAGGGACAGTGCTAGGGCCTGAGTTACGATTCGTGTCAAGGCCCTATTTAGGACCAATTTCAGGGCCTTAGTTTGGACTAGCATCAGAGCCATTGTTCGGAATCGTATGAGGGCCTGAGTTAGGCGTACTGTCAGGGCCTTAGCTAGGGACAGTGTTAGGGCCTGAGTTAGGATTAGTGTCAAGGCCTTATTTAAGACCAATTTTAGGGCTTTAGTTTGGACTGGCAACAGAGCCTTTGTTAGGTATCATTTCGGGGCCTAAGTTAGGTGTAGTGTCAGGGCCATTGTTAGGGACAGTATCAGGGCCTGACTTAGGAGAAGTTCAGGGCCTTAGCCAGGGAAAGGGTCAGGGCCTTAGTAAGGGATATTATCAGGACCTGAATTAGCAGTAGTGTCAAAAATCCTTAGTGAGGAAATTTAGGAATAAGTCAGGACTCAGGCCCTGACACGGTCCTTAACTAAGGCCCTGACACTACTCGTAACTCAGGCCCTGATCTGATTCCTATCATAGGCCCTGACACTGGTCTTAACTAAGGCCCTGACACTGGCCCTAACCAAAGCTGTGACACTACTCCTAACTCAGGCCCTGACACTGTCTCTAACTAAGGCCCTGATACTACTACGAACGCAGCACTGGCACTGTCCCTAACTTAGGCCCTGACTCTACTCCTAACTCAGGAACTGACACTGTAACTAACTTAGGCCCTGACACTGTTCATAACTCACACCCTAACACTACTCCTAAAGCATGCCCTGGCAATGTCCCTAACTAAGGCCTTGACACTATTCCTAACTCAGGCACTGATACAATACCTAAGGAAGGCCCTGACATTACTCCTAACTCAGGCCCTGAAAAGGTCCCTAACTAAGGCCGACAAAACTCCTAACTCAGGCACTGACACTGTCCCAAAATAAGGCCCTGAATCTATTCCTAAGTGAGGCGATGATACAATTCCTAACGAAGGCACTGATGCTACTCCTAACAAAGGCCCTGACACTACTCCTAACTCAGGCAATGACACAGTCCATAACTAAGGCCCTGACACTATTCCCAACTCAGGCACTGACAGTGTACGTAACTAAAACCCTGACACTACACCTAACTCAGGCACGGACAGTGTCCCTAACAAGGGCCCTCACACTACTCCCAACTCAGTCACTGACATTTTCCCTAATTGAGGCAATGATACTACTCCCAACTTAGGAACTAAGGCTCTGGATCATTGTGATGACAAGCGCCATGGAGCACTGTGATGACAAGGGTCATGGAGAATTGTGATGACAAGTGCATGGAGCATTGTGATGACAAGGCCATGGAGAATTGTGATGACCTGGGTCATGGAGAATTGTGATGACAAGGGCCATGGAGCATTGTGATGACAGAGTTCATGGGGCATTGTGATGAAAGTGGTCATGGAGCATTGTGATGAAAATGGTCATGGAGCATTGTGATGAAAGTGGTCATGGAGGATAGTGATGAAAAGCGCTATGGAGCATTGTGATGACAGGGGTCATGGAGCATTGTGATGACAAGTGCCATGGAGCATTGTGATGATAGGAGTCATGGGGCATTGTGATGACAGGGATCTTGGAGCTTTGTGGTGAAAGGGGTCATGGAACATTGTGATTACAACGACCTGGAGCATTGTGATGACAAGGGTCATGGAGCATTGTGATGACAATCACCATGGATCATTGTGATTCGTGGGGTAATGGAGCATTGTCATGAAAGGGGTCAAGGATCATTATGATTACAGGGATCATGGAGCATTGTGATGACAAGTGCCAAGGATCATTGTGAGGAAAGGGGTAATGGAGAATTGTTATCAAAGAGGTCATGGATCATTGTGATTACAGTGGTCATGGAGCCTTGTGATGACAAGCACCATGGAGCTTTGTGATGACAAGAGCCATGGAGCATTGTGATGAACGTGGTCATGGAGCTTTGTTATGACAATGTTCATGGCGCATTTTGATGAAAGGGTTCATGGAGCATTGTGATGGAAGGGGTCATGGGGCATTGTGATGAGAAGGGCCATGGAGCATTGTGATGAAAGGGTTCATGGAGCACTGTGATGATAAGGGCATGGAGCCTTGTGATGAAAATGGTCATGGAGCATTGTGATGAAAAGGGGTCATGGAGCATTGTGATGAACAGGGCACATGGAGCATTGTGATGAAAGTGGTCATGGAGCATTTTGATGAAAGACGTCTGGGAGCATTGTGATGAAAGGGGCCATGGGGCATTGTGATGACAAGGGGTCATGGAGCATTGTGATGACAAGCGCCATGGGGCATTGTAATGGCAAGGGCAATGGAATATTGTGATGAAAAGGGTCATGGACCCCTGTGCTGAATGTGGTCATGGAGCATTGTGATGCAAAGCGCCATGGAGCATTGTGATGACAAGTGTCATGGAGCTTTGTGATGAAATGTCTCATGGAACATTGTGATGACAGAGGTCGTGGAGCACTGTGATTACAATGAACATGGAGCATTGTGATGACAAAGGCCATGGAGCATTGTGATGAGAAGGGCATGGAGCATTGTGATGACAAAAGTCATAGAGCAGTGCGATGAAAGGATTAATGGAGCATTGTGATGAAAGGGGTCATGGAGCATTGCGATGACAGGGGGCATGGAGCACTGTGATGAAAGGAGTTATGGAGCACTGTGATTACAGTGGTAATTGTGATGCATTGTGATGAAAGGGGACATGAGACAGGGGTAATGGAGCATTCTGATGAAAGTTTTCATGGCTCATTGTGATGAAAAGGGGCATGGAGCATTGTGAGGAAAAGGGTTATGGAGCACTGTGATTACAGGGGTAATTTGGAGCATTGTGATAAACGGGGACATGGAGCAATTTGATGACAGGTGTCATGGGGCATTGTGAGGACAAGGGCCATGAAGCCTTGTGATGACAGGTGTCATTTGGCTTTGTGAATGACAGGGGACCTGGAGCATTGTGATGACAAGGGTAATGGAGCATTGTGATGACAGGGGTCATGGAGCATTGTGATCACAAGAGCATGGAATATTGTGAGAAAAGGGTCATGGGCCAATGTGATGACATGGGGTATGGAGCATTGTGATGACAATGGTATGTAGCATTGTGATGACAGATTTCATGGGGCATTGTGATGAAAGTGGTCATGGAGCATTGTGATGAAAATGGTCAAGGAGCATTGTGATGAAAGTGGTCATGGAGGATTGTGATGAAAAGCGCTATGGAGCATTGTGATGACGGGGGTCATGGAGCATTGTGATGACAGGGGGCATGGAGCATTGTGATCACAAGAGCATGCAATATTGTGAGACAAGGGTCATGGGCCAATGTGATGACATGGGGTATGGGGCATTGTGATGACAATGGTATGTAGCATTGTGATGACAGATTTCATGGGGCATTGTGATGAAAGTGGTCATGGAGCATTGTGATGAAAATGGTCATGTAGCATTGTGATGAAAGTGGTCATGGAGGATTGTGATGAAAAGCGCTATGGAGCATTGTGATGACGGGGGTCATGGAGCATTGTGATGACAGGGGTCTTGGGGCATTTTGATGATAAGGGCGTGGAGCATTGTGATGACAGTGGTCACGGAACATTGTGACGATAAGGGCATGGAGCCTAGTGAGAGACAGTCTAGCGGTCTTAGGACCAGATTCAGTGCCTGAGGTAGGCACAGCATAAGGTCTTTAGTTAGCATAAGAGGTAGGATATTAGCTCGGGACAGGGTTAGGGTGAAGGCTAGGATTCGTGTCAGGAAATGACCTAAGGATAGTGTGAAGACCTTTGTTACTGAGAATATCAGGGCCTTATTCAGAACCAGTGTTAGGGCTTCAGGTAGGGACAGTATCAGGGCCTGACTTAGGGAGAGCGACAGGGTCTGAGTGAGGCCTAATGTCAGGCCCTCAGCTGGGGACACTGTCAGGGAGTGACTTAGGAGCAGCATCAGTGCCTTTGTTGGATCAGCTTTAGGCTCTTAGTTAAAGATGACCAGAGCCCTAGTTAGTCACAGCGTCAAGGCCTCAGTTAGGGAAAGCTTCAGGGCCTGAGTTACGGACAGCCTCAGGTCTTCACTTAAAGACAGCGACAGGGCTTTCTTAGGGAGAGTGTCAAGACCTTGGTTAGAAATGGGTCAGGATATTATCTCAGGAGAGTGTCAGGATTTTAGTTATTGCTGGCAGCAGGGCCTATATTAGGGACAGATTCTGGGCCTTTGTTAGAGACAGTGTCATGGCCTTAGTTAGGAGTAGTCAGGGCCTTAGTTAGGGAGAGCATTAGGGTTTCAGTCAGCATAAGATGCAGGAGATTCTCTCGGGACAGAGTCAGGTTCCAGGCCAGAGATAGTGAAAGGAAATGACCAAGGGATAACGAGAAGACCTTAGTCATTGAGAGCATCAGGGCCTTAGTTAGCAGCAGCGCGAGGGCCTTAATCAGGACCAGTGCCAGGGCTTGATGTACGGACAGCGTCAGAGCCTAACTAAGGTACAGCAACAGGGCCTAAGTGAGGCCTATCTTTGGGGCCTGAGTAAGGGACAGTATCAGGGCATGACTTAGGAGCAGCAGAAAGGCCTCTGTAGGATCAGCATTAGGGTCTTCGTGAAA
The DNA here is from genome assembly GCF_965194825.1 of Balaenoptera physalus. Classification (NCBI taxonomy): domain Eukaryota; kingdom Metazoa; phylum Chordata; class Mammalia; order Artiodactyla; family Balaenopteridae; genus Balaenoptera; species Balaenoptera physalus. Next base: position 108,690 of record NW_028126078.1, read on the forward strand.
GATATTATCAGGGCCTCTGTTAGGGACAGCCTCAAGGTCTCACTTAGGGACAGCGTCAGGGCTTACTTTGGGAAAGTTTCAGGACCTTGGTAAGACATGGGTCAGGATATTAGCTCCGGATAATGTCAGGTGTTCAGATATTGACGGCAGCAGGGCCTTAGTTAGAGGCAGTGTCAGGCCTAAGTTAGGACTAGCATCAGAGCCTTTGTTAGGTACAGTGTCAGTGACTGAGTTAGGTGTAGTGTCAGGGCCTTAGTTAGGGACAGTGTCAGGACCTGCGTTAGGACGAGCCTCCAGGCCTCAGTTAGGGACAGGTTCACGGCCTCGGACCTAAATTCAGGGCCTCATTTAGGGACAGAATCACAGATTTAGCTAGCATAAGAGGATCTACAGCTGAAAGCAACTTGAACACCACCACAAGCAGATGCAGAAGTGAACCATGCACGCTCCTATGAAGGAATATTCCACAGCAGTTGAGTACATTTTGTTTAAAGTTAGTAACACTCTACAAATTATGTTTTTAAGAAAACCATATTCAGAAGATGAAAGAATCTCGTTCTAAAGAATCTCTTTAGCTAATCTCGACATTAGCTAAAGAGAAGGTTAGGTTAAGATCTAGGGATAGTGTCAGGAAATGACCTAGGGATAGTGTCAAGACCTTAGTTACTTAGAGCATCAGGGCCTAATTAAGACCAGTGAGTGTCAGGGCTTCGGGTAGGGACAGCGTCAGAGCCTGACTTAGGGAGAGCGACAGGGCCTGAGCGAGGCCTAGCGTCAGGGCCTTAGCTAGGGACAGTGTCAGGGCATGACTTAGGAGCAACATAAGAGCCACGGTAGGATCAGCCTCAGGGGCTATGTTAAAGATATTATCAGGGCCTCTGTTAGGGACAGCCTCAAGGCCTCACTTAGGGAGAGCATCAGGGCTTCCTTAGGGAGAGTTTCAGGACCTTGGTAAGAGATGAGTTAGGATATTAGCTCAGGATAATGTCAGGACTTTAGATATTGATGGTAGCAGGGCCTAAGTAAGGGACAGTGTCAAGGCGTTAGTTAGGAGTAGCGGGCCCCTGATAGGTCCAGTGTCAGGTCCTCAGTTAGCAATATTGTTAGGGCCTTATTTAGGGACAGTGTCAGGGCCAGATGTAGGACGAGCATCTAGGCCTTAGTTCGGGACAGTTTCACGGTCTTGGGACTAAATTCAGTGCCTGAGGCAGGCACAATCTAAGGGCTTCTGTTAGCATAAGAGGCAGGACATTAGCTAGTGACAGTGTCCGTTTACCATGTAGGGATAGTGTCAGGAAATGACCTAAGGATAGTGTGAAGACCTTTGTTACTGAGACTCTCAGGGCCTTATTCAGAACCCGTGTTAGGGCTTCAGGTAGGGACAGCATCAGAGCCTGACTTAGGGAGAGCGATAGGGTCTGAGTGAGGCCTAGCATCAGACCCTTAGCTGGGGACACTGTCAGGGCATGACTTAGGAGCAGCCTCAGGGCTTCTGTTGGATCAGCCTTAGGGTCTTAGTTAAAGACATGACCAGGGTCTGAGTTAGTCACAGCATCAAGGCCTGAGTTAGTTAGGGAAAGCTGCAGGGCCTCACTTAGGGACAGCGTCAGGGCTTACTTTGGGACAGTTTCAGGACCTTGGTAAGACATGGGTCAGGATATTAGCTCCGGATAATGTCAGGACTTTAGATATTGATGGCAGCAGCCCTTAGTTAGAGACAGTGTCAGGCCCTGAGTTACGACTAGCATCAGAGCCTTTGTTAGGTACAATGTACGGGACTGAGTTAGGAGTAGAGTCAGGGCCTTAGTTAGTGACAGTGTCAGGGCCTGACTTCGGGAGAGCGACAGGGCCTGAGTGAGGCCTAGCGTCAGGCCCTTTGCTGGGCACACTGTCAGGGCATGACTTTGGAGCAGCATCAGCGTCTTTGCTGGATCAGCTTTAAGGTCTTCGTGAAATACATGATCAGGGCCTGAGTTAGTCACAGCTTCAAGGCTTCAGTTAAGGAAAGCTTCAGGGCCTGAGTTAGGGACAGCCTCAGGTCTTCACTTACGGACAGCGTCAGGGCTTACTTTGGGACAGTTTCAGGACCTTGGAAAGACATTGGTCAGGATATTAGCTCAGGACAATGTCAGGACTTTACATACTGATGGCAGCAGGGCCTTAGTTACAGACGGTTTCAGGGCCTGAGTTAGGCCTAGCATCAGTGACTTTGTTAGGTACAGTGTAAGGGACTGAGTTAGGAGTAGTGTCAGGGCCTTACTTAGGGCCAGTGTCAGGGTCTGAGTTAGGTGTACTGTCAGAGACCTAGTTAGGGACAGTGCTAGGGCCTGAGTTACGGTTCGTGTCAAGGCCCTATTTTGGACCAATTTCAGGGCCTTAGTTTGGACTAGCATCAGAGCCATTGTTCGGAATCGTATGAGGGCCTGAGTTAGGCGTACTGTCAGGGCCTTAGCTAGGGACAGTGTTAGGGCCTGAGTTAGGATTAGTGTCAAGGCCTTATTTAAGACCAATTTTAGGGCTTTAGTTTGGACTGGCAACAGAGCCTTTGTTAGGTATCATTTCGGGGCCTAAGTTAGGTGTAGTGTCAGGGCCATTGTTAGGGACAGTATCAGGGCCTGACTTAGGAGAAGTTCAGGGCCTTAGCCAGGGAAAGGGTCAGGGCCTTAGTAAGGGATATTATCAGGACCTGAATTAGCAGTAGTGTCAAAAATCCTTAGTGAGGAAATTTAGGAATAAGTCAGGACTCAGGCCCTGACACGGTCCTTAACTAAGGCCCTGACACTACTCGTAACTCAGGCCCTGATCTGATTCCTATCATAGGCCCTGACACTGGTCTTAACTAAGGCCCTGACACTGGCCCTAACTAAAGCTGTGACACTACTCCTAACTCAGGCCCTGACACTGTCTCTAACTAAGGCCCTGATACTACTACGAACGCAGCACTGGCACTGTCCCTAACTTAGGCCCTGACTCTACTCCTAACTCAGGAACTGACACTGTAACTAACTAAGGCCCTGACACTGTTCATAACTCACACCCTAACACTACTCCTAAAGCATGCCCTGGCAATGTCCCTAACTAAGGCCTTGACACTATTCCTAACTCAGGCACTGATACAATACCTAAGGAAGGCCCTGACATTACTCCTAACTCAGGCCCTGAAAAGGTCCCTAACTAAGGCCGACAAAACTCCTAACTCAGGCACTGACACTGTCCCAAAATAAGGCCCTGAATCTATTCCTAAGTGAGGCGATGATACAATTCCTAACGAAGGCACTGATGCTACTCCTAACAAAGGCCCTGACACTACTCCTAACTCAGGCAATGACACAGTCCATAACTAAGGCCCTGACACTATTCCCAACTCAGGCACTGACAGTGTACGTAACTAAAACCCTGACACTACACCTAACTCAGGCACGGACAGTGTCCCTAACAAGGGCCCTCACACTACTCCCAACTCAGTCACTGACATTTTCCCTAATTGAGGCAATGATACTACTCCCAACTCAGGAACTAAGGCTCTGGATCATTGTGATGACAAGCGCCATGGAGCACTGTGATGACAAGGGTCATGGAGAATTGTGATGACAAGTGCATGGAGCATTGTGATGACAAGGCCATGGAGAATTGTGATGACCTGGGTCATAGAGAATTGTGATGACAAGGGCCATGGAGCATTGTGATGACAGAGTTCATGGGGCATTGTGATGAAAGTGGTCATGGAGCATTGTGATGAAAATGGTCATGGAGCATTGTGATGAAAGTGGTCATGGAGGATAGTGATGAAAAGCGCTATGGAGCATTGTGATGACAGGGGTCATGGAGCATTGTGATGACAAGTGCCATGGAGCATTGTGATGATAGGAGTCATGGGGCATTGTGATGACAGGGATCTTGGAGCTTTGTGGTGAAAGGGGTCATGGAACATTGTGATTACAACGACCTGGAGCATTGTGATGACAAGGGTCATGGAGCATTGTGATGACAATCACCATGGATCATTGTGATTCGTGGGGTAATGGAGCATTGTCATGAAAGGGGTCAAGGATCATTATGATTACAGGGATCATGGAGCATTGTGATGACAAGTGCCAAGGATCATTGTGAGGAAAGGGGTAATGGAGAATTGTTATCAAAGAGGTCATGGATCATTGTGATTACAGTGGTCATGGAGCCTTGTGATGACAAGCACCATGGAGCTTTGTGATGACAAGAGCCATGGAGCATTGTGATGAACGTGGTCATGGAGCTTTGTTATGACAATGTTCATGGCGCATTTTGAAGAAAGGGGTCATGGAGCATTGTGATGGAAGGGGTCATGGGGCATTGTGATGAGAAGGGCCATGGAGCATTGTGATGAAAGGGTTCATGGAGCACTGTGATGATAAGGGCATGGAGCCTTGTGATGAAAATGGTCATGGAGCATTGTGATGAAAAGGGGTCATGGAGCATTGTGATGAACAGGGCACATGGAGCATTGTGATGAAAGTGGTCATGGAGCATTTTGATGAAAGACGTCTGGGAGCATTGTGATGAAAGGGGCCATGGGGCATTGTGATGACAAGGGGTCATGGAGCATTGTGATGACAAGCGCCATGGGGCATTGTGATGGCAAGGGCAATGGAATATTGTGATGAAAAGGGTCATGGACCCCTGTGCTGAATGTGGTCATGGAGCATTGTGATGCAAAGCGCCATGGAGCATTGTGATGACAAGTGTCATGGAGCTTTGTGATGAAATGTCTCATGGAACATTGTGATGACAGAGGTCGTGGAGCACTGTGATTACAATGAACATGGAGCATTGTGATGACAAAGGCCATGGAGCATTGTGATGAGAAGGGCATGGAGCATTGTGATGACAAAAGTCATAGAGCAGTGCGATGAAAGGATTAATGGAGCATTGTGATGAAAGGGGTCATGGAGCATTGCGATGACAGGGGGCATGGAGCACTGTGATGAAAGGAGTTATGGAGCACTGTGATTACAGTGGTAATTGTGATGCATTGTGATGAAAGGGGACATGAGACAGGGGTAATGGAGCATTCTGATGAAAGTTTTCATGGCTCATTGTGATGAAAAGGGGCATGGAGCATTGTGAGGAAAAGGGTTATGGAGCACTGTGATTACAGGGGTAATTTGGAGCATTGTGATAAACGGGGACATGGAGCAATTTGATGACAGGTGTCATGGGGCATTGTGAGGACAAGGGCCATGAAGCCTTGTGATGACAGGTGTCATTTGGCTTTGTGAATGACAGGGGACCTGGAGCATTGTGATGACAAGGGTAATGGAGCATTGTGATGACAGGGGTCATGGAGCATTGTGATGACAGGGGTCATGGAGCATTGTGATGACAGGGGGCATGGAGCATTGTGATGACAGGGGGCATGGAGCATTGTGATCACAAGAGCATGGAATATTGTGAGAAAAGGGTCATGGGCCAATGTGATGACATGGGGTATGGAGCATTGTGATGACAATGGTATGTAGCATTGTGATGACAGATTTCATGGGGCATTGTGATGAAAGTGGTCATGGAGCATTGTGATGAAAATTGTCAAGGAGCATTGTGATGAAAGTGGTCATGGAGGATTGTGATGAAAAGCGCTATGGAGCATTGTGATGACGGGGGTCATGGAGCATTGTGATGACAGGGGGCATGGAGCATTGTGATCACAAGAGCATGCAATATTGTGAGACAAGGGTCATGGGCCAATGTGATGACATGGGGTATGGAGCATTGTGATGACAATGGTATGTAGCATTGTGATGACAGATTTCATGGGGCATTGTGATGAAAGTGGTCATGGAGCATTGTGATGAAAATGGTCATGTAGCATTGTGATGAAAGTGGTCATGGAGGATTGTGATGAAAAGCGCTATGGAGCATTGTGATGACGGGGGTCATGGAGCATTGTGATGACAGGGGTCTTGGGGCATTTTGATGATAAGGGCGTGGAGCATTGTGATGACAGTGGTCACGGAACATTGTGACGATAAGGGCATGGAGCCTAGTGAGAGACAGTCTAGCGGTCTTGGGACCAGATTCAGTGCCTGAGGTAGGCACAGCATAAGGTCTTTAGTTAGCATAAGAGGTAGGATATTAGCTCGGGACAGGGTTAGGGTGAAGGCTAGGATTCGTGTCAGGAAATGACCTAAGGATAGTGTGAAGACCTTTGTTACTGAGAATATCAGGGCCTTATTCAGAACCAGTGTTAGGGCTTCAGGTAGGGACAGTATCAGGGCCTGACTTAGGGAGAGCGACAGGGTCTGAGTGAGGCCTAATGTCAGGCCCTCAGCTGGGGACACTGTCAGGGAGTGACTTAGGAGCAGCATCAGTGCCTTTGTTGGATCAGCTTTAGGCTCTTAGTTAAAGATGACCAGAGCCCTAGTTAGTCACAGCGTCAAGGCCTCAGTTAGGGAAAGCTTCAGGGCCTGAGTTACGGACAGCCTCAGGTCTTCACTTAAAGACAGCGACAGGGCTTTCTTAGGGAGAGTGTCAAGACCTTGGTTAGAAATGGGTCAGGATATTATCTCAGGAGAGTGTCAGGATTTTAGTTATTGCTGGCAGCAGGGCCTATATTAGGGACAGATTCTGGGCCTTTGTTAGAGACAGTGTCATGGCCTTAGTTAGGAGTAGTCAGGGCCTTAGTTAGGGAGAGCATTAGGGTTTCAGTCAGCATAAGATGCAGGAGATTCTCTCGGGACAGAGTCAGGTTCCAGGCCAGAGATAGTGAAAGGAAATGACCAAGGGATAACGAGAAGACCTTAGTCATTGAGAGCATCAGGGCCTTAGTTAGCAGCAGCACGAGGGCCTTAATCAGGACCAGTGCCAGGGCTTGATGTACGGACAGCGTCAGAGCCTAACTAAGGTACAGCAACAGGGCCTAAGTGAGGCCTATCTTTGGGGCCTGAGTAAGGGACAGTATCAGGGCATGACTTAGGAGCAGCAGAAAGGCCTCTGTAGGATCAGCATTAGGGTCTTCGTGAAAGATATTATCAGGGCCTCTGTTAGGGACAGCCTCAAGGTCTCACTTAGGGACAGCGTCAGGGCTTACTTTGGGAAAGTTTCAGGACCTTGGTAAGACATGGGTCAGGATATTAGCTCCGGATAATGTCAGGTGTTCAGATATTGACGGCAGCAGGGCCTTAGTTAGAGGCAGTGTCAGGCCTAAGTTAGGACTAGCATCAGAGCCTTTGTTAGGTACAGTGTCAGTGACTGAGTTAGGTGTAGTGTCAGGGCCTTAGTTAGGGACAGTGTCAGGACCTGCGTTAGGACGAGCCTCCAGGCCTCAGTTAGGGACAGGTTCACGGCCTCGGACCTAAATTCAGGGCCTCATTTAGGGACAGAATCACAGATTTAGCTAGCATAAGAGGATCTACAGCTGAAAGCAACTTGAACACCACCACAAGCAGATGCAGAAGTGAACCATGCACGCTCCTATGAAGGAATATTCCACAGCAGTTGAGTACATTTTGTTTAAAGTTAGTAACACTCTACAAATTATGTTTTTAAGAAAACCATATTCAGAAGATGAAAGAATCTCGTTCTAAAGAATCTCTTTAGCTAAGCTCGACATTAGCTAAAGAGAAGGTTAGGTTAAGATCTAGGGATAGTGTCAGGAAATGACCTAGGGATAGTGTCAAGACCTTAGTTACTTAGAGCATCAGGGCCTAATTAAGGACCAGTGAGTGTCAGGGCTTCGGGTAGGGACAGCGTCAGAGCCTGACTTAGGGAGAGCGACAGGGCCTGAGCGAGGCCTAGCGTCAGGGCCTTAGCTAGGGACAGTGTCAGGGCATGACTTAGGAGCAACATAAGAGCCACGGTAGGATCAGCCTCAGGGGCTATGTTAAAGATATTATCAGGGCCTCTGTTAGGGACAGCCTCAAGGCCTCACTTAGGGAGAGCATCAGGGCTTCCTTAGGGAGAGTTTCAGGACCTTGGTAAGAGATGAGTTAGGATATTAGCTCAGGATAATGTCAGGACTTTAGATATTGATGGTAGCAGGGCCTACGTAAGGGACAGTGTCAAGGCGTTAGTTAGGAGTAGCGGGCCCCTGATAGGTCCAGTGTCAGGTCCTCAGTTAGCAATAGTGTTAGGGCCTTAGTTAGGGACAGTGTCAGGGCCAGATGTAGGACGAGCATCTAGGCCTTAGTTCGGGACAGTTTCACGGTCTTGGGACTAAATTCAGTGCCTGAGGCAGGCACAACCTAAGGGCTTCAGTTAGCATAAGAGGCAGGACATTAGCTAGTGACAGTGTCCGTTTACCATGTAGGGATAGTGTCAGGAAATGACCTAAGGATAGTGTGAAGACCTTTGTTACTGAGACTCTCAGGGCCTTATTCAGAACCCGTGTTAGGGCTTCAGGTAGGGACAGCATCAGAGCCTGACTTAGGGAGAGCGATAGGGTCTGAGTGAGGCCTAGCATCAGACCCTTAGCTGGGGACACTGTCAGGGCATGACTTAGGAGCAGCCTCAGGGCTTCTGTTGGATCAGCCTTAGGGTCTTAGTTAAAGACATGACCAGGGTCTGAGTTAGTCACAGCATCAAGGCCTGAGTTAGTTAGGGAAAGCTGCAGGGCCTCACTTAGGGACAGCGTCAGGGCTTACTTTGGGACAGTTTCAGGACCTTGGTAAGACATGGGTCAGGATATTAGCTCCGGATAATGTCAGGACTTTAGATATTGATGGCAGCAGCCCTTAGTTAGAGACAGTGTCAGGCCCTGAGTTACGACTAGCATCAGAGCCTTTGTTAGGTACAATGTACGGGACTGAGTTAGGAGTAGAGTCAGGGCCTTAGTTAGTGACAGTGTCAGGGCCTGACTTCGGGAGAGCGACAGGGCCTGAGTGAGGCCTAGCGTCAGGCCCTTTGCTGGGCACACTGTCAGGGCATGACTTTGGAACAGGATCAGGGTCTTTGCTGGATCAGCTTTAAGGTCTTCGTGAAATACATGATCAGGGCTTGAGTTAGTCACAGCTTCACGGCTTCAGTTAAGGAAAGCTTCAGGGCCTGAGTTAGGGACAGCCTCAGGTCTTCACTTACGGACAGTGTCAGGGCTTACTTTGGGACAGTTTCAGAACCTTGGAAAGACATAGGTCAGGATATTAGCTCAGGATAATGTCAGGACTTGACATACTGATGGCAGCAGGGCCTTAGTTACAGACGGTTTCAGGGCCTGAGTTAGGCCTAGCATCAGTGACTTTGTTAGGTACAGTGTAAGGGACTGAGTTTGGAGTAGTGTCAGGGCCTTGCTTAGGGCCAGTGTCATGGTCTGAGTTAGGTGTACTGTCAGAGACCTAGTTAGGGACAGTGCTAGGGCCTGAGTTACGATTCGTGTCAAGGCCTTATTTAGGACCAATTTCAGGGCCTTAGTTAGGACTAGCATCAGAGCCATTGTTCGGAATCGTATGAGGGCCTGAGTTAGGCGTACTGTCAGGGCCTTAGCTAGGGACAGTGTTAGGGCCTGAGTTAGGATTAGTGTCAAGGCCTTATTTAAGACCAATTTTAGGGCTTTAGTTTGGACTAGCAACAGAGCCTTTGTTAGGTATCATTTCGGGGCCTAAGTTAGGTGTAGTGTCAGGGCCATTGTTAGGGACAGTATCAGGGCCTGACTTAGGAGAAGTTCAGGGCCTTAGCCAGGGAAAGGGTCAGGGCCTTAGTAAGGGATATTATCAGGACCTGAATTAGCAGTAGTGTCAAAAATCCTTAGTGAGGAAATTTAGGAATAAGTCAGGACTCAGGCCCTGACACGGTCCTTAACTAAGGCCCTGACACTACTCGTAACACAGGCCCTGATCTGATTCCTCTCATAGGCCCTGACACTGGTCTTAACTAAGGCCCTGACACTGGCCCTAACTAAAGCTGTGACACTACTCCTAACTCAGGCCCTGACACTGTCTCTAACTAAGGCCCTGATACTACTAGGAACGCAGCACTGGCACTGTCCCTAACTTAGGCCCTGACTCTACTCCTAACTCAGGAACTGACACTGTAACTAACTAAGGCCCTGACACTGTTCATAACTCACACCCTAACACTACTCCTAAAGCATGCCCTGGCAATGTCCCTAACTAAGGCCTTGACACTATTCCTAACTCAGGCACTGATACAATACCTAAGGAAGGCCCTGACATTACTCCTAACTCAGGCCCTGAAAAGGTCCCTAACTAAGGCCGACAAAACTCCTAACTCAGGCACTGACACTGTCCCAAAATAAGGCCCTGAATCTATTCCTAAGTGAGGCGCTGATACAATACCTAACGAAGGCACTGACGCTACTCCTAACAAAGGCCCTGACACTACTCCTAACTCAGGCAATGACACAGTCCATAACTAAGGCCCTGACACTATTCCCAACTCAGGCACTGACAGTGTACGTAACTAAAACCCTGACACTACACCTAACTCAGGCACGGACAGTGTCCCTAACAAGGGCCCTCACACTACTCCCAACTCAGTCACTGACATTTTCCCTAATTGAGGCAATGATACTACTCCCAACTCAGGAACTAAGGCTCTGGATCATTGTGATGACAAGCGCCATGGAGCACTGTGATGACAAGGGTCATGGAGAATTGTGATGACAAGTGCATGGAGCATTGTGATGACAAGGCCATGGAGAATTGTGATGACCGGTGTCATGGAGAATTGTGATGACAAGGGCCATGGAGCATTGTGATGACAGAGTTCATGGGGCATTGTGATGAAAGTTGTCATGGAGAATTGTGATGAAAATGGTCACGGAGGATAGTGATGAAAAGCGCTCTGGAGCATTGTGATGACAGGGGTCATGGAGCATTGTGATGACAAGTGCCATGGAGCATTGTGATGATAGGAGTCATGGGGCATTGTGATGACAGGCATCTTGGAGCTTTGTGGTGAAAGGGGTCATGGAACACTGTGATTACAACGACCTGGAGCATTGTGATGACAAGGGTCATGGAGCATTGTGATGACAATCACCATGGATCATTGTGATTCGTGGGGTAATGGAGCATTGTCATGAAAGGGGTCAAGGATCATTATGATTACAGGGATCATGGAGCATTGTGATGACAAGCGCCAAGGATCATTGTGAGGAAAGGGGTAATGGAGAATTGTTATCAAAGAGGTCATGGATCATTGTGATTACAGTGGTCATGGAGCCTTGTGATGACAAGCACCATGGAGCTTTGTGATGACAAGAGCCATGGAGCATTGTGATGAACGTGGTCATGGAGCTTTGTTATGACAATGTTCATGGCGCATTTTGATGAAAGGGGTCATGGAGCATTGTGATGGAAGGGGTCATGGGGCACTGTGATGATAAGGGCATGGAGCCTTGTGATGAAAATGGTCATGGAGCATTGTGATGAAAAGGGGTCATGGAGCATTGTGATGAACAGGGCACATGGAGCATTGTGATGAAAGTGGTCATGGAGCATTGTGATGAAAGACGTCTGGGAGCATTGTGATGAAAGGGGCCATGGGGCATTGTGATGACAAGGGGTCATGGAGCATTGTGATGACAAGCGCCATGGGGCATTGTGATGGCAAGGGCAATGGAATATTGTGATGAAAAGGGTCATGGACCCCTGTGCTGAATGTGGTCATGGAGCATTGTGATGCAAAGCGCCATGGAGCATTGTGATGACAAGTGTCATGGAGCTTTGTGATGAAATGTCTCATGGAACATTGTGATGACAGAGGTCGTGGAGCACTGTGATTACAATGAACATGGAGCATTGTGATGACAAAGGCCATGGAGCATTGTGATGAGAAGGGCATGGAGCATTGTGATGACAAAAGTCATAGAGCAGTGCGATGAAAGGATTAATGGAGCATTGTGATGAAAGGGGTCATGGAGCATTGCGATGACAGGGGGCATGGAGCACTGTGATGAAAGGAGTTATGGAGCACTGTGATTACAGTGGTAATTGTGATGCATTGTGATGAAAGGGGACATGAGACAGGGGTAATGGAGCATTCTGATGAAAGTTTTCATGGCTCATTGTGATGAAAAGGGGCATGGAGCATTGTGAGGAAAAGGGATATGGAGCACTGTGATTACAGGGGTAATTTAGAGCATTGTGATAAACGGGGACATGGAGCAATTTGATGACAGGTGTCATGGGGCATTGTGAGGACAAGGGCCATGAAGCATTGTGATGACAGGTGTCATTTGGCTTTGTGAATGACAGGGGACCTGGAGCATTGTGATGACAAGGGTAATGGAGCATTGTGATGACCGGGGTCATGGAGCATTTTGATGACAGGGGGCATGGAGCATTGTGATCACAAGAGCATGGAACATTGTGAGACAAGGGTCATGGGCCAATGTGATGATATGGGGTATGGAGCATTGTGATGACAATGGTATGTAGCATTGCGATGACAAGGGTCATGAAGCATTGCGATGAGAGTGGTCATGGAGCATTGGGATGCCAGGGGTCATGAGCATTGTGATGACAATGGTCATGGCGCATTTTGATGAAAGGGGTCCCGGAGCATTGTGATGGAAGGGATCATGGAGCATTGTGATGACAGGGGTCATGGGGCATTGTGATGACAGAGTTCATGGGGCATTGTGATGAAAGTGGTCATGGAGCATTGTGATGAAAATGGTCGTGGAGCATTGTGATGACAGGGGTCATGGGGCATTTTGATGATAAGGGCGTGGAGCATTGTGATGACAGTGGTCACGGAACATTGTGACGATAAGGGCATGGAGCCTAGTGAGGGTCAGTCTTGCGGTGTTGGGACTAAATTCAGTGCCTGAGGTAGGCACAGCATAAGGTCTTTAGTTAGCATAAGAGGTAGGATATTAGCTCGGGACAGGGTTAGGGTGAAGGCTAGGAATCGTGTCAGGAAATGACCTAAGGATAGTGTGAAGACCTTTGTTACTGAGAATATCAGGGCCTTATTCAGAACCAGTGTTAGGGCTTCAGGTAGGGACAGTATCAGGGCCTGACTTAGGGAGAGCGACAGGGTCTGAGTGAGGCCTAATGTCAGGCCCTCAGCTGGGGACACTGTCAGGGAGTGACTTAGGAGCAGCATCAGTGCCTTTGTTGGATCAGCTTTAGGCTCTTAGTTAAAGATGACCAGAGCCCTAGTTAGTCACAGCGTCAAGGCCTCAGTTAGGGTAAGCTTCAGGGCCTGAGTTACGGACAACCTCAGGTCTTCACTTAAAGACAGCGACAGGGCTTTCTTAGGGAGAGTGTCAAGACCTTGGTTAGAAATGGGTCAGGATATTATCTCAGGAGAGTGTCAGGATTTTAGTTATTGCTGGCAACAGGGCCTATATTAGGGACAGATTCTGGGCCTTTGTTAGAGACAGTGTCATGGCCTTAGTTAGGAGTAGTCAGGGCCTTAGTTAGGGAGAGCATTAGGGTTTCAGTCAGCATAAGATGCAGGAGATTATCTCGGGACAGAGTCAGGTTCCAGGCCAGAGATAGTGAAAGGAAATGACCAAGGGATAACGAGAAGACCTTAGTCATTGAGAGCATCAGGGACTTAGTTAGCAGCAGCGTGAGGGCCTTAATCAGGACCAGTGCCAGGGCTTGATGTACGGACAGCGTCAGAGCCTAACTAAGGTACAGCAACGGGGCCTAAGTGAGGCCTATCTTTGGGGCCTGAGTAAGGGACAGTAACAGGGCATGACTTAGGAGCAGCAGAAAGGCCTCTGTAGGATCAGCATTAGGGTCTTCGTGAAAGATATTATCAGGGCCTCTGTTAGGGACAGCCTCAAGGTCTCACTTAGGGACAGCGTCAGGGCTTACTTTGCGAAAGTTTCAGGACCTTGGTAAGACATGGGTCAGGATATTAGCTCCGGATAATGTCAGGTGTTCAGATATTGACGGCAGCAGGGCCTTAGTTAGAGGCAGTGTCAGGCCTAAGTTAGGACTAGCATCAGAGCCTTTGTTAGGTACAGTGTCAGTGACTGAGTTAGGTGTAGTGTCAGGGCCTTAGTTAGGGACAGTGTCAGGACCTGCATTAGGACGAGCCTCCAGGCCTCAGTTAGGGACAGGTTCACGGCCTCGGACCTAAATTCAGGGCCTCGTTTAGGGACAGAATCACAGATTTAGCTAGCATAAGAGGATCTACAGCTGAAAGCAACTTGAACACCACCACAAGCAGATGCAGAAGTGAACCATGCACGCTCCTATGAAGGAATATTCCACAGCAGTTGAGTACATTTTGTTTAAAGTTAGTAACACTCTACAAATTATGTTTTTAAGAAAACCATATTCAGAAGATGAAAGAATCTCGTTCTAAAGAATCTCTTTAGCTAAGCTCGACATTAGCTAAAGAGAAGGTTAGGTTAAGATCTAGGGATAGTGTCAGGAAATGACCTAGGGATAGTGTCAAGACCTTAGTTACTTAGAGCATCAGGGCCTAATTAAGGACCAGTGAGTGTCAAGGCTTCGGGTAGGGACAGCGTCAGAGCCTGACTTAGGGAGAGCGACAGGGCCTGAGTGAGGCCTGTCGTCAGGGCCTTAGCTAGGGACAGTGTCAGGGCATGACTTAGGAGCAACATAAGAGCCATGGTAGGATCAGCCTTAGGGGCTATGTTAAAGATATTATCAGGGCCTCTGTTAGGGACAGCCTCAAGGCCTCACTTAGGGAGAGCATCAGGGCTTCCTTAGGGAGAGTTTCAGGACCTTGGTAAGAGATGAGTTAGGATATTAGCTCAGGATAATGTCAGGACTTTAGATATTGATGGTAGCAGGGCCTAAGTAAGGGACAGTGTCAAGGCGTTAGTTAGGAGTAGCGGGCCCCTGATAGGTCCAGTGTCAGGTCCTCAGTTAGCAATAGTGTTAGGGCCTTAGTTAGGGACAGTGTCAGGGCCAGATGTAGGACGAGCATCTAGGCCTTAGTTCGGGACAGTTTCACGGTCTTGGGACTAAATTCAGTGCCTGAGGCAGGCACAACCTAAGGGCTTCAGTTAGCATAAGAGGCAGGACATTAGCTAGTGACAGTGTCCGTTTACCATGTAGGGATAGTGTCAGGAAATGACCTAAGGATAGTGTCAAGACCTTTGTTACTGAGACTCTCAGGGCCTTATTCAGAACCCGTGTTAGGGCTTCAGGTAGGGACAGCATCAGAGCCTGACTTAGGGAGAGCGATAGGGTCTGAGTGAGGCCTAGCATCAGACCCTTAGCTGGGGACACTGTCAGGGCATGACTTAGGAGCAGCCTCAGGGCTTCTGTTGGATCAGCCTTAGGGTCTTAGTTAAAGACATGACCAGGGTCTGAGTTAGTCACAGCATCAAGGCCTGAGTTAGTTAGGGAAAGCTGCAGGGCCTCACTTAGGGACAGCGTCAGGGCTTACTTTGGGACAGTTTCAGGACCTTGGTAAGACATGGGTCAGGATATTAGCTCCGGATAATGTCAGGACTTTAGATATTGATGGCAGCAGCCCTTAGTTAGAGACAGTGTCAGGCCCTGAGTTACGACTAGCATCAGAGCCTTTGTTAGGTACAATGTACGGGACTGAGTTAGGAGTAGAGTCAGGGCCTTAGTTAGTGACAGTGTCAGGGCCTGACTTCGGGAGAGCGACAGGGCCTGAGTGAGGCCTAGCGTCAGGCCCTTTGCTGGGCACACTGTCAGGGCATGACTTTGGAACAGGATCAGGGTCTTTGCTGGATCAGCTTTAAGGTCTTCGTGAAATACATGATCAGGGCTTGAGTTAGTCACAGCTTCACGGCTTCAGTTAAGGAAAGCTTCAGGGCCTGAGTTAGGGACAGCCTCAGGTCTTCACTTACGGACAGTGTCAGGGCTTACTTTGGGACAGTTTCAGGACCTTGGAAAGACATAGGTCAGGATATTAGCTCAGGACAATGTCAGGACTTTACATACTGATGGCAGCAGGGCCTTAGTTACAGACGGTTTCAGGGCCTGAGTTAGGCCTAGCATCAGTGACTTTGTTAGGTACAGTGTAAGGGACTGAGTTAGGAGTAGTGTCAGGGCCTTGCTTAGGGCCAGTGTCAGTGTCTGAATTAGGTGTACTGTCAGAGACCTAGTTAGGGACAGTGCTAGGGCCTGAGTTACGATTCGTGTCAAGGCCCTATTTAGGACCAATTTCAGGGCCTTAGTTTGGACTAGCATCAGAGCCATTGTTCGGAATCGTATGAGGGCCTGAGTTAGGCGTACTGTCAGGGCCTTAGCTAGGGACAGTGTTAGGGCCTGAGTTAGGATTAGTGTCAAGGCCTTATTTAAGACCAATTTTAGGGCTTTAGTTTGGACTGGCAACAGAGCCTTTGTTAGGTATCATTTCGGGGCCTAAGTTAGGTGTAGTGTCAGGGCCATTGTTAGGGACAGTATCAGGGCCTGACTTAGGAGAAGTTCAGGGCCTTAGCCAGGGAAAGGGTCAGGGCCTTAGTAAGGGATATTATCAGGACCTGAATTAGCAGTAGTGTCAAAAATCCTTAGTGAGGAAATTTAGGAATAAGTCAGGACTCAGGCCCTGACACGGTCCTTAACTAAGGCCCTGACACTACTCGTAACTCAGGCCCTGATCTGATTCCTATCATAGGCCCTGACACTGGTCTTAACTAAGGCCCTGACACTGGCCCTAACCAAAGCTGTGACACTACTCCTAACTCAGGCCCTGACACTGTCTCTAACTAAGGCCCTGATACTACTACGAACGCAGCACTGGCACTGTCCCTAACTTAGGCCCTGACTCTACTCCTAACTCAGGAACTGACACTGTAACTAACTTAGGCCCTGACACTGTTCATAACTCACACCCTAACACTACTCCTAAAGCATGCCCTGGCAATGTCCCTAACTAAGGCCTTGACACTATTCCTAACTCAGGCACTGATACAATACCTAAGGAAGGCCCTGACATTACTCCTAACTCAGGCCCTGAAAAGGTCCCTAACTAAGGCCGACAAAACTCCTAACTCAGGCACTGACACTGTCCCAAAATAAGGCCCTGAATCTATTCCTAAGTGAGGCGATGATACAATTCCTAACGAAGGCACTGATGCTACTCCTAACAAAGGCCCTGACACTACTCCTAACTCAGGCAATGACACAGTCCATAACTAAGGCCCTGACACTATTCCCAACTCAGGCACTGACAGTGTACGTAACTAAAACCCTGACACTACACCTAACTCAGGCACGGACAGTGTCCCTAACAAGGGCCCTCACACTACTCCCAACTCAGTCACTGACATTTTCCCTAATTGAGGCAATGATACTACTCCCAACTTAGGAACTAAGGCTCTGGATCATTGTGATGACAAGCGCCATGGAGCACTGTGATGACAAGGGTCATGGAGAATTGTGATGACAAGTGCATGGAGCATTGTGATGACAAGGCCATGGAGAATTGTGATGACCTGGGTCATGGAGAATTGTGATGACAAGGGCCATGGAGCATTGTGATGACAGAGTTCATGGGGCATTGTGATGAAAGTGGTCATGGAGCATTGTGATGAAAATGGTCATGGAGCATTGTGATGAAAGTGGTCATGGAGGATAGTGATGAAAAGCGCTATGGAGCATTGTGATGACAGGGGTCATGGAGCATTGTGATGACAAGTGCCATGGAGCATTGTGATGATAGGAGTCATGGGGCATTGTGATGACAGGGATCTTGGAGCTTTGTGGTGAAAGGGGTCATGGAACATTGTGATTACAACGACCTGGAGCATTGTGATGACAAGGGTCATGGAGCATTGTGATGACAATCACCATGGATCATTGTGATTCGTGGGGTAATGGAGCATTGTCATGAAAGGGGTCAAGGATCATTATGATTACAGGGATCATGGAGCATTGTGATGACAAGTGCCAAGGATCATTGTGAGGAAAGGGGTAATGGAGAATTGTTATCAAAGAGGTCATGGATCATTGTGATTACAGTGGTCATGGAGCCTTGTGATGACAAGCACCATGGAGCTTTGTGATGACAAGAGCCATGGAGCATTGTGATGAACGTGGTCATGGAGCTTTGTTATGACAATGTTCATGGCGCATTTTGATGAAAGGGTTCATGGAGCATTGTGATGGAAGGGGTCATGGGGCATTGTGATGAGAAGGGCCATGGAGCATTGTGATGAAAGGGTTCATGGAGCACTGTGATGATAAGGGCATGGAGCCTTGTGATGAAAATGGTCATGGAGCATTGTGATGAAAAGGGGTCATGGAGCATTGTGATGAACAGGGCACATGGAGCATTGTGATGAAAGTGGTCATGGAGCATTTTGATGAAAGACGTCTGGGAGCATTGTGATGAAAGGGGCCATGGGGCATTGTGATGACAAGGGGTCATGGAGCATTGTGATGACAAGCGCCATGGGGCATTGTAATGGCAAGGGCAATGGAATATTGTGATGAAAAGGGTCATGGACCCCTGTGCTGAATGTGGTCATGGAGCATTGTGATGCAAAGCGCCATGGAGCATTGTGATGACAAGTGTCATGGAGCTTTGTGATGAAATGTCTCATGGAACATTGTGATGACAGAGGTCGTGGAGCACTGTGATTACAATGAACATGGAGCATTGTGATGACAAAGGCCATGGAGCATTGTGATGAGAAGGGCATGGAGCATTGTGATGACAAAAGTCATAGAGCAGTGCGATGAAAGGATTAATGGAGCATTGTGATGAAAGGGGTCATGGAGCATTGCGATGACAGGGGGCATGGAGCACTGTGATGAAAGGAGTTATGGAGCACTGTGATTACAGTGGTAATTGTGATGCATTGTGATGAAAGGGGACATGAGACAGGGGTAATGGAGCATTCTGATGAAAGTTTTCATGGCTCATTGTGATGAAAAGGGGCATGGAGCATTGTGAGGAAAAGGGTTATGGAGCACTGTGATTACAGGGGTAATTTGGAGCATTGTGATAAACGGGGACATGGAGCAATTTGATGACAGGTGTCATGGGGCATTGTGAGGACAAGGGCCATGAAGCCTTGTGATGACAGGTGTCATTTGGCTTTGTGAATGACAGGGGACCTGGAGCATTGTGATGACAAGGGTAATGGAGCATTGTGATGACAGGGGTCATGGAGCATTGTGATCACAAGAGCATGGAATATTGTGAGAAAAGGGTCATGGGCCAATGTGATGACATGGGGTATGGAGCATTGTGATGACAATGGTATGTAGCATTGTGATGACAGATTTCATGGGGCATTGTGATGAAAGTGGTCATGGAGCATTGTGATGAAAATGGTCAAGGAGCATTGTGATGAAAGTGGTCATGGAGGATTGTGATGAAAAGCGCTATGGAGCATTGTGATGACGGGGGTCATGGAGCATTGTGATGACAGGGGGCATGGAGCATTGTGATCACAAGAGCATGCAATATTGTGAGACAAGGGTCATGGGCCAATGTGATGACATGGGGTATGGGGCATTGTGATGACAATGGTATGTAGCATTGTGATGACAGATTTCATGGGGCATTGTGATGAAAGTGGTCATGGAGCATTGTGATGAAAATGGTCATGTAGCATTGTGATGAAAGTGGTCATGGAGGATTGTGATGAAAAGCGCTATGGAGCATTGTGATGACGGGGGTCATGGAGCATTGTGATGACAGGGGTCTTGGGGCATTTTGATGATAAGGGCGTGGAGCATTGTGATGACAGTGGTCACGGAACATTGTGACGATAAGGGCATGGAGCCTAGTGAGAGACAGTCTAGCGGTCTTAGGACCAGATTCAGTGCCTGAGGTAGGCACAGCATAAGGTCTTTAGTTAGCATAAGAGGTAGGATATTAGCTCGGGACAGGGTTAGGGTGAAGGCTAGGATTCGTGTCAGGAAATGACCTAAGGATAGTGTGAAGACCTTTGTTACTGAGAATATCAGGGCCTTATTCAGAACCAGTGTTAGGGCTTCAGGTAGGGACAGTATCAGGGCCTGACTTAGGGAGAGCGACAGGGTCTGAGTGAGGCCTAATGTCAGGCCCTCAGCTGGGGACACTGTCAGGGAGTGACTTAGGAGCAGCATCAGTGCCTTTGTTGGATCAGCTTTAGGCTCTTAGTTAAAGATGACCAGAGCCCTAGTTAGTCACAGCGTCAAGGCCTCAGTTAGGGAAAGCTTCAGGGCCTGAGTTACGGACAGCCTCAGGTCTTCACTTAAAGACAGCGACAGGGCTTTCTTAGGGAGAGTGTCAAGACCTTGGTTAGAAATGGGTCAGGATATTATCTCAGGAGAGTGTCAGGATTTTAGTTATTGCTGGCAGCAGGGCCTATATTAGGGACAGATTCTGGGCCTTTGTTAGAGACAGTGTCATGGCCTTAGTTAGGAGTAGTCAGGGCCTTAGTTAGGGAGAGCATTAGGGTTTCAGTCAGCATAAGATGCAGGAGATTCTCTCGGGACAGAGTCAGGTTCCAGGCCAGAGATAGTGAAAGGAAATGACCAAGGGATAACGAGAAGACCTTAGTCATTGAGAGCATCAGGGCCTTAGTTAGCAGCAGCGCGAGGGCCTTAATCAGGACCAGTGCCAGGGCTTGATGTACGGACAGCGTCAGAGCCTAACTAAGGTACAGCAACAGGGCCTAAGTGAGGCCTATCTTTGGGGCCTGAGTAAGGGACAGTATCAGGGCATGACTTAGGAGCAGCAGAAAGGCCTCTGTAGGATCAGCATTAGGGTCTTCGTGAAAGATATTATCAGGGCCTCTGTTAGGGACAGCCTCAAGGTCTCACTTAGGGACAGCGTCAGGGCTTACTTTGCGAAAGTTTCAGGACCTTGGTAAGACATGGGTCAGGATATTAGCTCCGGATAATGTCAGGTGTTCAGATATTGACGGCAGCAGGGCCTTAGTTAGAGGCAGTGTCAGGCCTAAGTTAGGACTAGCATCAGAGCCTTTGTTAGGTACAGTGTCAGTGACTGAGTTAGGTGTAGTGTCAGGGCCTTAGTTAGGGACAGTGTCAGGACCTGCGTTAGGACGAGCCTCCAGGCCTCAGTTAGGGACAGGTTCACGGCCTCGGACCTAAATTCAGGGCCTCATTTAGGGACAGAATCACAGATTTAGCTAGCATAAGAGGATCTACAGCTGAAAGCAACTTGAACACCACCACAAGCAGATGCAGAAGTGAACCATGCACGCTCCTATGAAGGAATATTCCACAGCAGTTGAGTACATTTTGTTTAAAGTTAGTAACACTCTACAAATTATGTTTTTAAGAAAACCATATTCAGAAGATGAAAGAATCTCGTTCTAAAGAATCTCTTTAGCTAATCTCGACATTAGCTAAAGAGAAGGTTAGGTTAAGATCTAGGGATAGTGTCAGGAAATGACCTAGGGATAGTGTCAAGACCTTAGTTACTTAGAGCATCAGGGCCTAATTAAGACCAGTGAGTGTCAGGGCTTCGGGTAGGGACAGCGTCAGAGCCTGACTTAGGGAGAGCGACAGGGCCTGAGCGAGGCCTAGCGTCAGGGCCTTAGCTAGGGACAGTGTCAGGGCATGACTTAGGAGCAACATAAGAGCCACGGTAGGATCAGCCTCAGGGGCTATGTTAAAGATATTATCAGGGCCTCTGTTAGGGACAGCCTCAAGGCCTCACTTAGGGAGAGCATCAGGGCTTCCTTAGGGAGAGTTTCAGGACCTTGGTAAGAGATGAGTTAGGATATTAGCTCAGGATAATGTCAGGACTTTAGATATTGATGGTAGCAGGGCCTAAGTAAGGGACAGTGTCAAGGCGTTAGTTAGGAGTAGCGGGCCCCTGATAGGTCCAGTGTCAGGTCCTCAGTTAGCAATATTGTTAGGGCCTTATTTAGGGACAGTGTCAGGGCCAGATGTAGGACGAGCATCTAGGCCTTAGTTCGGGACAGTTTCACGGTCTTGGGACTAAATTCAGTGCCTGAGGCAGGCACAATCTAAGGGCTTCTGTTAGCATAAGAGGCAGGACATTAGCTAGTGACAGTGTCCGTTTACCATGTAGGGATAGTGTCAGGAAATGACCTAAGGATAGTGTGAAGACCTTTGTTACTGAGACTCTCAGGGCCTTATTCAGAACCCGTGTTAGGGCTTCAGGTAGGGACAGCATCAGAGCCTGACTTAGGGAGAGCGATAGGGTCTGAGTGAGGCCTAGCATCAGACCCTTAGCTGGGGACACTGTCAGGGCATGACTTAGGAGCAGCCTCAGGGCTTCTGTTGGATCAGCCTTAGGGTCTTAGTTAAAGACATGACCAGGGTCTGAGTTAGTCACAGCATCAAGGCCTGAGTTAGTTAGGGAAAGCTGCAGGGCCTCACTTAGGGACAGCGTCAGGGCTTACTTTGGGACAGTTTCAGGACCTTGGTAAGACATGGGTCAGGATATTAGCTCCGGATAATGTCAGGACTTTAGATATTGATGGCAGCAGCCCTTAGTTAGAGACAGTGTCAGGCCCTGAGTTACGACTAGCATCAGAGCCTTTGTTAGGTACAATGTACGGGACTGAGTTAGGAGTAGAGTCAGGGCCTTAGTTAGTGACAGTGTCAGGGCCTGACTTCGGGAGAGCGACAGGGCCTGAGTGAGGCCTAGCGTCAGGCCCTTTGCTGGGCACACTGTCAGGGCATGACTTTGGAGCAGCATCAGCGTCTTTGCTGGATCAGCTTTAAGGTCTTCGTGAAATACATGATCAGGGCCTGAGTTAGTCACAGCTTCAAGGCTTCAGTTAAGGAAAGCTTCAGGGCCTGAGTTAGGGACAGCCTCAGGTCTTCACTTACGGACAGCGTCAGGGCTTACTTTGGGACAGTTTCAGGACCTTGGAAAGACATTGGTCAGGATATTAGCTCAGGACAATGTCAGGACTTTACATACTGATGGCAGCAGGGCCTTAGTTACAGACGGTTTCAGGGCCTGAGTTAGGCCTAGCATCAGTGACTTTGTTAGGTACAGTGTAAGGGACTGAGTTAGGAGTAGTGTCAGGGCCTTACTTAGGGCCAGTGTCAGGGTCTGAGTTAGGTGTACTGTCAGAGACCTAGTTAGGGACAGTGCTAGGGCCTGAGTTACGGTTCGTGTCAAGGCCCTATTTTGGACCAATTTCAGGGCCTTAGTTTGGACTAGCATCAGAGCCATTGTTCGGAATCGTATGAGGGCCTGAGTTAGGCGTACTGTCAGGGCCTTAGCTAGGGACAGTGTTAGGGCCTGAGTTAGGATTAGTGTCAAGGCCTTATTTAAGACCAATTTTAGGGCTTTAGTTTGGACTGGCAACAGAGCCTTTGTTAGGTATCATTTCGGGGCCTAAGTTAGGTGTAGTGTCAGGGCCATTGTTAGGGACAGTATCAGGGCCTGACTTAGGAGAAGTTCAGGGCCTTAGCCAGGGAAAGGGTCAGGGCCTTAGTAAGGGATATTATCAGGACCTGAATTAGCAGTAGTGTCAAAAATCCTTAGTGAGGAAATTTAGGAATAAGTCAGGACTCAGGCCCTGACACGGTCCTTAACTAAGGCCCTGACACTACTCGTAACTCAGGCCCTGATCTGATTCCTATCATAGGCCCTGACACTGGTCTTAACTAAGGCCCTGACACTGGCCCTAACTAAAGCTGTGACACTACTCCTAACTCAGGCCCTGACACTGTCTCTAACTAAGGCCCTGATACTACTACGAACGCAGCACTGGCACTGTCCCTAACTTAGGCCCTGACTCTACTCCTAACTCAGGAACTGACACTGTAACTAACTAAGGCCCTGACACTGTTCATAACTCACACCCTAACACTACTCCTAAAGCATGCCCTGGCAATGTCCCTAACTAAGGCCTTGACACTATTCCTAACTCAGGCACTGATACAATACCTAAGGAAGGCCCTGACATTACTCCTAACTCAGGCCCTGAAAAGGTCCCTAACTAAGGCCGACAAAACTCCTAACTCAGGCACTGACACTGTCCCAAAATAAGGCCCTGAATCTATTCCTAAGTGAGGCGATGATACAATTCCTAACGAAGGCACTGATGCTACTCCTAACAAAGGCCCTGACACTACTCCTAACTCAGGCAATGACACAGTCCATAACTAAGGCCCTGACACTATTCCCAACTCAGGCACTGACAGTGTACGTAACTAAAACCCTGACACTACACCTAACTCAGGCACGGACAGTGTCCCTAACAAGGGCCCTCACACTACTCCCAACTCAGTCACTGACATTTTCCCTAATTGAGGCAATGATACTACTCCCAACTCAGGAACTAAGGCTCTGGATCATTGTGATGACAAGCGCCATGGAGCACTGTGATGACAAGGGTCATGGAGAATTGTGATGACAAGTGCATGGAGCATTGTGATGACAAGGCCATGGAGAATTGTGATGACCTGGGTCATGGAGAATTGTGATGACAAGGGCCATGGAGCATTGTGATGACAGAGTTCATGGGGCATTGTGATGAAAGTGGTCATGGAGCATTGTGATGAAAATGGTCATGGAGCATTGTGATGAAAGTGGTCATGGAGGATAGTGATGAAAAGCGCTATGGAGCATTGTGATGACAGGGGTCATGGAGCATTGTGATGATAGGAGTCATGGGGCATTGTGATGACAGGGATCTTGGAGCTTTGTGGTGAAAGGGGTCATGGAACATTGTGATTACAACAACCTGGAGCATTGTGATGACAAGGGTCATGGAGCATTGTGATGACAATCACCATGGATCATTGTGATTCGTGGGGTAATGGAGCATTTTCATGAAAGGGGTCAAGGATCATTATGATTACAGGGATCATGGAGCATTGTGATGACAAGTGCCAAGGATCATTGTGAGGAAAGGGGTAATGGAGAATTGTTATCAAAGAGGTCATGGATCATTGTGATTACAGTGGTCATGGAGCCTTGTGATGACAAGCACCATGGAGCTTTGTGATGACAAGAGCCATGGAGCATTGTGATGAACGTGGTCATGGAGCTTTGTTATGACAATGTTCATGGCGCATTTTGAAGAAAGGGGTCATGGAGCATTGTGATGGAAGGGGTCATGGGGCATTGTGATGAGAAGGGCCATGGAGCATTGTGATGAAAGGGTTCATGGAGCACTGTGATGATAAGGGCATGGAGCCTTGTGATGAAAATGGTCATGGAGCATTGTGATGAAAAGGGGTCATGGAGCATTGTGATGAACAGGGCACATGGAGCATTGTGATGAAAGTGGTCATGGAGCATTTTGATGAAAGACGTCTGGGAGCATTGTGATGAAAGGGGCCATGGGGCATTGTGATGACAAGGGGTCATGGAGCATTGTGATGACAAGCGCCATGGGGCATTGTGATGGCAAGGGCAATGGAATATTGTGATGAAAAGGGTCATGGACCCCTGTGCTGAATGTGGTCATGGAGCATTGTGATGCAAAGCGCCATGGAGCATTGTGATGACAAGTGTCATGGAGCTTTGTGATGAAATGTCTCATGGAACATTGTGATGACAGAGGTCGTGGAGCACTGTGATTACAATGAACATGGAGCATTGTGATGACAAAGGCCATGGAGCATTGTGATGAGAAGGGCATGGAGCATTGTGATGACAAAAGTCATAGAGCAGTGCGATGAAAGGATTAATGGAGCATTGTGATGAAAGGGGTCATGGAGCATTGCGATGACAGGGGGCATGGAGCACTGTGATGAAAGGAGTTATGGAGCACTGTGATTACAGTGGTAATTGTGATGCATTGTGATGAAAGGGGACATGAGACAGGGGTAATGGAGCATTCTGATGAAAGTTTTCATGGCTCATTGTGATGAAAAGGGGCATGGAGCATTGTGAGGAAAAGGGTTATGGAGCACTGTGATTACAGGGGTAATTTGGAGCATTGTGATAAACGGGGACATGGAGCAATTTGATGACAGGTGTCATGGGGCATTGTGAGGACAAGGGCCATGAAGCCTTGTGATGACAGGTGTCATTTGGCTTTGTGAATGACAGGGGACCTGGAGCATTGTGATGACAAGGGTAATGGAGCATTGTGATGACAGGGGTCATGGAGCATTGTGATGACAGGGGTCATGGAGCATTGTGATGACAGGGGGCATGGAGCATTGTGATGACAGGGGGCATGGAGCATTGTGATCACAAGAGCATGGAATATTGTGAGAAAAGGGTCATGGGCCAATGTGATGACATGGGGTATGGAGCATTGTGATGACAATGGTATGTAGCATTGTGATGACAGATTTCATGGGGCATTGTGATGAAAGTGGTCATGGAGCATTGTGATGAAAATTGTCAAGGAGCATTGTGATGAAAGTGGTCATGGAGGATTGTGATGAAAAGCGCTATGGAGCATTGTGATGACGGGGGTCATGGAGCATTGTGATGACAGGGGGCATGGAGCATTGTGATCACAAGAGCATGCAATATTGTGAGACAAGGGTCATGGGCCAATGTGATGACATGGGGTATGGAGCATTGTGATGACAATGGTATGTAGCATTGTGATGACAGATTTCATGGGGCATTGTGATGAAAGTGGTCATGGAGCATTGTGATGAAAATGGTCATGTAGCATTGTGATGAAAGTGGTCATGGAGGATTGTGATGAAAAGCGCTATGGAGCATTGTGATGACGGGGGTCATGGAGCATTGTGATGACAGGGGTCTTGGGGCATTTTGATGATAAGGGCGTGGAGCATTGTGATGACAGTGGTCACGGAACATTGTGACGATAAGGGCATGGAGCCTAGTGAGAGACAGTCTAGCGGTCTTGGGACCAGATTCAGTGCCTGAGGTAGGCACAGCATAAGGTCTTTAGTTAGCATAAGAGGTAGGATATTAGCTCGGGACAGGGTTAGGGTGAAGGCTAGGATTCGTGTCAGGAAATGACCTAAGGATAGTGTGAAGACCTTTGTTACTGAGAATATCAGGGCCTTATTCAGAACCAGTGTTAGGGCTTCAGGTAGGGACAGTATCAGGGCCTGACTTAGGGAGAGCGACAGGGTCTGAGTGAGGCCTAATGTCAGGCCCTCAGCTGGGGACACTGTCAGGGAGTGACTTAGGAGCAGCATCAGTGCCTTTGTTGGATCAGCTTTAGGCTCTTAGTTAAAGATGACCAGAGCCCTAGTTAGTCACAGCGTCAAGGCCTCAGTTAGGGAAAGCTTCAGGGCCTGAGTTACGGACAGCCTCAGGTCTTCACTTAAAGACAGCGACAGGGCTTTCTTAGGGAGAGTGTCAAGACCTTGGTTAGAAATGGGTCAGGATATTATCTCAGGAGAGTGTCAGGATTTTAGTTATTGCTGGCAGCAGGGCCTATATTAGGGACAGATTCTGGGCCTTTGTTAGAGACAGTGTCATGGCCTTAGTTAGGAGTAGTCAGGGCCTTAGTTAGGGAGAGCATTAGGGTTTCAGTCAGCATAAGATGCAGGAGATTCTCTCGGGACAGAGTCAGGTTCCAGGCCAGAGATAGTGAAAGGAAATGACCAAGGGATAACGAGAAGACCTTAGTCATTGAGAGCATCAGGGCCTTAGTTAGCAGCAGCACGAGGGCCTTAATCAGGACCAGTGCCAGGGCTTGATGTACGGACAGCGTCAGAGCCTAACTAAGGTACAGCAACAGGGCCTAAGTGAGGCCTATCTTTGGGGCCTGAGTAAGGGACAGTATCAGGGCATGACTTAGGAGCAGCAGAAAGGCCTCTGTAGGATCAGCATTAGGGTCTTCGTGAAAGATATTATCAGGGCCTCTGTTAGGGACAGCCTCAAGGTCTCACTTAGGGACAGCGTCAGGGCTTACTTTGGGAAAGTTTCAGGACCTTGGTAAGACATGGGTCAGGATATTAGCTCCGGATAATGTCAGGTGTTCAGATATTGACGGCAGCAGGGCCTTAGTTAGAGGCAGTGTCAGGCCTAAGTTAGGACTAGCATCAGAGCCTTTGTTAGGTACAGTGTCAGTGACTGAGTTAGGTGTAGTGTCAGGGCCTTAGTTAGGGACAGTGTCAGGACCTGCGTTAGGACGAGCCTCCAGGCCTCAGTTAGGGACAGGTTCACGGCCTCGGACCTAAATTCAGGGCCTCATTTAGGGACAGAATCACAGATTTAGCTAGCATAAGAGGATCTACAGCTGAAAGCAACTTGAACACCACCACAAGCAGATGCAGAAGTGAACCATGCACGCTCCTATGAAGGAATATTCCACAGCAGTTGAGTACATTTTGTTTAAAGTTAGTAACACTCTACAAATTATGTTTTTAAGAAAACCATATTCAGAAGATGAAAGAATCTCGTTCTAAAGAATCTCTTTAGCTAAGCTCGACATTAGCTAAAGAGAAGGTTAGGTTAAGATCTAGGGATAGTGTCAGGAAATGACCTAGGGATAGTGTCAAGACCTTAGTTACTTAGAGCATCAGGGCCTAATTAAGGACCAGTGAGTGTCAGGGCTTCGGGTAGGGACAGCGTCAGAGCCTGACTTAGGGAGAGCGACAGGGCCTGAGCGAGGCCTAGCGTCAGGGCCTTAGCTAGGGACAGTGTCAGGGCATGACTTAGGAGCAACATAAGAGCCACGGTAGGATCAGCCTCAGGGGCTATGTTAAAGATATTATCAGGGCCTCTGTTAGGGACAGCCTCAAGGCCTCACTTAGGGAGAGCATCAGGGCTTCCTTAGGGAGAGTTTCAGGACCTTGGTAAGAGATGAGTTAGGATATTAGCTCAGGATAATGTCAGGACTTTAGATATTGATGGTAGCAGGGCCTACGTAAGGGACAGTGTCAAGGCGTTAGTTAGGAGTAGCGGGCCCCTGATAGGTCCAGTGTCAGGTCCTCAGTTAGCAATAGTGTTAGGGCCTTAGTTAGGGACAGTGTCAGGGCCAGATGTAGGACGAGCATCTAGGCCTTAGTTCGGGACAGTTTCACGGTCTTGGGACTAAATTCAGTGCCTGAGGCAGGCACAACCTAAGGGCTTCAGTTAGCATAAGAGGCAGGACATTAGCTAGTGACAGTGTCCGTTTACCATGTAGGGATAGTGTCAGGAAATGACCTAAGGATAGTGTGAAGACCTTTGTTACTGAGACTCTCAGGGCCTTATTCAGAACCCGTGTTAGGGCTTCAGGTAGGGACAGCATCAGAGCCTGACTTAGGGAGAGCGATAGGGTCTGAGTGAGGCCTAGCATCAGACCCTTAGCTGGGGACACTGTCAGGGCATGACTTAGGAGCAGCCTCAGGGCTTCTGTTGGATCAGCCTTAGGGTCTTAGTTAAAGACATGACCAGGGTCTGAGTTAGTCACAGCATCAAGGCCTGAGTTAGTTAGGGAAAGCTGCAGGGCCTCACTTAGGGACAGCGTCAGGGCTTACTTTGGGACAGTTTCAGGACCTTGGTAAGACATGGGTCAGGATATTAGCTCCGGATAATGTCAGGACTTTAGATATTGATGGCAGCAGCCCTTAGTTAGAGACAGTTTCAGGCCCTGAGTTACGACTAGCATCAGAGCCTTTGTTAGGTACAATGTACGGGACTGAGTTAGGAGTAGAGTCAGGGCCTTAGTTAGTGACAGTGTCAGGGCCTGACTTCGGGAGAGCGACAGGGCCTGAGTGAGGCCTAGCGTCAGGCCCTTTGCTGGGCACACTGTCAGGGCATGACTTTGGAACAGGATCAGGGTCTTTGCTGGATCAGCTTTAAGGTCTTCGTGAAATACATGATCAGGGCTTGAGTTAGTCACAGCTTCACGGCTTCAGTTAAGGAAAGCTTCAGGGCCTGAGTTAGGGACAGCCTCAGGTCTTCACTTACGGACAGTGTCAGGGCTTACTTTGGGACAGTTTCAGAACCTTGGAAAGACATAGGTCAGGATATTAGCTCAGGATAATGTCAGGACTTGACATACTGATGGCAGCAGGGCCTTAGTTACAGACGGTTTCAGGGCCTGAGTTAGGCCTAGCATCAGTGACTTTGTTAGGTACAGTGTAAGGGACTGAGTTTGGAGTAGTGTCAGGGCCTTGCTTAGGGCCAGTGTCATGGTCTGAGTTAGGTGTACTGTCAGAGACCTAGTTAGGGACAGTGCTAGGGCCTGAGTTACGATTCGTGTCAAGGCCTTATTTAGGACCAATTTCAGGGCCTTAGTTAGGACTAGCATCAGAGCCATTGTTCGGAATCGTATGAGGGCCTGAGTTAGGCGTACTGTCAGGGCCTTAGCTAGGGACAGTGTTAGGGCCTGAGTTAGGATTAGTGTCAAGGCCTTATTTAAGACCAATTTTAGGGCTTTAGTTTGGACTAGCAACAGAGCCTTTGTTAGGTATCATTTCGGGGCCTAAGTTAGGTGTAGTGTCAGGGCCATTGTTAGGGACAGTATCAGGGCCTGACTTAGGAGAAGTTCAGGGCCTTAGCCAGGGAAAGGGTCAGGGCCTTAGTAAGGGATATTATCAGGACCTGAATTAGCAGTAGTGTCAAAAATCCTTAGTGAGGAAATTTAGGAATAAGTCAGGACTCAGGCCCTGACACGGTCCTTAACTAAGGCCCTGACACTACTCGTAACACAGGCCCTGATCTGATTCCTCTCATAGGCCCTGACACTGGTCTTAACTAAGGCCCTGACACTGGCCCTAACTAAAGCTGTGACACTACTCCTAACTCAGGCCCTGACACTGTCTCTAACTAAGGCCCTGATACTACTACGAACGCAGCACTGGCACTGTCCCTAACTTAGGCCCTGACTCTACTCCTAACTCAGGAACTGACACTGTAACTAACTAAGGCCCTGACACTGTTCATAACTCACACCCTAACACTACTCCTAAAGCATGCCCTGGCAATGTCCCTAACTAAGGCCTTGACACTATTCCTAACTCAGGCACTGATACAATACCTAAGGAAGGCCCTGACATTACTCCTAACTCAGGCCCTGAAAAGGTCCCTAACTAAGGCCGACAAAACTCCTAACTCAGGCACTGACACTGTCCCAAAATAAGGCCCTGAATCTATTCCTAAGTGAGGCGCTGATACAATACCTAACGAAGGCACTGACGCTACTCCTAACAAAGGCCCTGACACTACTCCTAACTCAGGCAATGACACAGTCCATAACTAAGGCCCTGACACTATTCCCAACTCAGGCACTGACAGTGTACGTAACTAAAACCCTGACACTACACCTAACTCAGGCACGGACAGTGTCCCTAACAAGGGCCCTCACACTACTCCCAACTCAGTCACTGACATTTTCCCTAATTGAGGCAATGATACTACTCCCAACTCAGGAACTAAGGCTCTGGATCATTGTGATGACAAGCGCCATGGAGCACTGTGATGACAAGGGTCATGGAGAATTGTGATGACAAGTGCATGGAGCATTGTGATGACAAGGCCATGGAGAATTGTGATGACCGGTGTCATGGAGAATTGTGATGACAAGGGCCATGGAGCATTGTGATGACAGAGTTCATGGGGCATTGTGATGAAAGTTGTCATGGAGAATTGTGATGAAAATGGTCACGGAGGATAGTGATGAAAAGCGCTCTGGAGCATTGTGATGACAGGGGTCATGGAGCATTGTGATGACAAGTGCCATGGAGCATTGTGATGATAGGAGTCATGGGGCATTGTGATGACAGGCATCTTGGAGCTTTGTGGTGAAAGGGGTCATGGAACACTGTGATTACAACGACCTGGAGCATTGTGATGACAAGGGTCATGGAGCATTGTGATGACAATCACCATGGATCATTGTGATTCGTGGGGTAATGGAGCATTGTCATGAAAGGGGTCAAGGATCATTATGATTACAGGGATCATGGAGCATTGTGATGACAAGCGCCAAGGATCATTGTGAGGAAAGGGGTAATGGAGAATTGTTATCAAAGAGGTCATGGATCATTGTGATTACAGTGGTCATGGAGCCTTGTGATGACAAGCACCATGGAGCTTTGTGATGACAAGAGCCATGGAGCATTGTGATGAACGTGGTCATGGAGCTTTGTTATGACAATGTTCATGGCGCATTTTGATGAAAGGGGTCATGGAGCATTGTGATGGAAGGGGTCATGGGGCACTGTGATGATAAGGGCATGGAGCCTTGTGATGAAAATGGTCATGGAGCATTGTGATGAAAAGGGGTCATGGAGCATTGTGATGAACAGGGCACATGGAGCATTGTGATGAAAGTGGTCATGGAGCATTGTGATGAAAGACGTCTGGGAGCATTGTGATGAAAGGGGCCATGGGGCATTGTGATGACAAGGGGTCATGGAGCATTGTGATGACAAGCGCCATGGGGCATTGTGATGGCAAGGGCAATGGAATATTGTGATGAAAAGGGTCATGGACCCCTGTGCTGAATGTGGTCATGGAGCATTGTGATGCAAAGCGCCATGGAGCATTGTGATGACAAGTGTCATGGAGCTTTGTGATGAAATGTCTCATGGAACATTGTGATGACAGAGGTCGTGGAGCACTGTGATTACAATGAACATGGAGCATTGTGATGACAAAGGCCATGGAGCATTGTGATGAGAAGGGCATGGAGCATTGTGATGACAAAAGTCATAGAGCAGTGCGATGAAAGGATTAATGGAGCATTGTGATGAAAGGGGTCATGGAGCATTGCGATGACAGGGGGCATGGAGCACTGTGATGAAAGGAGTTATGGAGCACTGTGATTACAGTGGTAATTGTGATGCATTGTGATGAAAGGGGACATGAGACAGGGGTAATGGAGCATTCTGATGAAAGTTTTCATGGCTCATTGTGATGAAAAGGGGCATGGAGCATTGTGAGGAAAAGGGATATGGAGCACTGTGATTACAGGGGTAATTTAGAGCATTGTGATAAACGGGGACATGGAGCAATTTGATGACAGGTGTCATGGGGCATTGTGAGGACAAGGGCCATGAAGCATTGTGATGACAGGTGTCATTTGGCTTTGTGAATGACAGGGGACCTGGAGCATTGTGATGACAAGGGTAATGGAGCATTGTGATGACCGGGGTCATGGAGCATTTTGATGACAGGGGGCATGGAGCATTGTGATCACAAGAGCATGGAACATTGTGAGACAAGGGTCATGGGCCAATGTGATGATATGGGGTATGGAGCATTGTGATGACAATGGTATGTAGCATTGCGATGACAAGGGTCATGAAGCATTGCGATGAGAGTGGTCATGGAGCATTGGGATGCCAGGGGTCATGAGCATTGTGATGACAATGGTCATGGCGCATTTTGATGAAAGGGGTCCCGGAGCATTGTGATGGAAGGGATCATGGAGCATTGTGATGACAGGGGTCATGGGGCATTGTGATGACAGAGTTCATGGGGCATTGTGATGAAAGTGGTCATGGAGCATTGTGATGAAAATGGTCGTGGAGCATTGTGATGACAGGGGTCATGGGGCATTTTGATGATAAGGGCGTGGAGCATTGTGATGACAGTGGTCACGGAACATTGTGACGATAAGGGCATGGAGCCTAGTGAGGGTCAGTCTTGCGGTGTTGGGACTAAATTCAGTGCCTGAGGTAGGCACAGCATAAGGTCTTTAGTTAGCATAAGAGGTAGGATATTAGCTCGGGACAGGGTTAGGGTGAAGGCTAGGAATCGTGTCAGGAAATGACCTAAGGATAGTGTGAAGACCTTTGTTACTGAGAATATCAGGGCCTTATTCAGAACCAGTGTTAGGGCTTCAGGTAGGGACAGTATCAGGGCCTGACTTAGGGAGAGCGACAGGGTCTGAGTGAGGCCTAATGTCAGGCCCTCAGCTGGGGACACTGTCAGGGAGTGACTTAGGAGCAGCATCAGTGCCTTTGTTGGATCAGCTTTAGGCTCTTAGTTAAAGATGACCAGAGCACTAGTTAGTCACAGCGTCAAGGCCTCAGTTAGGGTAAGCTTCAGGGCCTGAGTTACGGACAGCCTCAGGTCTTCACTTAAAGACAGCGACAGGGCTTTCTTAGGGAGAGTGTCAAGACCTTGGTTAGAAATGGGTCAGGATATTATCTCAGGAGAGTGTCAGGATTTTAGTTATTGCTGGCAACAGGGCCTATATTAGGGACAGATTCTGGGCCTTTGTTAGAGACAGTGTCATGGCCTTAGTTAGGAGTAGTCAGGGCCTTAGTTAGGGAGAGCATTAGGGTTACAGTTAGCATAAGATGCAGGAGATTATCTGGGGACAGAGTCAGGTTCCAGGCCAGAGATAGTGAAAGGAAATGACCAAGGGATAACGAGAAGACCTTAGTCATTGAGAGCATCAGGGCCTTAGTTAGCAGCAGCGTGAGGGCCTTAATCAGGACCAGTGCCAGGGCTTGATGTACGGACAGCGTCAGAGCCTAACTAAGGTACAGCAACGGGGCCTAAGTGAGGCCTATCTTTGGGGCCTGAGTAAGGGACAGTAACAGGGCATGACTTAGGAGCAGCAGAAAGGCCTCTGTAGGATCAGAATTAGGGTCTTCGTGAAAGATATTATCAGGGCCTCTGTTAGGGACAGCCTCAAGGTCTCACTTATGGACAGTGTCAGGGCTTACTTTGCGAAAGTTTCAGGACCTTGGTAAGACATGGGTCAGGATATTAGCTCCGGATAATGTCAGGTGTTCAGATATTGACGGCAGCAGGGCCTTAGTTAGAGGCAGTGTCAGGCCTAAGTTAGGACTAGCATCAGAGCCTTTGTTAGGTACAGTGTCAGTGACTGAGTTAGGTATAGTGTCAGGGCCTTAGTTAGGGACAGTGTCAGGACCTGCATTAGGACGAGCCTCCAGGCCTCAGTTAGGGACAGGTTCACGGCCTCGGACCTAAATTCAGGGCCTCGTTTAGGGACAGAATCACAGATTTAGCTAGCATAAGAGGATCTACAGCTGAAAGCAACTTGAACACCACCACAAGCAGATGCAGAAGTGAACCATGCACGCTCCTATGAAGGAATATTCCACAGCAGTTGAGTACATTTTGTTTAAAGTTAGTAACACTCTACAAATTATGTTTTTAAGAAAACCATATTCAGAAGATGAAAGAATCTCGTTCTAAAGAATCTCTTTAGCTAAGCTCGACATTAGCTAAAGAGAAGGTTAGGTTAAGATCTAGGGATAGTGTCAGGAAATGACCTAGGGATAGTGTCAAGACCTTAGTTACTTAGAGCATCAGGGCCTAATTAAGGACCAGTGAGTGTCAAGGCTTCGGGTAGGGACAGCGTCAGAGCCTGACTTAGGGAGAGCGACAGGGCCTGAGTGAGGCCTGTCGTCAGGGCCTTAGCTAGGGACAGTGTCAGGGCATGACTTAGGAGCAACATAAGAGCCACGGTAGGATCAGCCTTAGGGGCTATGTTAAAGATATTATCAGGGCCTCTGTTAGGGACAGCCTCAAGGCCTCACTTAGGGAGAGCATCAGGGCTTCCTTAGGGAGAGTTTCAGGACCTTGGTAAGAGATGAGTTAGGATATTAGCTCAGGATAATGTCAGGACTTTAGATATTGATGGTAGCAGGGCCTAAGTAAGGGACAGTGTCAAGGCGTTAGTTAGGAGTAGCGGGCCCCTGATAGGTCCAGTGTCAGGTCCTCAGTTAGCAATAGTGTTAGGGCCTTAGTTAGGGACAGTGTCAGGGCCAGATGTAGGACGAGCATCTAGGCCTTAGTTCGGGACAGTTTCACGGTCTTGGGACTAAATTCAGTGCCTGAGGCAGGCACAACCTAAGGGCTTCAGTTAGCATAAGAGGCAGGACATTAGCTAGTGACAGTGTCCGTTTACCATGTAGGGATAGTGTCAGGAAATGACCTAAGGATAGTGTGAAGACCTTTGTTACTGAGACTCTCAGGGCCTTATTCAGAACCCGTGTTAGGGCTTCAGGTAGGGACAGCATCAGAGCCTGACTTAGGGAGAGCGATAGGGTCTGAGTGAGGCCTAGCATCAGACCCTTAGCTGGGGACACTGTCAGGGCATGACTTAGGAGCAGCCTCAGGGCTTCTGTTGGATCAGCCTTAGGGTCTTAGTTAAAGACATGACCAGGGTCTGAGTTAGTCACAGCATCAAGGCCTGAGTTAGTTAGGGAAAGCTGCAGGGCCTCACTTAGGGACAGCGTCAGGGCTTACTTTGGGACAGTTTCAGGACCTTGGTAAGACATGGGTCAGGATATTAGCTCCGGATAATGTCAGGACTTTAGATATTGATGGCAGCAGCCCTTAGTTAGAGACAGTGTCAGGCCCTGAGTTACGACTAGCATCAGAGCCTTGGTTAGGTACAATGTACGGGACTGAGTTAGGAGTAGAGTCAGGGCCTTAGTTAGTGACAGTGTCAGGGCCTGACTTCGGGAGAGCGACAGGGCCTGAGTGAGGCCTAGCGTCAGGCCCTTTGCTGGGCACACTGTCAGGGCATGACTTTGGAACAGGATCAGGGTCTTTGCTGGATCAGCTTTAAGGTCTTCGTGAAATACATGATCAGGGCTTGAGTTAGTCACAGCTTCACGGCTTCAGTTAAGGAAAGCTTCAGGGCCTGAGTTAGGGACAGCCTCAGGTCTTCACTTACGGACAGCGTCAGGGCTTACTTTGGGACAGTTTCAGGACCTTGGAAAG
The DNA here is from genome assembly GCF_965194825.1 of Balaenoptera physalus. Classification (NCBI taxonomy): domain Eukaryota; kingdom Metazoa; phylum Chordata; class Mammalia; order Artiodactyla; family Balaenopteridae; genus Balaenoptera; species Balaenoptera physalus. The sequence continues at coordinate 145,080 of NW_028126078.1, forward strand.
ACATAGGTCAGGATATTAGCTCAGGATAATGTCAGGACTTTACATACTGATGGCAGCAGGGCCTTAGTTCCAGACGGTTTCAGGGCCTGAGTTAGGCCTAGCATCAGTGACTTTGTTAGGTACAGTGTAAGGGACTGAGTTAGGAGTAGTGTCAGGGCCTTGCTTAGGGCCAGTGTCAGGGTCTGAGTTAGGTGTACTGTCAGAGACCTAGTTAGGGACAGTGCTAGGGCCTGAGTTACGATTCGTGTCAAGGCCTTATTTAGGACCAATTTCAGGGCCTTAGTTTGGACTAGCATCAGAGCCATTGTTCGGAATCGTATGAGGGCCTGAGTTAGGCGTACTGTCAGGGCCTTAGCTAGGGACAGTGTTAGGGCCTGAGTTAGGATTAGTGTCAAGTCCTTATTTAAGACCAATTTTAGGGCTTTAGTTTGGACTAGCAACAGAGCCTTTGTTAGGTATCATTTCGGGGCCTAAGTTAGGTGTAGTGTCAGGGCCATTGTTAGGGACAGTATCAGGGCCTGACTTAGGAGAAGTTCAGGGCCTTAGCCAGGGAAAGGGTCAGGGCCTTAGTAAGGGATATTATCAGGACCTGAATTAGCAGTAGTGTCAAAAATCCTTAGTGAGGAAAGTTAGGAATAATTCAGGAATCAGGACCTGACACTGTCCTTAACTAAGGCCCTGACGCTACTCGTAACACAGGCCCTGATCTGATTCCTATCATAGGCCCTGACACTGGTCTTAACTAAGGCCCTGACACTGGCCCTAACTAAAGCTGTGACGCTACTCTTAACTCAGGCACTGACACTGTGCCTAACAAAGCCTCTGACACTACTCCTAACTAAGGCCCTGACACTGTCTCTAACTAAGGCCCTGATACTACTACGAACTCAGCACTGGCACTGTCCCTAACTTAGGCCCTGACTCTACTCCTAACTCAGGAACTGACACTGTCACTAACTAAGGCCCTGACACTGTTCATAACTCACACCCTAACACTATTCCTCAATCATGCCCTGGCAATATCCTTAACTAAGGCCTTGACACTATTCCTAACTCAGGCACTGATACAATACCTAAGGAAGGCCCTGACATTACTCCTAACTCAGGCCCTGAAAAGGTCCCTAACGAAGGCTGACAAAACTCCTAACTCAGGCACTGACACTGTCCCAAAATAAGGCCCTGAATATATTCCTAACTGAGGCGCTGATACAATACCTAATGAAGACACTCATGCTACTCCTAATTAAGGCCCTGACACTAGTCCTAACTCCAGCAATGACACAGTCCATAACTAAGGCCCTGACACTATTCCCAACTCAGGCACTGACAGTGTACGTAACTAAAACCCTGACACTACACCTAACTCAGGCACTGACAGTGTCCCTAACAAGGGCCCTCACACTACTCCCAACTCAGTCACTGACATTTTCCCTAATTGAGGCAATGATACTACTCCCAACTCAGGAACTAAGGCTCTGGATCATTGTGATGACAAGCGCCATGGAGCATTGTGATGACAAGGGTCATGGAGAATTGTGATGACAAGTGCATGGAGCATTGTGATGACAAGGGCCATGGAGAATTGTGATGACCGGGGTCATGGAGAATTGTGATGACAAGGGCCATGGAGCATTGTGATGACAGGGGTAATGGAGCATTGTGATGAAAAAGGCGTGGAGCATTGTGAGACAAGTCTCATGGAGCATTGTGTTGAGAGTGGGCTTGGAGCATTGTGGTGACAGGGGGTATGAAACTTTGTGATGACAATGGCATGGAGCATTGTGAGAAAAGTGTTAAGGAGAGTTGTGATGACAGGGGTCATGGAAGACTCTGATTACAGGGGACATGGAGCATTGTAATGAGAAAGACAAGTAGCATTGTGATGACATGGCTCAGGGAGCATTGTGGGGAAATGGGTCATGGGGCATTGTGATGACAGGGGTTATGGAGCATTGTGATGAAAGCGGCCATGGAACATTGTGATGAAAGGGGTCAAGGATCATTGTGATTATAAGGATCATGGAGCATTGTGATGACAAGCACCAATGATCATTGTGAGGAAAGGGGCAATGGAGAATTGTTATCAAAGGGGTCATGGATCATTGTGATTACAGTGGTCATGGAGCCTTGTGATGACAAGCGCCATGGAGCTTTGTGATGACTAGAGCCATGGAGCATTGTAAGGAAAGGGGTCATGGAGCATTTTGATGAACGTGGTCATGGAGCTTTATTATGACAATGTTCATGGCGCATTTTGATGAAAGGGGTCATGGAGCATTGTGATGAAAATGGTCATGGAGCATTGTGATGAAAGTGGTCATGGAGGATTGTGATGAAAAGCGCTATGGAGCATTGTGATGACAGGGGTCATGGTGCATTGTGATGACAAGTGCCATGGAGCATTGTGATGATTTGAGTCATGGGGCATTGTGATGACAGGGATCTTGGAGCTTTAGTGGTGAAAGTGGTCATGGAGCATTGTGATTACAACGACCTGGAGCATTGTAATGACAAGGGTCATGGAGCATTGTGATGACAATCACCATGGATCATTGTGATTAGTGGGGTAATGGAGCATTGTCATGAAAGGGGTCATGGATCATTGTGATTACAGGGAATCAAGGAGCATTGTTTTGACAAGCTCCAGGGATCATTGTGTGAAAGGGGAAAAGGAGAATTGTGATGAAAGGAATCATGGATCATTGTGATGACAGGGATCATGGAGCATTGTAACGACAAGAGCGAAGGAGCACTGTGATGACAAGGGCCATGGATCATGGTGATGACAGGGGTCAGGGAGCATTGTAATGACAGGGCTCATGGAGCATTGTGATGACAATGGTCATGGAGAATTTTGATGAAAGGGGTCATGGAGCATTGTGCTGAAAGTGGTCATGGATCTTTGTGATGACATGCACCAGGGAGCATTGTGATGACAAGGGCCATGGATCGTTGTGATGACAGTGGTTATGGAGCATTGTGATGAAAGGTGTCATGGGGCATTGTGATGACAAGGGCCTTAGAGCATTGTGATGAAAGTGGTCATATGGTATTTTGAATGATAGGGGCCATGGAACATTGTGATGACAAGTGTCATGGAGCCTTGTAATGACAGGGTGCATGGAATATTGTGATGTCACCGCCATGTAGCATTTTAGACAAGGGTCAAGGAGTATTGTGATGATAAGTGCATGGAACATTGCGAAGACAGGTGTCATGGAGCATTGTGATGATAAGGGCATGGAGCCTTGTGATGACAGGGGGCATGGAACATTGTAATGAAAGGGGGCATGGAGCATTGTGATGACAGGGGTCATGGAGCATTGTGATGACAAGTGCCATGGAGCATTGTGATGATAGGAGTCATGGGGCATTGTGATTACAGGGATCTTGGAGCTTTGTGGTGAAAGGGGTCATGGAAAATTGTGATTACAACGACCTGGAGCATTGTGATGAGAAGGGTCATGGAGCATTGTGATGACAATCACCATGGATCATTGTGATTAGTGGGGTAATGGAGCATTGTCATGGATCCTTGTGATTACAGGGAATCAAGGAGCATTGTTTTGACAAGCTCCAGGGATCATTGTGTGAAAGGGGAAATGGAGAATTGTGATGAAAGGAATCATGGATCATTGTGATGACAAGGATCATGGAGCATTGTTACGACAAGAGCGAAGGAGCACTGTGATGACAAGGGCCATGGATCATGGTGATGACAGGGGTCAGGGAGCATTGTAATGATAGGGCTCATGGAGCATTGTGATGACAATGGTCATGGAGAATTTTGATGAAAGGGGTCATGGAGCATTGTGCTGAAAGTGGTCATGGATCTTTGTGATGACATGCACCAGGGAGCATTGTGATGACAAGGGCCATGGATCATTGTGATGACAGTGGTTATGGAGCATTGTGATGAAAGGTGTCATGGCTCATTGTGATGACAGGGGCCCTGGAGCATTGTGATGACAGGGTTCATGGGGCATTGTGATGACAAGGGCCTTAGAGCATTGTGATGAAAGTGGTCATGTGGCATTTTGAATGATAGGGGCCATGGAACATTGTGATGACAAGTGTCATGGAGCCTGGTAATGACAGGGTGCATGGAACATTGTGATGTCACCGCCATGTAGCATTTTAGACAAGGGTCAAGGAGTATTGTGATGATAAGTGCATGGAACATTGCGAAGACAGGTGTCATGGAGCATTGTGATGATAAGGGCATGGAGCCTTGTGATGACAGGGGGCATGGAACATTGTAATGAAAGGGGGCATGGAGCATTGTGATGACAGGGGTCATGGAGCATTGTGATGAAAAGGGCGTGGAGCATTGTGAGACAAGAGTCATGGAGCATTGTGTTGAGAGTGGGCTTGGAGCATTGTGGTGAGAGGGGGCATGAAACTTTGTGATGATAATGGCATGGAGCATTGTGAGAAAAGTGTTAAGCAGAGTTGTGATGAAAGGGGTCATGGAAGACTCTGATTACAGGGGACATGGAGCATTGTAATGAGAAAGACAAGTAGCATTGTGATGACATGGCTCAGGGAGCATTGTGGGGAAATGGGTCATGGGGCATTGTGATGACAGGGGTTATGGAGCATTGTGATGAAAGCGGCCATGGAACATTGTGATGAAAGGGGTCAAGGATCATGGTGATTACAGGGATCATGGAGCATTGTGATGACAAGCGCCAAGGATCATTGTGATGAAAGGGGTAATGGAGAATTGTTATCAAAGGGGTCATGGATCATTGTGATTACAGTGGTCATGGAGCCTTGTGATGACAAACACCATGGAGCTTTGTGATGACAAGAGCCATGGAGCATTGTAAGGAAAGGGGTCATGGAGCATTGTGATGAACGTGGTCATGGAGCTTTGTTATGACAATGTTCATGGCGCATTTTGATGAAAGGGGTCATGGAGCATTGTGATGGAAGGGGTCATGGGGCATTGTGATGAGAAGGGCATGGAGCCTTGTGATGAAAATGGTCATGGAGCATTGTGATGAAAAGGGGTCATGGAGCATTGTGATGAACAGGGCACATGGAGCATTGTGATGAAAGTGGTCATGGAGCATTGTGATGACAAGCGCCATGGGGCATTGTGATGGCAAGGGCAATGGAATATTGTGACGAAAAGGGTCATGGACCCCTGTGCTGAATGTGGTCATGGAGCATTGTGATGCAAAGCGCCATGGAGCATTGTGATGACAAGTGTCATGGAGCTTTGTGATGAAATGTCTCATGGAACATTGTGATGACAGAGGTCGTGGAGCACTGTGATTACATTGAACATGGAGCATTGTGATGAGAAGGGCTTGGAGCATTGTGATGACAAAAGTCATAGAGCAGTGCGATGAAAGGATTAATGGAGCATTGTGATGAAAGGGGTCATGGAGCATTGCGATGACAGGGGGCATGGAGCACTGTGATGAAAGGAGTTATGGAGCACTGTGATTACAGTGGTAATTGTGATGCATTGTGATGAAAGGGGACATGAGACAGGGGTAATGGAGCATTCTGATGGAAGTTTTCATGGCTCATTGTGATGAAAAGGGGCATGGAGCATTGTGAGGAAAAGGGTTATGGAGCACTGTGATGACAGGGGTAATTTAGAGCATTGTGATAAACGGGGACATGGAGCAATTTGATGACAGGTGTCATGGGGCATTGTGAGGACAAGGGCCATGAAGCATTGTGATGACAGGTGTCATTTGGCTTTGTGAATGACAGGGGACCTGGAGCATTGTGATGACCGGTGTCATGGAGCATTGTGATGACAGGGGGCATGGAGCATTGTGATCACAAGAGCATGGAACATTGTGAGACAAGGGTCATGGGCCAATGTGATGACATGGGGTATGGAGCATTTTGATGACAATGGTATGTAGCATTGTGATGACAGAGTTCATGGGGCATTGTGATGAAAGTGGTCATGGAGCATTGTGATGAAAATGGTCAAGGAGCATTGTGATGAAAGTGGTCATGGAGGATTGTGATGAAAAGCGCTATGGAGCATTGTGATGGCGGCGGTCATGGAGCATTGTGATGACAGGGGTATTGGGGCATTTTGATGATAAGGGCGTGGAGCATTGTGATGACAGTGGTCACGGAACATTGTGACGATAAGGGCATGGAGCCTAGTGAGAGACAGTCTAGCGGTCTTGGGACCAGATTCAGTGCCTGAGGTAGGCACAGCATAAGGTCTTTAGTTAGCATAAGAGGTAGGATATTAGCTCGGGACAGGGTTAGGGTGAAGGCTAGGATTCGTGTCAGGAAATGACCTAAGGATAGTGTGAAGACCTTTGTTACTGAGAATATCAGGGCCTGATTCAGAACCAGTGTTAGGGCTTCAGGTAGGGACAGTATCAGGGCCTGACTTAGGGAGAGCGGCAGGGTCTGAGTGAGGCCTAATGTCAGGCCCTCAGCTGGGGACACTGTCAGGGAGTGACTTAGGAGCAGCATCAGTGCCTTTGTTGGATCAGCTTTAGGCTCTTAGTTAAAGATGACCAGAGCCCTAGTTAGTCACAGCGTCAAGGCCTCAGTTAGGGAAAGCTTCAGGGCCTGAGTTACGGACAGCCTCAGGTCTTCACTTAAAGACAGAGACAGGGCTTTCTTAGGGAGAGTGTCAAGACCTTGGTTAGAAATGGGTCAGGATATTATCTCAGGAGAGTGTCAGGATTTTAGTTATTGCTGGCAGCAGGGCCTATATTAGGGACAGATTCTGGGCCTTTGTTAGAGACAGTGTCATGGCCTTAGTTAGGAATAGTCAGGGCCTTAGTTAGGGAGAGCATTAGGGTTTCAGTCAGCATAAGATGCAGGAGATTCTCTCGGGACAGAGTCAGGTTCCAGGCCAGAGATAGTGAAAGGAAATGACCAAGGGATAACGAGAAGACCTTAGTCATTGAGAGCATCAGGGCCTTAGTTAGCAGCAGCGTGAGGGCCTTAATCAGGACCAGTGCCAGGGCTTGATGTACGGACAGCGTCAGAGCCTAACTAAGGTACAGCAACAGGGCCTAAGTGAGGCCTATCTTTGGGGCCTGAGTAAGGGACAGTATCAGGGCATGACTTAGGAGCAGCAGAAAGGCCTCTGTAGGATGAGCATTAGGGTCTTCGTGAAAGATATTATCAGGGCCTCTGTTAGGGACAGCCTCAAGGTCTCACTTAGGGACAGCGTCAGGGCTTACTTTGGGAAAGTTTCAGGACCTTGGTAAGACATGGGTCAGGATATTAGCTCCGGATAATGTCAGGTGTTCAGATATTGACGGCAGCAGGGCCTTAGTTAGAGGCAGTGTCAGGCCTAAGTTAGGACTAGCATCAGAGCCTTTGTTAGGTACAGTGTCAGTGACTGAGTTAGGTGTAGTGTCAGGGCCTTAGTTAGGGACAGTGTCAGGACCTGCGTTAGGACGAGCCTCCAGGCCTCAGTTAGGGACAGGTTCACGGCCTCGGACCTAAATTCAGGGCCTCATTTCGGGAGAGAATCACAGATTTAGCTAGCATAAGAGGATCTACAGCTGAAAGCAACTTGAACACCACCACAAGCAGATGCAGAAGTGAACCATGCACGCTCCTATGAAGGAATATTCCACAGCAGTTGAGTACATTTTGTTTAAAGTTAGTAACACTATACAAATGATGTTTTTAAGAAAACCATATTCAGAAGATGAAAGAATCTCGTTCTAAAGAATCTCTTTAGCTAATCTCGACATTAGCTAAAGAGAAGGTTAGGTTAAGATCTAGGGATAGTGTCAGGAAATGACCTAGGGATAGTGTCAAGACCTTAGTTACTTAGAGCATCAGGGCCTAATTAAGGACCAGTGAGTGTCAGGGCTTCGGGTAGGGACAGCGTCAGAGCCTGACTTAGGGAGAGCGACAGGGCCTGAGTGAGGCCTAGCGTCCGGGCCTTAGCTAGGGACAGTGTCAGGGCATGACTTAGGAGCAACATAAGAGCCACGGTAGGATCAGCCCCAGGGGCTATGTTAAAGATATTATCAGGGCCTCTGTTAGGGACAGCCTCAAGGCCTCACTTAGGGAGAGCATCAGGGCTTCCTTAGGGAGAGTTTCAGGACCTTGGTAAGAGATGAGTTAGGATATTAGCTCAGGATAATGTTCGGACTTTAGATATTGATGGTAGCAGGGCCTAAGTAAGGGACAGTGTCAAGGCGTTAGTTAGGAGTAGCGGGCCCCTGATAGGTCCAGTGTCAGGTCCTCAGTTAGCAATAGTGTTAGGGCCTTAGTTAGGGACAGTGTCAGGGCCAGATGTAGGACGAGCATCTAGGCCTTAGTTCGGGACAGTTTCACGGTCTTGGGACTAAATTCAGTGCCTGAGGCAGGCACAACCTAAGGGCTTCAGTTAGCATAAGAGGCAGGACATTAGCTAGTGACAGTGTCCGTTGAACATGTAGGGATAGTGTCAGGAAATGACCTAAGGATAGTGTGAAGACCTTTGTTACTGAGACTCTCAGGGCCTTATTCAGAACCCGTGTTAGGGCTTCAGGTAGGGACAGCATCAGAGCCTGACTTAGGGAGAGCGATAGGGTCTGAGTGAGGCCTAGCATCAGACCCTTAGCTGGGGACACTGTCAGGGCATGACTTAGGAGCAGCCTCAGGGCTTCTGTTGGATCAGCCTTAGGGTCTTAGTTAAAGACATGACCAGGGTCTGAGTTAGTCACAGCATCAAGGCCTGAGTTAGTTAGGGAAAGCTGCAGGGCCTCACTTAGGGACAGCGTCAGGGCTTACTTTGGGACAGTTTCAGGACCTTGGTAAGACATGGGTCAGGATATTAGCTCCGGATAATGTCAGGACTTTAGATATTGATGGCAGCAGCCCTTAGTTAGAGACAGTGTCAGGCCCTGAGTTACGACTAGCATCAGAGCCTTTGTTAGGTACAATGTACGGGACTGAGTTAGGAGTAGAGTCAGGGCCTTAGTTAGTGACAGTGTCAGGGCCTGACTTCGGGAGAGCGACAGCGCCTGAGTGAGGCCTAGCGTCAGGCCCTTTGCTGGGCACACTGTCAGGGCATGACTTTGGAACAGGATAAGCGTCTTTGCTGGATCAGCTTTAAGGTCTTCGTGAAATACATGATCAGGGCCTGAGTTAGTCACAGCTTCAAGGCTTCAGTTAAGGAAAGCTTCAGGGCCTGAGTTAGGGACAGCCTCAGGTCTTCACTTACGGACAGCGTCAGGGCTTACTTTGGGACAGTTTCAGGACCTTGGAAAGACATAGGTCAGGATATTAGCTCAGGACAATGTCAGGACTTTACATACTGAGGGCAGCAGGGCCTTAGTTACAGACGGTTTCAGGGCCTGAGTTAGGCCTAGCATCAGTGACTTTGTTAGGTACAGTGTAAGGGACTGAGTTAGGAGTAGTGTCAGGGCCTTGCTTAGGGCCAGTGTCAGGGTCTGAGTTAGGTGTACTGTCAGAGACCTAGTTAGGGACAGTGCTAGGGCCTGAGTTACGATTCGTGTCAAGGCCTTATTTAGGACCAATTTCAGGGCATTAGTTTGGACTAGCATCAGAGCCATTGTTAGGAATCGTATGAGGGCCTGAGTTAGGCGTACTGTCAGGGCCTTAACTAGGGACAGTGTTAGGGCCTGAGTTAGTATTAGTGTCAAGGCCTTACTTAAGACCAATTTTAGGGTTTTAGTTTGGACTAGCAACAGAGCCTTTGTTAGGTATCATTTTGGGGCCTAAGTTAGGTGTAGTGTCAGGGCCATTGTTAGGGACAGTATCAGGGCCTATGTTAGGTGTAGTGTCAGGGCCATTGTTAGGGACAGTATCAGGGCCTGACTTAGGAGAAGCTCAGGGCCTTAGCCAGGGAAAGGGTCAGGGCCTTAGTAAGGGATATTATCAGCACCTGAATTAGCAGTAGTGTCAAAAATCCTTAGTGAGGAAAGTTAGGAATAAGTTAGGACTCAGGCCCTGACACTGTCCTTAACTAAGGCCCTGACGCTACTCGTAACACAGGCCCTGATCTGATTCCTATCGTAGGCCCTGACACTGGTCTTAACTAAGGCCCTGACACTGGCCCTAACTAAAGCTGTGACGCTACTCTTAACTCAGGCACTGACACTGTCCCTAACAAAGCCTCTGACACTACTCCTAACTCAGGCCCTGACACTGTCTCTAACTAAGGCCCTGATACTACTACGAACTCAGCACTGGCACTGTCCCTAACTTAGGCCCTGACTCTACTCCTAACTCAGGAACTGACACTGTCACTAACTAAGGCCCTGACACTGTTCATAACTCACACCCTAACACTACTCCTAAAGCATGCCCTGGCAATGTCCCTAACTAAGGCCTTGACACTATTCCTAACTCAGGCACTGATACAATATCTAAGGAAAGCCCTGACATTACTCCTAACTCAGGCCCTGAAAAGGTCCCTAACGAAGGCCGACAAAACTCCCAACTCAGGCACTGACACTGTCCCAAAATAAGGCCCTGAATCTATTCCTAACTGAGGCGCAGATACAATACCTAATGAAGGCACTCATGCTACTCCTAATTAAGGCCCTGACACTACTCCTAACTCAGGCAATGACACAGTCCATAACTAAGGCCCTGACACTATTCCCAACTCAGGCACTGACAGTGTACGTAACTAAAACACTGACACTACACCTAACTCAGGCACTGACAGTGTCCCTAACAAGGGCCCTCACACTACTCCCAACTCAGTCACTGACATTTTCCCTAATTGAGGCAATGATACTACTCCCAACTCAGGAACTAAGGCTCTGGATCATTGTGATGACAAGCGCCATGGAGCATTGTGATGACAAGGGTCATGGAGAATTGTGATGACAAGTGCATGGAGCATTGTGATGACAAGGGCCATGGAGAATTGTGATGACCGGGGTCATGGAGAATTGTGATGACAAGGGCCATGGAGCATTGTGATGACAAGGGTAATGGAGCATTGTGATGAAAAGGGCGTGGAGCATTGTGAGACAAGTCTCATGGAGCATTGTGTTGAGAGTGGGCTTGGAGCATTGTGGTGACAGGGGGCATGAAACTTTGTGATGACAATGGCATGGAGCATTGTGAGAAAAGTGTTAAGGAGAGTTGTGATGAAAGGGGTCATGGAAGACTATGATTACAGGGGACATGGAGCATTGTAATGAGAAAGACAAGTAGCATTGTGATGACATGGCTCAGGGAGCATTGTGGGGAAATGGGTCATGGGGCATTGTGATGACAGGGGTTATGGAGCATTGTGATGAAAGCGGCCATGGAACATTGTGATGAAAGGGGTCAAGGGTCATTGTGATTATAGGGATCATGGAGCATTGTGATGACAAGCACCAAGGATCATTGTGAGGAAAGGGGTAATGGAGAATTGTTATCAAAGGGGTCATGGATCATTGTGATTACAGTGGTCATGGAGCCTTGTGATGACAAGCGCCATGGAGCTTTGTGATGACCAGAGCCATGGAGCATTGTAAGGAAAGGGGTCATGGAGCATTTTGATGAACGTGGTCATGGAGCTTTATTATGACAATGTTCATGGCGCATTTTGATGAAAGGGGTCATGGAGCATTGTGATGAAAATGGTCATGGAGCATTGTGATGAAAGTGGTCATGGAGGATTGTGATGAAAAGCGCTATGGAGCATTGTGATGACAGGGGTATTGGAGCATTGTGATGACAAGTGCCATGGAGCAATGTGATGAAAGTGGTCATGGAGGATTGTGATGAAAAACGCTATGGAGCATTGTGATGACAGGGGTCATGGAGCATTGTGATGACAAGTGCCATGGAGCATTGAGATGATATGAGTCATGGGGCATTGTGATGACAGGGATCTTGGAGCTTTAGTGGTGAAAGTGGTCATGGAGCATTATGATTACAACGACCTGGAGCATTGTGATGACAAGGGTCATGGAGCATTGTGATGACAATCACCATGGATCATTGTGATTAGTGGGGTAATGGAGCATTGTCATGAAAGGGGTCATGGATCATTGTAATTACAGGGAATCAAGGAGCATTGTTTTGACAATCTCCAGGGATCATTGTGTGAAAGGGGAAATGGAGAATTGTGATGAAAGGAATCATGGATCATTGTGATGACAAGGATCATGGAGCATTGTTACGACAAGAGCGAAGGAGCACTGTGATGACAAGGGCCATGGATCATGGTGATGACAGGGGTCAGGGAGCATTGTAATGACAGGGCTCCTGGAGCATTGTGATGACAATGGTCATGGAGAATTTTGATGAAAGGGGTCATGGAGCATTGTGCTGAAAGTGGTCATGGATCTTTGTGATGACATGCACCAGGGAGCATTGTGATGACAAGGGCCATGGATCATTGTGATGACAGTGGTTATGGAGCATTGTGATGAAAGGTGTCATGGCTCATTGTGATGACAGGGGGCCTGGAGCATTGTGATGAAAGGGTTCATGGGGCTTTGTGATGACAAGGGCCTTAGAGCATTGTGATGAAAGTGGTCATATGGCATTTTGAATGATAGGGGCCATGGAGCATTGTGATGACAAGTGTCATGGAGCCTTGTAATGACAGGGTGCATGGAACATTGTGATGTCACTGCCATGTAGCATTTTAGACAAGGGTCAAGGAGTATTGTGATGATAAGTGCATGGAACATTGCGAAGACAGGTGTCATGGAGCATTATGATGATAAGGGCATGGAGCCTTGTGATGACAGGGGGCATGGAACATTGTAATGAAAGGGGGCATGGAGCATTGTGATGACAGGGGTCATGGAGCATTGTGATGAAAAGGGCGTGGAGCATTGTGAGACAAGAGTCATGGAGCATTGTGTTGAGAGTGGGCTTGGAGCATTGTGGTGAGAGGGGGCATGAAACTTTGTGATGATAATGGCATGGAGCATTGTGAGAAAAGTGTTAAGGAGAGTTGTGATGAAAGGGGTCATGGAAGACTCTGATTACAGGGGACATGGAGCATTGTAATGAGAAAGACAAGTAGCATTGTGATGACATGGCTCAGGGAGCATTGTGGGGAAATGGGTCATGGGGCATTGTGATGACAGGGGTTATGAAGCATTGTGATGAAAACGGCCATGGAATATTGTGATGAAAGGGGTCAAGGATCATTGTGATTACAGGGATCATGGAGCATTGTGATGACAAGCGCCAAGGATCATTGTGATGAAAGGGGTAATGGAGAATTGTTATCAAATAGGTCATGGATCATTGTGATTACAGTGGTCATGGAGCCTTGTGATGACAAGCACCATGGAGCTTTGTGATGACAACAGCCATGGAGCATTGTAAGGAAAGGGGTCATGGAGCATTGTGATGAACGTGGTCATGGAGCTTTGTTATGACAATGTTCATGGCGCATTTTGATGAAAGGGGTCATGGAGCATTGTGATGGAAGGGGTCATGGGGCATTGTGATGAGAAGGGCATGGAGCCTTGTGATGAAAATGGTCATGGAGCATTGTGATGAAAAGGGGTCATGGAGCATTGTGATGAACAGGGCACATGGAGCATTGTGATGAAAGTGGTCATGGAGCATTGTGATGAAAGACTTCTGGGAGCATTGTGATGAAAGGGGCCATGGGGCATTGTGATGACAAGGGGTCATGGAGCATTGTGATGACAAGCGCCATGGGGCATTGTGATGGCAAGGGCAATGGAATATTGTGATGAAAAGGGTCATGGACCCCTGTGCTGAACGTGGTAATTTAGCATTTTGATGCAAAGCGCCATGGAGCATTGTGATGACAAGTGTCATGGAGCTTTGTGATGAAATGTCTCATGGAACGTTGTGATGACAGAGGTCGTGGAGCACTGTGATTACATTGAACATGGAGCATTGTGATGACAAAGGCCATGGAGCATTGTGATGAGAAGGGCTTGGAGCATTGTGATGACAAAAGTCATAGAGCAGTGCGATGAAAGGATTAATGGAGCATTGTGATGAAAGGGGTCAGGGAGCATTGCGATGACAGGGGGCATGGAGCACTGTGATGAAAGGAGTTATGGAGCACTGTGATTACAGTGGTAATTGTGATGCATTGTGATGAAAGGGGACATGAGACAGGGGTAATGGAGCATTCTGATGAAAGTTTTCATGGCTCATTGTGATGAAAAGGGGCATGGAGCATTGTGAGGAAAAGGGTTATGGAGCACTGTGATTACAGGGGTAATTTAGAGCATTGTGATAAATGGGGACATGGAGCAATTTGATGACAGGTGTCATGGGGCATTGTGAGGACAAGGGCCATGAAGCATTGTGATGACAGGTGTCATTTGACTTTGTGAATGACAGGGGACCTGGAGCATTGTGATGACAAGGGTAATGGAGCATTGTGATGACCGGGGTCATGGAGCATTGTGATGACAGGGGGCATGGAGCATTGTGATGAAAATGGTCATGGAGCATTGTGATGAAAGTGGTCATGGAGGATTGTGATGAAAAGCGCTATGGAGCATTGTGATGATGGGGGTCATGGAGCATTGTGATGACAGGGGTCTCGGGGCATTTTGATGATAAGGGCGTGGAGCATTGTGATGACAGTGGTCACGGAACATTGTGACGATAAGGGCATGGAGCCTAGTGAGAGACAGTCTAGCGGTCTTGGGACCAGATTCAGTGCCTGAGGTAGGCACAGCATAAGGTCTTTAGTTAGCATAAGAGGTAGGATATTAGCTCGGGACAGGGTTAGGGTGAAGGCTAGGATTCGTGTCAGGAAATGACCTAAGGATAGTGTGAAGACCTTTGTTACTGAGAATATCAGGGCCTTATTCAGAACCAGTGTTAGGGCTTCAAGTAAGGACAGTATCAGGGCCTGACTTAGGGAGAGCGACAGGGTCTGAGTGAGGCCTAATGTCAGGCCCTTAGCTGGGGACACTGTCAGGGAATGTCTTAGGAGCAGCATCAGTGCGTTTGTTGGATCAGCTTTAGGCTCTTAGTTAAAGACATGACCGGAGCCCTAGTTAGTCACAGCGTCAAGGCCTCAGTTAGGGAAAGCTTCAGGGCCTGAGTTAAGGACAGCCTCAGGTCTTCACTTAAAGACAGCGACAGGGCTTTCTTAGGGAGAGTGTCAAGACCTTGGTTAGAAATGGGTCAGGATATTATCTCAGGAGAGTGTCAGGATTTTAGTTATTGCTGGCAGCAGGGCCTATATTAGGGACAGATTCTGGTCCTTTGTTAGAGACAGTGTCATGGCCTTAGTTAGGAGTAGTCAGGGCCTTAGTTAGGGAGAGCATTAGGGTTTCAGTCAGCATAAGATGCAGGAGATTCTCTCGGGACAGAGTCAGGTTCCAGGCCAGAGATAGTGAAAGGAAATGACCAAGGGATAACGAGAAGACCTTAGTCATTGAGAGCATCAGGGCCTTAGTTAGCACCAGCGTGAGGGCCTTAATCAGGACCAGTGCCAGGGCTTGATGTACGGACAGCGTTAGGGCCTAACTAAGGTACAGCAACAGGGCCTAAGTGAGGCCTATCTTTGGGGCCTGAGTAAGGGACAGTATCAGGGCATGACTTAGGAGCAGCAGAAAGGCCTCTGTAGGATCAGCATTAGGGTCTTCGTGAAAGATATTATCAGGGCCTCTGTTAGGGACAGCCTCAAGGTCTCACTTAGGGACAGCGTCAGGGCTTACTTTGGGAAAGTTTCAGGACCTTGGTAAGACATGGGTCAGGATATTAGCTCCGGATAATGTAAGGTGTTCAGATATTGACGGCAGCAGGGCCTTAGTTAGAGGCAGTGTCAGGCCTAAGTTAGGACTAGCATCAGAGCCTTTGTTAGGTACAGTGTCAGTGACTGAGTTAGGTGTAGTGTCAGGGCCTTAGTTAGGGACAGTGTCAGGACCTGCGTTAGGACGAGCCTCCAGGCGTCAGTTAGGGACAGGTTCACGGCCTCGGACCTAAATTCAGGGCCTCATTTCGGGAGAGAATCACAGATTTAGCTAGCATAAGAGGATCTACAGCTGAAAGCAACTTGAACACCACCACAAGCAGATGCAGAAGTGAACCATGCACGCTCCTATGAAGGAATATCCCACAGCAGTTGAGTACATTTTGTTTAAAGTTAGTAACACTATACAAATTATGTTTTTAAGAAAACCATATTCAGAAGATGAAAGAATCTCGTTCTAAAGAATCTCTTTAGCTAATCTCGACATTAGCTAAAGAGAAGGTTAGGTTAAGATCTAGGGATAGTGTCAGGAAATGACCTAGTGAGAGTGTCAAGACCTTAGTTACTTAGAGCATCAGGGCCTAATTAAGGACCAGTGAGTGTCAGGGCTTCGGGTAGGGACAGCGTCAGAGCCTGACTTAGGGAGAGCGATAGGGTCTGAGTGAGGCCTAGCATCAGACCCTTAGCTGGGGACACTGTCAGGGCATGACTTAGGAGCAGCCTCAGGGCTTCTGTTGGATCAGCCTTAGGGTCTTAGTTAAAGACATGACCAGGGTCTGAGTTAGTCACAGCATCAAGGCCTGAGTTAGTTAGGGAAAGCTGCAGGGCCTCACTTAGGGACAGCGTCAGGGCTTACTTTGGGACAGTTTCAGGACCTTGGTAAGACATGGGTCAGGATATTAGCTCCGGATAATGTCAGGACTTTAGATATTAATGGCAGCAGCCCTTAGTTAGAGACAGTGTCAGGCCCTGAGTTACGACTAGCATCAGAGCCTTTGTTAGGTACAATGTACGGGACTGAGTTAGGAGTAGAGTCAGGGCCTTAGTTAGTGACAGTGTCAGGGCCTGACTTCGGGAGAGCGACAGGGCCTGAGTGAGGCCTAGCGTCAGGCCCTTTGCTGGGCACACTGTCAGGGCATGACTTTGGAGCAGCATCAGCGTCTTTGCTGGATCAGCTTTAAGGTCTTCGTGAAATACATGATCAGGGCCTGAGTTAGTCACAGCTTCAAGGCTTCAGTTAAGGAAAGCTTCAGGGCCTGAGTTAGGGACAGCCTCAGGTCTTCACTTACGGACAGCGTCAGGGCTTACTTTGGGACAGTTTCAGGACCTTGGAAAGACATAGGTCAGGATATTAGCTCAGGATAATGTCAGGACTTTACATACTGATGGCAGCAGGGCCTTAGTTCCAGACGGTTTCAGGGCCTGAGTTAGGCCTAGCATCAGTGACTTTGTTAGGTACAGTGTAAGGGACTGAGTTAGGAGTAGTGTCAGGGCCTTGCTTAGGGCCAGTGTCAGGGTCTGAGTTAGGTGTACTGTCAGAGACCTAGTTAGGGACAGTGCTAGGGCCTGAGTTACGATTCGTGTCAAGGCCTTATTTAGGACCAATTTCAGGGCCTTAGTTTGGACTAGCATCAGAGCCATTGTTCGGAATCGTATGAGGGCCTGAGTTAGGCGTACTGTCAGGGCCTTAGCTAGGGACAGTGTTAGGGCCTGAGTTAGGATTAGTGTCAAGGCCTTATTTAAGACCAATTTTAGGGCTTTAGTTTGGACTATCAACAGAGCCTTTGTTAGGTATCATTTCGGGGCCTAAGTTAGGTGTAGTGTCAGGGCCATTGTTAGGGACAGTATCAGGGCCTGACTTAGGAGAAGCTCAGGGCCTTAGCCAGGGAAAGGGTCAGGGCCTTAGTAAGGGATATTATCAGCACCTGAATTAGCAGTAGTGTCAAAAATCCTTAGTGAGGAAAGTTAGGAATAAGTTAGGACTCAGGCCCTGACACTGTCCTTAACTAAGGCCCTGACGCTACTCGTAACACAGGCCCTGATCTGATTCCTATCGTAGGCCCTGACACTGGTCTTAACTAAGGCCCTGACACTGGCCCTAACTAAAGCTGTGACGCTACTCTTAACTCAGGCACTGACACTGTCCCTAACAAAGCCTCTGACACTACTCCTAACTCAGGCCCTGACACTGTCTCTAACTAAGGCCCTGATACTACTACGAACTCAGCACTGGCACTGTCCCTAACTTAGGCCCTGACTCTACTCCTAACTCAGGAACTGACACTGTCACTAACTAAGGCCCTGACACTGTTCATAACTCACACCCTAACACTACTCCTAAAGCATGCCCTGGCAATGTCCCTAACTAAGGCCTTGACACTATTCCTAACTCAGGCACTGATACAATATCTAAGGAAAGCCCTGACATTACTCCTAACTCAGGCCCTGAAAAGGTCCCTAACGAAGGCCGACAAAACTCCCAACTCAGGCACTGACACTGTCCCAAAATAAGGCCCTGAATCTATTCCTAACTGAGGCGCAGATACAATACCTAATGAAGGCACTCATGCTACTCCTAATTAAGGCCCTGACACTACTCCTAACTCAGGCAATGACACAGTCCATAACTAAGGCCCTGACACTATTCCCAACTCAGGCACTGACAGTGTACGTAACTAAAACACTGACACTACACCTAACTCAGGCACTGACAGTGTCCCTAACAAGGGCCCTCACACTACTCCCAACTCAGTCACTGACATTTTCCCTAATTGAGGCAATGATACTACTCCCAACTCAGGAACTAAGGCTCTGGATCATTGTGATGACAAGCGCCATGGAGCATTGTGATGACAAGGGTCATGGAGAATTGTGATGACAAGTGCATGGAGCATTGTGATGACAAGGGCCATGGAGAATTGTGATGACCGGGGTCATGGAGAATTGTGATGACAAGGGCCATGGAGCATTGTGATGACAGGGGTAATGGAGCATTGTGATGAAAAGGGCGTGGAGCATTGTGAGACAAGTCTCATGGAGCATTGTGTTGAGAGTGGGCTTGGAGCATTGTGGTGACAGGGGGCATGAAACTTTGTGATGACAATGGCATGGAGCATTGTGAGAAAAGTGTTAAGGAGAGTTGTGATGAAAGGGGTCATGGAAGACTATGATTACAGGGGACATGGAGCATTGTAATGAGAAAGACAAGTAGCATTGTGATGACATGGCTCAGGGAGCATTGTGGGGAAATGGGTCATGGGGCATTGTGATGACAGGGGTTATGGAGCATTGTGATGAAAGCGGCCATGGAACATTGTGATGAAAGGGGTCAAGGGTCATTGTGATTATAGGGATCATGGAGCATTGTGATGACAAGCACCAAGGATCATTGTGAGGAAAGGGGTAATGGAGAATTGTTATCAAAGGGGTCATGGATCATTGTGATTACAGTGGTCATGGAGCCTTGTGATGACAAGCGCCATGGAGCTTTGTGATGACTAGAGCCATGGAGCATTGTAAGGAAAGGGGTCATGGAGCATTTTGATGAACGTGGTCATGGAGCTTTATTATGACAATGTTCATGGCGCATTTTGATGAAAGGGGTCATGGAGCATTGTGATGAAAATGGTCATGGAGCATTGTGATGAAAGTGGTCATGGAGGATTGTGATGGAAAGCGCTATGGAGCATTGTGATGACAGGGGTCATGGTGCATTGTGATGACAAGTGCCATGGAGCATTGTGATGATATGAGTCATGGGGCATTGTGATGACAGGGATCTTGGAGCTTTAGTGGTGAAAGTGGTCATGGAGCATTGTGATTACAACGACCTGGAGCATTGTAATGACAAGGGTCATGGAGCATTGTGATGACAATCACCATGGATCATTGTGATTAGTGGGGTAATGGAGCATTGTCATGAAAGGGGTCATGGATCATTGTGATTACAGGGAATCAAGGAGCATTGTTTTGACAAGCTCCAGGGATCATTGTGTGAAAGGGGAAAAGGAGAATTGTGATGAAAGGAATCATGGATCATTGTGATGACAGGGATCATGGAGCATTGTAACGACAAGAGCGAAGGAGCACTGTGATGACAAGGGCCATGGATCATGGTGATGACAGGGGTCAGGGAGCATTGTAATGACAGGGCTCATGGAGCATTGTGATGACAATGGTCATGGAGAATTTTGATGAAAGGGGTCATGGAGCATTGTGCTGAAAGTGGTCATGGATCTTTGTGATGACATGCACCAGGGAGCATTGTGATGACAAGGGCCATGGATCGTTGTGATGACAGTGGTTATGGAGCATTGTGATGAAAGGTGTCATGGGGCATTGTGATGACAAGGGCCTTAGAGCATTGTGATGAAAGTGGTCATGTGGCATTTTGAATGATAGGGGCCATGGAACATTGTGATGACAAGTGTCATGGAGCCTGGTAATGACAGGGTGCATGGAACATTGTGATGTCACCGCCATGTAGCATTTTAGACAAGGGTCAAGGAGTATTGTGATGATAAGTGCATGGAACATTGCGAAGACAGGTGTCATGGAGCATTGTGATGATAAGGGCATGGAGCCTTGTGATGACAGGGGGCATGGAACATTGTAATGAAAGGGGGCATGGAGCATTGTGATGACAGGGGTCATGGAGCATTGTGATGAAAAGGGCGTGGAGCATTGTGAGACAAGAGTCATGGAGCATTGTGTTGAGGGTGGGCTTGGAGCATTGTGGTGAGAGGGGGCATGAAACTTTGTGATGATAATGGCATGGAGCATTGTGAGAAAAGTGTTAAGGAGAGTTGTGATGAAAGGGGTCATGGAAGACTCTGATTACAGGGGACATGGAGCATTGTAATGAGAAAGACAAGTAGCATTGTGATGACATGGCTCAGGGAGCATTGTGGGGAAATGGGTCATGGGGCATTGTGATGACAGGGGTTATGGAGCATTGTGATGAAAGCGGCCATGGAACATTGTGATGAAAGGGGTCAAGGATCATGGTGATTACAGGGATCATGGAGCATTGTGATGACAAGCGCCAAGGATCATTGTGATGAAAGGGGTAATGGAGAATTGTTATCAAAGGGGTCATGGATCATTGTGATTACAGTGGTCATGGAGCCTTGTGATGACAAACACCATGGAGCTTTGTGATGACAAGAGCCATGGAGCATTGTAAGGAAAGGGGTCATGGAGCATTGTGATGAACGTGGTCATGGAGCTTTGTTATGACAATGTTCATGGCGCATTTTGATGAAAGGGGTCATGGAGCATTGTGATGGAAGGGGTCATGGGGCATTGTGATGAGAAGGGCATGGAGCCTTGTGATGAAAATGGTCATGGAGCATTGTGATGAAAAGGGGTCATGGAGCATTGTGATGAACAGGGCACATGGAGCATTGTGATGAAAGTGGTCATGGAGCATTGTGATGACAAGCGCCATGGGGCATTGTGATGGCAAGGGCAATGGAATATTGTGACGAAAAGGGTCATGGACCCCTGTGCTGAATGTGGTCATGGAGCATTGTGATGCAAAGCGCCATGGAGCATTGTGATGACAAGTGTCATGGAGCTTTGTGATGAAATGTCTCATGGAACATTGTGATGACAGAGGTCGTGGAGCACTGTGATTACATTGAACATGGAGCATTGTGATGAGAAGGGCTTGGAGCATTGTGATGACAAAAGTCATAGAGCAGTGCGATGAAAGGATTAATGGAGCATTGTGATGAAAGGGGTCATGGAGCATTGCGATGACAGGGGGCATGGAGCACTGTGATGAAAGGAGTTATGGAGCACTGTGATTACAGTGGTAATTGTGATGCATTGTGATGAAAGGGGACATGAGACAGGGGTAATGGAGCATTCTGATGAAAGTTTTCATGGCTCATTGTGATGAAAAGGGGCATGGAGCATTGTGAGGAAAAGGGTTATGGAGCACTGTGATGACAGGGGTAATTTAGAGCATTGTGATAAACGGGGACATGGAGCAATTTGATGACAGGTGTCATGGGGCATTGTGAGGACAAGGGCCATGAAGCATTGTGATGACAGGTGTCATTTGGCTTTGTGAATGACAGGGGACCTGGAGCATTGTGATGACCGGGGTCATGGAGCATTGTGATGACAGGGGGCATGGAGCATTGTGATCACAAGAGCATGGAACATTGTGAGACAAGGGTCATGGGCCAATGTGATGACATGGGGTATGGAGCATTTTGATGACAATGGTATGTAGCATTGTGATGACAGAGTTCATGGGGCATTGTGATGAAAGTGGTCATGGAGCATTGTGATGAAAATGGTCAAGGAGCATTGTGATGAAAGTGGTCATGGAGGATTGTGATGAAAAGCGCTATGGAGCATTGTGATGGCGGCGGTCATGGAGCATTGTGATGACAGGGGTATTGGGGCATTTTGATGATAAGGGCGTGGAGCATTGTGATGACAGTGGTCACGGAACATTGTGACGATAAGGGCATGGAGCCTAGTGAGAGACAGTCTAGCGGTCTTGGGACCAGATTCAGTGCCTGAGGTAGGCACAGCATAAGGTCTTTAGTTAGCATAAGAGGTAGGATATTAGCTCGGGACAGGGTTAGGGTGAAGGCTAGGATTCGTGTCAGGAAATGACCTAAGGATAGTGTGAAGACCTTTGTTACTGAGAATATCAGGGCCTGATTCAGAACCAGTGTTAGGGCTTCAGGTAGGGACAGTATCAGGGCCTGACTTAGGGAGAGCGGCAGGGTCTGAGTGAGGCCTAATGTCAGGCCCTCAGCTGGGGACACTGTCAGGGAGTGACTTAGGAGCAGCATCAGTGCCTTTGTTGGATCAGCTTTAGGCTCTTAGTTAAAGATGACCAGAGCCCTAGTTAGTCACAGCGTCAAGGCCTCAGTTAGGGAAAGCTTCAGGGCCTGAGTTACGGACAGCCTCAGGTCTTCACTTAAAGACAGAGACAGGGCTTTCTTAGGGAGAGTGTCAAGACCTTGGTTAGAAATGGGTCAGGATATTATCTCAGGAGAGTGTCAGGATTTTAGTTATTGCTGGCAGCAGGGCCTATATTAGGGACAGATTCTGGGCCTTTGTTAGAGACAGTGTCATGGCCTTAGTTAGGAATAGTCAGGGCCTTAGTTAGGGAGAGCATTAGGGTTTCAGTCAGCATAAGATGCAGGAGATTCTCTCGGGACAGAGTCAGGTTCCAGGCCAGAGATAGTGAAAGGAAATGACCAAGGGATAACGAGAAGACCTTAGTCATTGAGGGCATCAGGGCCTTAGTTAGCAGCAGCGTGAGGGCCTTAATCAGGACCAGTGCCAGGGCTTGATGTACGGACAGCGTCAGAGCCTAACTAAGGTACAGCAACAGGGCCTAAGTGAGGCCTATCTTTGGGGCCTGAGTAAGGGACAGTATCAGGGCATGACTTAGGAGCAGCAGAAAGGCCTCTGTAGGATGAGCATTAGGGTCTTCGTGAAAGATATTATCAGGGCCTCTGTTAGGGACAGCCTCAAGGTCTCACTTAGGGACAGCGTCAGGGCTTACTTTGGGAAAGTTTCAGGACCTTGGTAAGACATGGGTCAGGATATTAGCTCCGGATAATGTCAGGTGTTCAGATATTGACGGCAGCAGGGCCTTAGTTAGAGGCAGTGTCAGGCCTAAGTTAGGACTAGCATCAGAGCCTTTGTTAGGTACAGTGTCAGTGACTGAGTTAGGTGTAGTGTCAGGGCCTTAGTTAGGGACAGTGTCAGGACCTGCGTTAGGACGAGCCTCCAGGCCTCAGTTAGGGACAGGTTCACGGCCTCGGACCTAAATTCAGGGCCTCATTTAGGGACAGAATCACAGATTTAGCTAGCATAAGAGGATCTACAGCTGAAAGCAACTTGAACACCACCACAAGCAGATGCAGAAGTGAACCATGCACGCTCCTATGAAGGAATATTCCACAGCAGTTGAGTACATTTTGTTTAAAGTTAGTAACACTATACAAATTATGTTTTTAAGAAAACCATATTCAGAAGATGAAAGAATCTCGTTCTAAAGAATCTCTTTAGCTAATCTCGACATTAGCTAAAGAGAAGGTTAGGTTAAGATCTAGGGATAGTGTCAGGAAATGACCTAGGGATAGTGTCAAGACCTTAGTTACTTAGAGCATCAGGGCCTAATTAAGGACCAGTGAGTGTCAGGGCTTCGGGTAGGGACAGCGTCAGAGCCTGACTTAGGGAGAACGACAGGGCCTGAGTGAGGCCTAGCGTCCGGGCCTTAGCTAGGGACAGTGTCAGGGCATGACTTAGGAGCAACATAAGAGCCACGGTAGGATCAGCCCCAGGGGCTATGTTAAAGATATTATCAGGGCCTCTGTTAGGGACAGCCTCAAGGCCTCACTTAGGGAGAGCATCAGGGCTTCCTTAGGGAGAGTTTCAGGACCTTGGTAAGAGATGAGTTAGGATATTAGCTCAGGATAATGTTCGGACTTTAGATATTGATGGTAGCAGGGCCTAAGTAAGGGACAGTGTCAAGGCGTTAGTTAGGAGTAGCGGGCCCCTGATAGGTCCAGTGTCAGGTCCTCAGTTAGCAATAGTGTTAGGGCCTTAGTTAGGGACAGTGTCAGGGCCAGATGTAGGACGAGCATCTAGGCCTTAGTTCGGGACAGTTTCACGGTCTTGGGACTAAATTCAGTGCCTGAGGCAGGCACAACCTAAGGGCTTCAGTTAGCATAAGAGGCAGGACATTAGCTAGTGACAGTGTCCGTTGAACATGTAGGGATAGTGTCAGGAAATGACCTAAGGATAGTGTGAAGACCTTTGTTACTGAGACTCTCAGGGCCTTATTCAGAACCCGTGTTAGGGCTTCAGGTAGGGACAGCATCAGAGCCTGACTTAGGGAGAGCGATAGGGTCTGAGTGAGGCCTAGCATCAGACCCTTAGCTGGGGACACTGTCAGGGCATGACTTAGGAGCAGCCTCAGGGCTTCTGTTGGATCAGCCTTAGGGTCTTAGTTAAAGACATGACCAGGGTCTGAGTTAGTCACAGCATCAAGGCCTGAGTTAGTTAGGGAAAGCTGCAGGGCCTCACTTAGGGACAGCGTCAGGGCTTACTTTGGGACAGTTTCAGGACCTTGGTAAGACATGGGTCAGGATATTAGCTCCGAATAATGTCAGGACTTTAGATATTGATGGCAGCAGCCCTTAGTTAGAGACAGTGTCAGGCCCTGAGTTACGACTAGCATCAGAGCCTTTGTTAGGTACAATGTACGGGACTGAGTTAGGAGTAGAGTCAGGGCCTTAGTTAGTGACAGTGTCAGGGCCTGACTTCGGGAGAGCGACAGCGCCTGAGTGAGGCCTAGCGTCAGGCCCTTTGCTGGGCACACTGTCAGGGCATGACTTTGGAACAGGATAAGCGTCTTTGCTGGATCAGCTTTAAGGTCTTCGTGAAATACATGATCAGGGCCTGAGTTAGTCACAGCTTCAAGGCTTCAGTTAAGGAAAGCTTCAGGGCCTGAGTTAGGGACAGCCTCAGGTCTTCACTTACGGACAGCGTCAGGGCTTACTTTGGGACAGTTTCAGGACCTTGGAAAGACATAGGTCAGGATATTAGCTCAGGACAATGTCAGGACTTTACATACTGAGGGCAGCAGGGCCTTAGTTACAGACGGTTTCAGGGCCTGAGTTAGGCCTAGCATCAGTGACTTTGTTAGGTACAGTGTAAGGGACTGAGTTAGGAGTAGTGTCAGGGCCTTGCTTAGGGCCAGTGTCAGGGTCTGAGTTAGGTGTACTGTCAGAGACCTAGTTAGGGACAGTGCTAGGGCCTGAGTTACGATTCGTGTCAAGGCCTTATTTAGGACCAATTTCAGGGCATTAGTTTGGACTAGCATCAGAGCCATTGTTAGGAATCGTATGAGGGCCTGAGTTAGGCGTACTGTCAGGGCCTTAACTAGGGACAGTGTTAGGGCCTGAGTTAGGATTAGTGTCAAGGCCTTACTTAATACCAATTTTAGGGTTTTAGTTTGGACTAGCAACAGAGCCTTTGTTAGGTATCATTTCGGGGCCTAAGTTAGGTGTAGTGTCAGGGCCATTGTTAGGGACAGTATCAGGGCCTATGTTAGGTGTAGTGTCAGGGCCATTGTTAGGGACAGTATCAGGGCCTGACTTAGGAGAAGCTCAGGGCCTTAGCCAGGGAAAGGGTCAGGGCCTTAGTAAGGGATATTATCAGCACCTGAATTAGCAGTAGTGTCAAAAATCCTTAGTGAGGAAAGTTAGGAATAAGTTAGGACTCAGGCCCTGACACTGTCCTTAACTAAGGCCCTGACGCTACTCGTAACACAGGCCCTGATCTGATTCCTATCGTAGGCCCTGACACTGGTCTTAACTAAGGCCCTGACACTGGCCCTAACTAAAGCTGTGACGCTACTCTTAACTCAGGCACTGACACTGTCCCTAACAAAGCCTCTGACACTACTCCTAACTCAGGCCCTGACACTGTCTCTAACTAAGGCCCTGATACTACTACGAACTCAGCACTGGCACTGTCCCTAACTTAGGCCCTGACTCTACTCCTAACTCAGGAACTGACACTGTCACTAACTAAGGCCCTGACACTGTTCATAACTCACACCCTAACACTACTCCTAAAGCATGCCCTGGCAATGTCCCTAACTAAGGCCTTGACACTATTCCTAACTCAGGCACTGATACAATATCTAAGGAAAGCCCTGACATTACTCCTAACTCAGGCCCTGAAAAGGTCCCTAACGAAGGCCGACAAAACTCCCAACTCAGGCACTGACACTGTCCCAAAATAAGGCCCTGAATCTATTCCTAACTGAGGCGCAGATACAATACCTAATGAAGGCACTCATGCTACTCCTAATTAAGGCCCTGACACTACTCCTAACTCAGGCAATGACACAGTCCATAACTAAGGCCCTGACACTATTCCCAACTCAGGCACTGACAGTGTACGTAACTAAAACACTGACACTACACCTAACTCAGGCACTGACAGTGTCCCTAACAAGGGCCCTCACACTACTCCCAACTCAGTCACTGACATTTTCCCTAATTGAGGCAATGATACTACTCCCAACTCAGGAACTAAGGCTCTGGATCATTGTGATGACAAGCGCCATGGAGCATTGTGATGACAAGGGTCATGGAGAATTGTGATGACAAGTGCATGGAGCATTGTGATGACAAGGGCCATGGAGAATTGTGATGACCGGGGTCATGGAGAATTGTGATGACAAGGGCCATGGAGCATTGTGATGACAGGGGTAATGGAGCATTGTGATGAAAAGGGCGTGGAGCATTGTGAGACAAGTCTCATGGAGCATTGTGTTGAGAGTGGGCTTGGAGCATTGTGGTGACAGGGGGCATGAAACTTTGTGATGACAATGGCATGGAGCATTGTGAGAAAAGTGTTAAGGAGAGTTGTGATGAAAGGGGTCATGGAAGACTATGATTACAGGGGACATGGAGCATTGTAATGAGAAAGACAAGTAGCATTGTGATGACATGGCTCAGGGAGCATTGTGGGGAAATGGGTCATGGGGCATTGTGATGACAGGGGTTATGGAGCATTGTGATGAAAGCGGCCATGGAACATTGTGATGAAAGGGGTCAAGGGTCATTGTGATTATAGGGATCATGGAGCATTGTGATGACAAGCACCAAGGATCATTGTGAGGAAAGGGGTAATGGAGAATTGTTATCAAAGGGGTCATGGATCATTGTGATTACAGTGGTCATGGAGCCTTGTGATGACAAGCGCCATGGAGCTTTGTGATGACTAGAGCCATGGAGCATTGTAAGGAAAGGGGTCATGGAGCATTTTGATGAACGTGGTCATGGAGCTTTATTATGACAATGTTCATGGCGCATTTTGATGAAAGGGGTCATGGAGCATTGTGATGAAAATGGTCATGGAGCATTGTGATGAAAGTGGTCATGGAGGATTGTGATGGAAAGCGCTATGGAGCATTGTGATGACAGGGGTCATGGTGCATTGTGATGACAAGTGCCATGGAGCATTGTGATGATATGAGTCATGGGGCATTGTGATGACAGGGATCTTGGAGCTTTAGTGGTGAAAGTGGTCATGGAGCATTGTGATTACAACGACCTGGAGCATTGTAATGACAAGGGTCATGGAGCATTGTGATGACAATCACCATGGATCATTGTGATTAGTGGGTTAATGGAGCATTGTCATGAAAGGGGTCATGGATCATTGTGATTACAGGGAATCAAGGAGCATTGTTTTGACAAGCTCCAGGGATCATTGTGTGAAAGGGGAAAAGGAGAATTGTGATGAAAGGAATCATGGATCATTGTGATGACAGGGATCATGGAGCATTGTAACGACAAGAGCGAAGGAGCACTGTGATGACAAGGGCCATGGATCATGGTGATGACAGGGGTCAGGGAGCATTGTAATGACAGGGCTCATGGAGCATTGTGATGACAATGGTCATGGAGAATTTTGATGAAAGGGGTCATGGAGCATTGTGCTGAAAGTGGTCATGGATCTTTGTGATGACATGCACCAGGGAGCATTGTGATGACAAGGGCCATGGATCGTTGTGATGACAGTGGTTATGGAGCATTGTGATGAAAGGTGTCATGGGGCATTGTGATGACAAGGGCCTTAGAGCATTGTGATGAAAGTGGTCATATGGTATTTTGAATGATAGGGGCCATGGAACATTGTGATGACAAGTGTCATGGAGCCTTGTAATGACAGGGTGCATGGAATATTGTGATGTCACCGCCATATAGCATTTTAGACAAGGGTCAAGGAGTATTGTGATGATAAGTGCATGGAACATTGCGAAGACAGGTGTCATGGAGCATTGTGATGATAAGGGCATGGAGCCTTGTGATGACAGGGGGCATGGAACATTGTAATGAAAGGGGGCATGGAGCATTGTGATGACAGGGGTCATGGAGCATTGTGATGACAAGTGCCATGGAGCATTGTGATGATAGGAGTCATGGGGCATTGTGATGACAGGGATCTTGGAGCTTTGTGGTGAAAGGGGTCATGGAAAATTGTGATTACAATGACCTGGAGCATTGTGATGAGAAGGGTCATGGAGCATTGTGATGACAATCACCATGGATCATTGTGATTAGTGGGGTAATGGAGCATTGTCATGAAAGGGGTCATGGATCCTTGTGATTACAGGGAATCAAGGAGCATTGTTTTGACAAGCTCCAGGGATCATTGTGTGAAAGGGGAAATGGAGAATTGTGATGAAAGGAATCATGGATCATTGTGATGACAAGGATCATGGAGCATTGTTACGACAAGAGCGAAGGAGCACTGTGATGACAAGGGCCATGGATCATGGTGATGACAGGGGTCAGGGAGCATTGTAATGATAGGGCTCATGGAGCATTGTGATGACAATGGTCATGGAGAATTTTGATGAAAGGGGTCATGGAGCATTGTGCTGAAAGTGGTCATGGATCTTTGTGATGACATGCACCAGGGAGCATTGTGATGACAAGGGCCATGGATCATTGTGATGACAGTGGTTATGGAGCATTGTGATGAAAGGTGTCATGGCTCATTGTGATGACAGGGGCCCTGGAGCATTGTGATGACAGGGTTCATGGGGCATTGTGATGACAAGGGCCTTAGAGCATTGTGATGAAAGTGGTCATGTGGCATTTTGAATGATAGGGGCCATGGAACATTGTGATGACAAGTGTCATGGAGCCTGGTAATGACAGGGTGCATGGAACATTGTGATGTCACCGCCATGTAGCATTTTAGACAAGGGTCAAGGAGTATTGTGATGATAAGTGCATGGAACATTGCGAAGACAGGTGTCATGGAGCATTGTGATGATAAGGGCATGGAGCCTTGTGATGACAGGGGGCATGGAACATTGTAATGAAAGGGGGCATGGAGCATTGTGATGACAGGGGTCATGGAGCATTGTGATGAAAAGGGCGTGGAGCATTGTGAGACAAGAGTCATGGAGCATTGTGTTGAGAGTGGGCTTGGAGCATTGTGGTGAGAGGGGGCATGAAACTTTGTGATGATAATGGCATGGAGCATTGTGAGAAAAGTGTTAAGGAGAGTTGTGATGAAAGGGGTCATTGAAGACTCTGATTACAGGGGACATGGAGCATTGTAATGAGAAAGACAAGTAGCATTGTGATGACATGGCTCAGGGAGCATTGTGGGGAAATGGGTCATGGGGCATTGTGATGACAGGGGTTATGGAGCATTGTGATGAAAGCGGCCATGGAACATTGTGATGAAAGGGGTCAAGGATCATGGTGATTACAGGGATCATGGAGCATTGTGATGACAAGCGCCAAGGATCATTGTGATGAAAGGGGTAATGGAGAATTGTTATCAAAGGGGTCATGGATCATTGTGATTACAGTGGTCATGGAGCCTTGTGATGACAAACACCATGGAGCTTTGTGATGACAAGAGCCATGGAGCATTGTAAGGAAAGGGGTCATGGAGCATTGTGATGAACGTGGTCATGGAGCTTTGTTATGACAATGTTCATGGCGCATTTTGATGAAAGGGGTCATGGAGCATTGTGATGGAAGGGGTCATGGGGCATTGTGATGAGAAGGGCATGGAGCCTTGTGATGAAAATGGTCATGGAGCATTGTGATGAAAAGGGGTCATGGAGCATTGTGATGAACAGGGCACATGGAGCATTGTGATGAAAGTGGTCATGGAGCATTGTGATGACAAGCGCCATGGGGCATTGTGATGGCAAGGGCAATGGAATATTGTGACGAAAAGGGTCATGGACCCCTGTGCTGAATGTGGTCATGGAGCATTGTGATGCAAAGCGCCATGGAGCATTGTGATGACAAGTGTCATGGAGCTTTGTGATGAAATGTCTCATGGAACATTGTGATGACAGAGGTCGTGGAGCACTGTGATTACATTGAACATGGAGCATTGTGATGAGAAGGGCTTGGAGCATTGTGATGACAAAAGTCATAGAGCAGTGCGATGAAAGGATTAATGGAGCATTGTGATGAAAGGGGTCATGGAGCATTGCGATGACAGGGGGCATGGAGCACTGTGATGAAAGGAGTTATGGAGCACTGTGATTACAGTGGTAATTGTGATGCATTGTGATGAAAGGGGACATGAGACAGGGGTAATGGAGCATTCTGATGAAAGTTTTCATGGCTCATTGTGATGAAAAGGGGCATGGAGCATTGTGAGGAAAAGGGTTATGGAGCACTGTGATGACAGGGGTAATTTAGAGCATTGTGATAAACGGGGACATGGAGCAATTTGATGACAGGTGTCATGGGGCATTGTGAGGACAAGGGCCATGAAGCATTGTGATGACAGGTGTCATTTGGCTTTGTGAATGACAGGGGACCTGGAGCATTGTGATGACCGGGGTCATGGAGCATTGTGATGACAGGGGGCATGGAGCATTGTGATCACAAGAGCATGGAACATTGTGAGACAAGGGTCATGGGCCAATGTGATGACATGGGGTATGGAGCATTTTGATGACAATGGTATGTAGCATTGTGATGACAGAGTTCATGGGGCATTGTGATGAAAGTGGTCATGGAGCATTGTGATGAAAATGGTCAAGGAGCATTGTGATGAAAGTGGTCATGGAGGATTGTGATGAAAAGCGCTATGGAGCATTGTGATGGCGGCGGTCATGGAGCATTGTGATGACAGGGGTATTGGGGCATTTTGATGATAAGGGCGTGGAGCATTGTGATGACAGTGGTCACGGAACATTGTGACGATAAGGGCATGGAGCCTAGTGAGAGACAGTCTAGCGGTCTTGGGACCAGATTCAGTGCCTGAGGTAGGCACAGCATAAGGTCTTTAGTTAGCATAAGAGGTAGGATATTAGCTCGGGACAGGGTTAGGGTGAAGGCTAGGATTCGTGTCAGGAAATGACCTAAGGATAGTGTGAAGACCTTTGTTACTGAGAATATCAGGGCCTGATTCAGAACCAGTGTTAGGGCTTCAGGTAGGGACAGTATCAGGGCCTGACTTAGGGAGAGCGGCAGGGTCTGAGTGAGGCCTAATGTCAGGCCCTCAGCTGGGGACACTGTCAGGGAGTGACTTAGGAGCAGCATCAGTGCCTTTGTTGGATCAGCTTTAGGCTCTTAGTTAAAGATGACCAGAGCCCTAGTTAGTCACAGCGTCAAGGCCTCAGTTAGGGAAAGCTTCAGGGCCTGAGTTACGGACAGCCTCAGGTCTTCACTTAAAGACAGAGACAGGGCTTTCTTAGGGAGAGTGTCAAGACCTTGGTTAGAAATGGGTCAGGATATTATCTCAGGAGAGTGTCAGGATTTTAGTTATTGCTGGCAGCAGGGCCTATATTAGGGACAGATTCTGGGCCTTTGTTAGAGACAGTGTCATGGCCTTAGTTAGGAATAGTCAGGGCCTTAGTTAGGGAGAGCATTAGGGTTTCAGTCAGCATAAGATGCAGGAGATTCTCTCGGGACAGAGTCAGGTTCCAGGCCAGAGATAGTGAAAGGAAATGACCAAGGGATAACGAGAAGACCTTAGTCATTGAGGGCATCAGGGCCTTAGTTAGCAGCAGCGTGAGGGCCTTAATCAGGACCAGTGCCAGGGCTTGATGTACGGACAGCGTCAGAGCCTAACTAAGGTACAGCAACAGGGCCTAAGTGAGGCCTATCTTTGGGGCCTGAGTAAGGGACAGTATCAGGGCATGACTTAGGAGCAGCAGAAAGGCCTCTGTAGGATGAGCATTAGGGTCTTCGTGAAAGATATTATCAGGGCCTCTGTTAGGGACAGCCTCAAGGTCTCACTTAGGGACAGCGTCAGGGCTTACTTTGGGAAAGTTTCAGGACCTTGGTAAGACATGGGTCAGGATATTAGCTCCGGATAATGTCAGGTGTTCAGATATTGACGGCAGCAGGGCCTTAGTTAGAGGCAGTGTCAGGCCTAAGTTAGGACTAGCATCAGAGCCTTTGTTAGGTACAGTGTCAGTGACTGAGTTAGGTGTAGTGTCAGGGCCTTAGTTAGGGACAGTGTCAGGACCTGCGTTAGGACGAGCCTCCAGGCCTCAGTTAGGGACAGGTTCACGGCCTCGGACCTAAATTCAGGGCCTCATTTAGGGACAGAATCACAGATTTAGCTAGCATAAGAGGATCTACAGCTGAAAGCAACTTGAACACCACCACAAGCAGATGCAGAAGTGAACCATGCACGCTCCTATGAAGGAATATTCCACAGCAGTTGAGTACATTTTGTTTAAAGTTAGTAACACTATACAAATTATGTTTTTAAGAAAACCATATTCAGAAGATGAAAGAATCTCGTTCTAAAGAATCTCTTTAGCTAATCTCGACATTAGCTAAAGAGAAGGTTAGGTTAAGATCTAGGGATAGTGTCAGGAAATGACCTAGGGATAGTGTCAAGACCTTAGTTACTTAGAGCATCAGGGCCTAATTAAGGACCAGTGAGTGTCAGGGCTTCGGGTAGGGACAGCGTCAGAGCCTGACTTAGGGAGAACGACAGGGCCTGAGTGAGGCCTAGCGTCCGGGCCTTAGCTAGGGACAGTGTCAGGGCATGACTTAGGAGCAACATAAGAGCCACGGTAGGATCAGCCCCAGGGGCTATGTTAAAGATATTATCAGGGCCTCTGTTAGGGACAGCCTCAAGGCCTCACTTAGGGAGAGCATCAGGGCTTCCTTAGGGAGAGTTTCAGGACCTTGGTAAGAGATGAGTTAGGATATTAGCTCAGGATAATGTTCGGACTTTAGATATTGATGGTAGCAGGGCCTAAGTAAGGGACAGTGTCAAGGCGTTAGTTAGGAGTAGCGGGCCCCTGATAGGTCCAGTGTCAGGTCCTCAGTTAGCAATAGTGTTAGGGCCTTAGTTAGGGACAGTGTCAGGGCCAGATGTAGGACGAGCATCTAGGCCTTAGTTCGGGACAGTTTCACGGTCTTGGGACTAAATTCAGTGCCTGAGGCAGGCACAACCTAAGGGCTTCAGTTAGCATAAGAGGCAGGACATTAGCTAGTGACAGTGTCCGTTGAACATGTAGGGATAGTGTCAGGAAATGACCTAAGGATAGTGTGAAGACCTTTGTTACTGAGACTCTCAGGGCCTTATTCAGAACCCGTGTTAGGGCTTCAGGTAGGGACAGCATCAGAGCCTGACTTAGGGAGAGCGATAGGGTCTGAGTGAGGCCTAGCATCAGACCCTTAGCTGGGGACACTGTCAGGGCATGACTTAGGAGCAGCCTCAGGGCTTCTGTTGGATCAGCCTTAGGGTCTTAGTTAAAGACATGACCAGGGTCTGAGTTAGTCACAGCATCAAGGCCTGAGTTAGTTAGGGAAAGCTGCAGGGCCTCACTTAGGGACAGCGTCAGGGCTTACTTTGGGACAGTTTCAGGACCTTGGTAAGACATGGGTCAGGATATTAGCTCCGAATAATGTCAGGACTTTAGATATTGATGGCAGCAGCCCTTAGTTAGAGACAGTGTCAGGCCCTGAGTTACGACTAGCATCAGAGCCTTTGTTAGGTACAATGTACGGGACTGAGTTAGGAGTAGAGTCAGGGCCTTAGTTAGTGACAGTGTCAGGGCCTGACTTCGGGAGAGCGACAGCGCCTGAGTGAGGCCTAGCGTCAGGCCCTTTGCTGGGCACACTGTCAGGGCATGACTTTGGAACAGGATAAGCGTCTTTGCTGGATCAGCTTTAAGGTCTTCGTGAAATACATGATCAGGGCCTGAGTTAGTCACAGCTTCAAGGCTTCAGTTAAGGAAAGCTTCAGGGCCTGAGTTAGGGACAGCCTCAGGTCTTCACTTACGGACAGCGTCAGGGCTTACTTTGGGACAGTTTCAGGACCTTGGAAAGACATAGGTCAGGATATTAGCTCAGGACAATGTCAGGACTTTACATACTGAGGGCAGCAGGGCCTTAGTTACAGACGGTTTCAGGGCCTGAGTTAGGCCTAGCATCAGTGACTTTGTTAGGTACAGTGTAAGGGACTGAGTTAGGAGTAGTGTCAGGGCCTTGCTTAGGGCCAGTGTCAGGGTCTGAGTTAGGTGTACTGTCAGAGACCTAGTTAGGGACAGTGCTAGGGCCTGAGTTACGATTCGTGTCAAGGCCTTATTTAGGACCAATTTCAGGGCATTAGTTTGGACTAGCATCAGAGCCATTGTTAGGAATCGTATGAGGGCCTGAGTTAGGCGTACTGTCAGGGCCTTAACTAGGGACAGTGTTAGGGCCTGAGTTAGGATTAGTGTCAAGGCCTTACTTAATACCAATTTTAGGGTTTTAGTTTGGACTAGCAACAGAGCCTTTGTTAGGTATCATTTCGGGGCCTAAGTTAGGTGTAGTGTCAGGGCCATTGTTAGGGACAGTATCAGGGCCTATGTTAGGTGTAGTGTCAGGGCCATTGTTAGGGACAGTATCAGGGCCTGACTTAGGAGAAGCTCAGGGCCTTAGCCAGGGAAAGGGTCAGGGCCTTAGTAAGGGATATTATCAGCACCTGAATTAGCAGTAGTGTCAAAAATCCTTAGTGAGGAAAGTTAGGAATAAGTTAGGACTCAGGCCCTGACACTGTCCTTAACTAAGGCCCTGACGCTACTCGTAACACAGGCCCTGATCTGATTCCTATCGTAGGCCCTGACACTGGTCTTAACTAAGGCCCTGACACTGGCCCTAACTAAAGCTGTGACGCTACTCTTAACTCAGGCACTGACACTGTCCCTAACAAAGCCTCTGACACTACTCCTAACTCAGGCCCTGACACTGTCTCTAACTAAGGCCCTGATACTACTACGAACTCAGCACTGGCACTGTCCCTAACTTAGGCCCTGACTCTACTCCTAACTCAGGAACTGACACTGTCACTAACTAAGGCCCTGACACTGTTCATAACTCACACCCTAACACTACTCCTAAAGCATGCCCTGGCAATGTCCCTAACTAAGGCCTTGACACTATTCCTAACTCAGGCACTGATACAATATCTAAGGAAAGCCCTGACATTACTCCTAACTCAGGCCCTGAAAAGGTCCCTAACGAAGGCCGACAAAACTCCCAACTCAGGCACTGACACTGTCCCAAAATAAGGCCCTGAATCTATTCCTAACTGAGGCGCAGATACAATACCTAATGAAGGCACTCATGCTACTCCTAATTAAGGCCCTGACACTACTCCTAACTCAGGCAATGACACAGTCCATAACTAAGGCCCTGACACTATTCCCAACTCAGGCACTGACAGTGTACGTAACTAAAACACTGACACTACACCTAACTCAGGCACTGACAGTGTCCCTAACAAGGGCCCTCACACTACTCCCAACTCAGTCACTGACATTTTCCCTAATTGAGGCAATGATACTACTCCCAACTCAGGAACTAAGGCTCTGGATCATTGTGATGACAAGCGCCATGGAGCATTGTGATGACAAGGGTCATGGAGAATTGTGATGACAAGTGCATGGAGCATTGTGATGACAAGGGCCATGGAGAATTGTGATGACCGGGGTCATGGAGAATTGTGATGACAAGGGCCATGGAGCATTGTGATGACAGGGGTAATGGAGCATTGTGATGAAAAGGGCGTGGAGCATTGTGAGACAAGTCTCATGGAGCATTGTGTTGAGAGTGGGCTTGGAGCATTGTGGTGACAGGGGGCATGAAACTTTGTGATGACAATGGCATGGAGCATTGTGAGAAAAGTGTTAAGGAGAGTTGTGATGAAAGGGGTCATGGAAGACTATGATTACAGGGGACATGGAGCATTGTAATGAGAAAGACAAGTAGCATTGTGATGACATGGCTCAGGGAGCATTGTGGGGAAATGGGTCATGGGGCATTGTGATGACAGGGGTTATGGAGCATTGTGATGAAAGCGGCCATGGAACATTGTGATGAAAGGGGTCAAGGGTCATTGTGATTATAGGGATCATGGAGCATTGTGATGACAAGCACCAAGGATCATTGTGAGGAAAGGGGTAATGGAGAATTGTTATCAAAGGGGTCATGGATCATTGTGATTACAGTGGTCATGGAGCCTTGTGATGACAAGCGCCATGGAGCTTTGTGATGACTAGAGCCATGGAGCATTGTAAGGAAAGGGGTCATGGAGCATTTTGATGAACGTGGTCATGGAGCTTTATTATGACAATGTTCATGGCGCATTTTGATGAAAGGGGTCATGGAGCATTGTGATGAAAATGGTCATGGAGCATTGTGATGAAAGTGGTCATGGAGGATTGTGATGGAAAGCGCTATGGAGCATTGTGATGACAGGGGTCATGGTGCATTGTGATGACAAGTGCCATGGAGCATTGTGATGATATGAGTCATGGGGCATTGTGATGACAGGGATCTTGGAGCTTTAGTGGTGAAAGTGGTCATGGAGCATTGTGATTACAACGACCTGGAGCATTGTAATGACAAGGGTCATGGAGCATTGTGATGACAATCACCATGGATCATTGTGATTAGTGGGTTAATGGAGCATTGTCATGAAAGGGGTCATGGATCATTGTGATTACAGGGAATCAAGGAGCATTGTTTTGACAAGCTCCAGGGATCATTGTGTGAAAGGGGAAAAGGAGAATTGTGATGAAAGGAATCATGGATCATTGTGATGACAGGGATCATGGAGCATTGTAACGACAAGAGCGAAGGAGCACTGTGATGACAAGGGCCATGGATCATGGTGATGACAGGGGTCAGGGAGCATTGTAATGACAGGGCTCATGGAGCATTGTGATGACAATGGTCATGGAGAATTTTGATGAAAGGGGTCATGGAGCATTGTGCTGAAAGTGGTCATGGATCTTTGTGATGACATGCACCAGGGAGCATTGTGATGACAAGGGCCATGGATCGTTGTGATGACAGTGGTTATGGAGCATTGTGATGAAAGGTGTCATGGGGCATTGTGATGACAAGGGCCTTAGAGCATTGTGATGAAAGTGGTCATATGGTATTTTGAATGATAGGGGCCATGGAACATTGTGATGACAAGTGTCATGGAGCCTTGTAATGACAGGGTGCATGGAATATTGTGATGTCACCGCCATATAGCATTTTAGACAAGGGTCAAGGAGTATTGTGATGATAAGTGCATGGAACATTGCGAAGACAGGTGTCATGGAGCATTGTGATGATAAGGGCATGGAGCCTTGTGATGACAGGGGGCATGGAACATTGTAATGAAAGGGGGCATGGAGCATTGTGATGACAGGGGTCATGGAGCATTGTGATGACAAGTGCCATGGAGCATTGTGATGATAGGAGTCATGGGGCATTGTGATGACAGGGATCTTGGAGCTTTGTGGTGAAAGGGGTCATGGAAAATTGTGATTACAACGACCTGGAGCATTGTGATGAGAAGGGTCATGGAGCATTGTGATGACAATCACAATGGATCATTGTGATTAGTGGGGTAATGGAGCATTGTCATGAAAGGGGTCATGGATCCTTGTGATTACAGGGAATCAAGGAGCATTGTTTTGACAAGCTCCAGGGATCATTGTGTGAAAGGGGAAATGGAGAATTGTGATGAAAGGAATCATGGATCATTGTGATGACAAGGATCATGGAGCATTGTTACGACAAGAGCGAAGGAGCACTGTGATGACAAGGGCCATGGATCATGGTGATGACAGGGGTCAGGGAGCATTGTAATGATAGGGCTCATGGAGCATTGTGATGACAATGGTCATGGAGAATTTTGATGAAAGGGGTCATGGAGCATTGTGCTGAAAGTGGTCATGGATCTTTGTGATGACATGCACCAGGGAGCATTGTGATGACAAGGGCCATGGATCATTGTGATGACAGTGGTTATGGAGCATTGTGATGAAAGGTGTCATGGCTCATTGTGATGACAGGGGCCCTGGAGCATTGTGATGACAGGGTTCATGGGGCATTGTGATGACAAGGGCCTTAGAGCATTGTGATGAAAGTGGTCATGTGGCATTTTGAATGATAGGGGCCATGGAACATTGTGATGACAAGTGTCATGGAGCCTGGTAATGACAGGGTGCATGGAACATTGTGATGTCACCGCCATGTAGCATTTTAGACAAGGGTCAAGGAGTATTGTGATGATAAGTGCATGGAACATTGCGAAGACAGGTGTCATGGAGCATTGTGATGATAAGGGCATGGAGCCTTGTGATGACAGGGGGCATGGAACATTGTAATGAAAGGGGGCATGGAGCATTGTGATGACAGGGGTCATGGAGCATTGTGATGAAAAGGGCGTGGAGCATTGTGAGACAAGAGTCATGGAGCATTGTGTTGAGAGTGGGCTTGGAGCATTGTGGTGAGAGGGGGCATGAAACTTTGTGATGATAATGGCATGGAGCATTGTGAGAAAAGTGTTAAGGAGAGTTGTGATGAAAGGGGTCATTGAAGACTCTGATTACAGGGGACATGGAGCATTGTAATGAGAAAGACAAGTAGCATTGTGATGACATGGCTCAGGGAGCATTGTGGGGAAATGGGTCATGGGGCATTGTGATGACAGGGGTTATGGAGCATTGTGATGAAAGCGGCCATGGAACATTGTGATGAAAGGGGTCAAGGATCATGGTGATTACAGGGATCATGGAGCATTGTGATGACAAGCGCCAAGGATCATTGTGATGAAAGGGGTAATGGAGAATTGTTATCAAAGGGGTCATGGATCATTGTGATTACAGTGGTCATGGAGCCTTGTGATGACAAACACCATGGAGCTTTGTGATGACAAGAGCCATGGAGCATTGTAAGGAAAGGGGTCATGGAGCATTGTGATGAACGTGGTCATGGAGCTTTGTTATGACAATGTTCATGGCGCATTTTGATGAAAGGGGTCATGGAGCATTGTGATGGAAGGGGTCATGGGGCATTGTGATGAGAAGGGCATGGAGCCTTGTGATGAAAATGGTCATGGAGCATTGTGATGAAAAGGGGTCATGGAGCATTGTGATGAACAGGGCACATGGAGCATTGTGATGAAAGTGGTCATGGAGCATTGTGATGACAAGCGCCATGGGGCATTGTGATGGCAAGGGCAATGGAATATTGTGACGAAAAGGGTCATGGACCCCTGTGCTGAATGTGGTCATGGAGCATTGTGATGCAAAGCGCCATGGAGCATTGTGATGACAAGTGTCATGGAGCTTTGTGATGAAATGTCTCATGGAACATTGTGATGACAGAGGTCGTGGAGCACTGTGATTACATTGAACATGGAGCATTGTGATGAGAAGGGCTTGGAGCATTGTGATGACAAAATTCATAGAGCAGTGCGATGAAAGGATTAATGGAGCATTGTGATGAAAGGGGTCATGGAGCATTGCGATGACAGGGGGCATGGAGCACTGTGATGAAAGGAGTTATGGAGCACTGTGATTACAGTGGTAATTGTGATGCATTGTGATGAAAGGGGACATGAGACAGGGGTAATGGAGCATTCTGATGAAAGTTTTCATGGCTCATTGTGATGAAAAGGGGCATGGAGCATTGTGAGGAAAAGGGTTATGGAGCACTGTGATGACAGGGGTAATTTAGAGCATTGTGATAAACGGGGACATGGAGCAATTTGATGACAGGTGTCATGGGGCATTGTGAGGACAAGGGCCATGAAGCATTGTGATGACAGGTGTCATTTGGCTTTGTGAATGACAGGGGACCTGGAGCATTGTGATGACCGGGGTCATGGAGCATTGTGATGACAGGGGGCATGGAGCATTGTGATCACAAGAGCATGGAACATTGTGAGACAAGGGTCATGGGCCAATGTGATGACATGGGGTATGGAGCATTTTGATGACAATGGTATGTAGCATTGTGATGACAGAGTTCATGGGGCATTGTGATGAAAGTGGTCATGGAGCATTGTGATGAAAATGGTCAAGGAGCATTGTGATGAAAGTGGTCATGGAGGATTGTGATGAAAAGCGCTATGGAGCATTGTGATGGCGGCGGTCATGGAGCATTGTGATGACAGGGGTATTGGGGCATTTTGATGATAAGGGCGTGGAGCATTGTGATGACAGTGGTCACGGAACATTGTGACGATAAGGGCATGGAGCCTAGTGAGAGACAGTCTAGCGGTCTTGGGACCAGATTCAGTGCCTGAGGTAGGCACAGCATAAGGTCTTTAGTTAGCATAAGAGGTAGGATATTAGCTCGGGACAGGGTTAGGGTGAAGGCTAGGATTCGTGTCAGGAAATGACCTAAGGATAGTGTGAAGACCTTTGTTACTGAGAATATCAGGGCCTGATTCAGAACCAGTGTTAGGGCTTCAGGTAGGGACAGTATCAGGGCCTGACTTAGGGAGAGCGGCAGGGTCTGAGTGAGGCCTAATGTCAGGCCCTCAGCTGGGGACACTGTCAGGGAGTGACTTAGGAGCAGCATCAGTGCCTTTGTTGGATCAGCTTTAGGCTCTTAGTTAAAGATGACCAGAGCCCTAGTTAGTCACAGCGTCAAGGCCTCAGTTAGGGAAAGCTTCAGGGCCTGAGTTACGGACAGCCTCAGGTCTTCACTTAAAGACAGAGACAGGGCTTTCTTAGGGAGAGTGTCAAGACCTTGGTTAGAAATGGGTCAGGATATTATCTCAGGAGAGTGTCAGGATTTTAGTTATTGCTGGCAGCAGGGCCTATATTAGGGACAGATTCTGGGCCTTTGTTAGAGACAGTGTCATGGCCTTAGTTAGGAATAGTCAGGGCCTTAGTTAGGGAGAGCATTAGGGTTTCAGTCAGCATAAGATGCAGGAGATTCTCTCGGGACAGAGTCAGGTTCCAGGCCAGAGATAGTGAAAGGAAATGACCAAGGGATAACGAGAAGACCTTAGTCATTGAGGGCATCAGGGCCTTAGTTAGCAGCAGCGTGAGGGCCTTAATCAGGACCAGTGCCAGGGCTTGATGTACGGACAGCGTCAGAGCCTAACTAAGGTACAGCAACAGGGCCTAAGTGAGGCCTATCTTTGGGGCCTGAGTAAGGGACAGTATCAGGGCATGACTTAGGAGCAGCAGAAAGGCCTCTGTAGGATGAGCATTAGGGTCTTCGTGAAAGATATTATCAGGGCCTCTGTTAGGGACAGCCTCAAGGTCTCACTTAGGGACAGCGTCAGGGCTTACTTTGGGAAAGTTTCAGGACCTTGGTAAGACATGGGTCAGGATATTAGCTCCGGATAATGTCAGGTGTTCAGATATTGACGGCAGCAGGGCCTTAGTTAGAGGCAGTGTCAGGCCTAAGTTAGGACTAGCATCAGAGCCTTTGTTAGGTACAGTGTCAGTGACTGAGTTAGGTGTAGTGTCAGGGCCTTAGTTAGGGACAGTGTCAGGACCTGCGTTAGGACGAGCCTCCAGGCCTCAGTTAGGGACAGGTTCACGGCCTCGGACCTAAATTCAGGGCCTCATTTCGGGAGAGAATCACAGATTTAGCTAGCATAAGAGGATCTACAGCTGAAAGCAACTTGAACACCACCACAAGCAGATGCAGAAGTGAACCATGCACGCTCCTATGAAGGAATATTCCACAGCAGTTGAGTACATTTTGTTTAAAGTTAGTAACACTATACAAATTATGTTTTTAAGAAAACCATATTCAGAAGATGAAAGAATCTCGTTCTAAAGAATCTCTTTAGCTAATCTCGACATTAGCTAAAGAGAAGGTTAGGTTAAGATCTAGGGATAGTGTCAGGAAATGACCTAGGGATAGTGTCAAGACCTTAGTTACTTAGAGCATCAGGGCCTAATTAAGGACCAGTGAGTGTCAGGGCTTCGGGTAGGGACAGCGTCAGAGCCTGACTTAGGGAGAGCGACAGGGCCTGAGTGAGGCCTAGCGTCAGGGCCTTAGCTAGGGACAGTGTCAGGGCATGACTTAGGAGCAACATAAGAGCCACGGTAGGATCAGCCCCAGGGGCTATGTTAAAGATATTATCAGGGCCTCTGTTAGGGACAGCCTCAAGGCCTCACTTAGGGAGAGCATCAGGGCTTCCTTAGGGAGAGTTTCAGGACCTTGGTAAGAGATGAGTTAGGATATTAGCTCAGGATAATGTTCGGACTTTAGATATTGATGGTAGCAGGGCCTAAGTAAGGGACAGTGTCAAGGCGTTAGTTAGGAGTAGCGGGCCCCTGATAGGTCCAGTGTCAGGTCCTCAGTTAGCAATAGTGTTAGGGCCTTAGTTAGGGACAGTGTCAGGGCCAGATGTAGGACGAGCATCTAGGCCTTAGTTCGGGACAGTTTCACGGTCTTGGGACTAAATTCAGTGCCTGAGGCAGGCACAACCTAAGGGCTTCAGTTAGCATAAGAGGCAGGACATTAGCTAGTGACAGTGTCCGTTGAACATGTAGGGATAGTGTCAGGAAATGACCTAAGGATAGTGTGAAGACCTTTGTTACTGAGACTCTCAGGGCCTTATTCAGAACCCGTGTTAGGGCTTCAGGTAGGGACAGCATCAGAGCCTGACTTAGGGAGAGCGATAGGGTCTGAGTGAGGCCTAGCATCAGACCCTTAGCTGGGGACACTGTCAGGGCATGACTTAGGAGCAGCCTCAGGGCTTCTGTTGGATCAGCCTTAGGGTCTTAGTTAA
The DNA here is from genome assembly GCF_965194825.1 of Balaenoptera physalus. Lineage (NCBI taxonomy): Eukaryota > Metazoa > Chordata > Mammalia > Artiodactyla > Balaenopteridae > Balaenoptera > Balaenoptera physalus. The sequence goes on from NW_028126078.1 coordinate 188,272, forward strand.
AGACATGACCAGGGTCTGAGTTAGTCACAGCATCAAGGCCTGAGTTAGTTAGGGAAAGCTGCAGGGCCTCACTTAGGGACAGCGTCAGGGCTTACTTTGGGACAGTTTCAGGACCTTGGTAAGACATGGGTCAGGATATTAGCTCCGGATAATGTCAGGACTTTAGATATTGATGGCAGCAGCCCTTAGTTAGAGACAGTGTCAGGCCCTGAGTTACGACTAGCATCAGAGCCTTTGTTAGGTACAATGTACGGGACTGAGTTAGGAGTAGAGTCAGGGCCTTAGTTAGTGACAGTGTCAGGGCCTGACTTCGGGAGAGCGACAGCGCCTGAGTGAGGCCTAGCGTCAGGCCCTTTGCTGGGCACACTGTCAGGGCATGACTTTGGAACAGGATAAGCGTCTTTGCTGGATCAGCTTTAAGGTCTTCGTGAAATACATGATCAGGGCCTGAGTTAGTCACAGCTTCAAGGCTTCAGTTAAGGAAAGCTTCAGGGCCTGAGTTAGGGACAGCCTCAGGTCTTCACTTACGGACAGCGTCAGGGCTTACTTTGGGACAGTTTCAGGACCTTGGAAAGACATAGGTCAGGATATTAGCTCAGGACAATGTCAGGACTTTACATACTGAGGGCAGCAGGGCCTTAGTTACAGACGGTTTCAGGGCCTGAGTTAGGCCTAGCATCAGTGACTTTGTTAGGTACAGTGTAAGGGACTGAGTTAGGAGTAGTGTCAGGGCCTTGCTTAGGGCCAGTGTCAGGGTCTGAGTTAGGTGTACTGTCAGAGACCTAGTTAGGGACAGTGCTAGGGCCTGAGTTACGATTCGTGTCAAGGCCTTATTTAGGACCAATTTCAGGGCATTAGTTTGGACTAGCATCAGAGCCATTGTTAGGAATCGTATGAGGGCCTGAGTTAGGCGTACTGTCAGGGCCTTAACTAGGGACAGTGTTAGGGCCTGAGTTAGGATTAGTGTCAAGGCCTTACTTAATACCAATTTTAGGGTTTTAGTTTGGACTAGCAACAGAGCCTTTGTTAGGTATCATTTCGGGGCCTAAGTTAGGTGTAGTGTCAGGGCCATTGTTAGGGACAGTATCAGGGCCTATGTTAGGTGTAGTGTCAGGGCCATTGTTAGGGACAGTATCAGGGCCTGACTTAGGAGAAGCTCAGGGCCTTAGCCAGGGAAAGGGTCAGGGCCTTAGTAAGGGATATTATCAGCACCTGAATTAGCAGTAGTGTCAAAAATCCTTAGTGAGGAAAGTTAGGAATAAGTTAGGACTCAGGCCCTGACACTGTCCTTAACTAAGGCCCTGACGCTACTCGTAACACAGGCCCTGATCTGATTCCTATCGTAGGCCCTGACACTGGTCTTAACTAAGGCCCTGACACTGGCCCTAACTAAAGCTGTGACGCTACTCTTAACTCAGGCACTGACACTGTCCCTAACAAAGCCTCTGACACTACTCCTAACTCAGGCCCTGACACTGTCTCTAACTAAGGCCCTGATACTACTACGAACTCAGCACTGGCACTGTCCCTAACTTAGGCCCTGACTCTACTCCTAACTCAGGAACTGACACTGTCACTAACTAAGGCCCTGACACTGTTCATAACTCACACCCTAACACTACTCCTAAAGCATGCCCTGGCAATGTCCCTAACTAAGGCCTTGACACTATTCCTAACTCAGGCACTGATACAATATCTAAGGAAAGCCCTGACATTACTCCTAACTCAGGCCCTGAAAAGGTCCCTAACGAAGGCCGACAAAACTCCCAACTCAGGCACTGACACTGTCCCAAAATAAGGCCCTGAATCTATTCCTAACTGAGGCGCAGATACAATACCTAATGAAGGCACTCATGCTACTCCTAATTAAGGCCCTGACACTACTCCTAACTCAGGCAATGACACAGTCCATAACTAAGGCCCTGACACTATTCCCAACTCAGGCACTGACAGTGTACGTAACTAAAACACTGACACTACACCTAACTCAGGCACTGACAGTGTCCCTAACAAGGGCCCTCACACTACTCCCAACTCAGTCACTGACATTTTCCCTAATTGAGGCAATGATACTACTCCCAACTCAGGAACTAAGGCTCTGGATCATTGTGATGACAAGCGCCATGGAGCATTGTGATGACAAGGGTCATGGAGAATTGTGATGACAAGTGCATGGAGCATTGTGATGACAAGGGCCATGGAGAATTGTGATGACCGGGGTCATGGAGAATTGTGATGACAAGGGCCATGGAGCATTGTGATGACAGGGGTAATGGAGCATTGTGATGAAAAGGGCGTGGAGCATTGTGAGACAAGTCTCATGGAGCATTGTGTTGAGAGTGGGCTTGGAGCATTGTGGTGACAGGGGGCATGAAACTTTGTGATGACAATGGCATGGAGCATTGTGAGAAAAGTGTTAAGGAGAGTTGTGATGAAAGGGGTCATGGAAGACTATGATTACAGGGGACATGGAGCATTGTAATGAGAAAGACAAGTAGCATTGTGATGACATGGCTCAGGGAGCATTGTGGGGAAATGGGTCATGGGGCATTGTGATGACAGGGGTTATGGAGCATTGTGATGAAAGCGGCCATGGAACATTGTGATGAAAGGGGTCAAGGGTCATTGTGATTATAGGGATCATGGAGCATTGTGATGACAAGCACCAAGGATCATTGTGAGGAAAGGGGTAATGGAGAATTGTTATCAAAGGGGTCATGGATCATTGTGATTACAGTGGTCATGGAGCCTTGTGATGACAAGCGCCATGGAGCTTTGTGATGACTAGAGCCATGGAGCATTGTAAGGAAAGGGGTCATGGAGCATTTTGATGAACGTGGTCATGGAGCTTTATTATGACAATGTTCATGGCGCATTTTGATGAAAGGGGTCATGGAGCATTGTGATGAAAATGGTCATGGAGCATTGTGATGAAAGTGGTCATGGAGGATTGTGATGGAAAGCGCTATGGAGCATTGTGATGACAGGGGTCATGGTGCATTGTGATGACAAGTGCCATGGAGCATTGTGATGATATGAGTCATGGGGCATTGTGATGACAGGGATCTTGGAGCTTTAGTGGTGAAAGTGGTCATGGAGCATTGTGATTACAACGACCTGGAGCATTGTAATGACAAGGGTCATGGAGCATTGTGATGACAATCACCATGGATCATTGTGATTAGTGGGTTAATGGAGCATTGTCATGAAAGGGGTCATGGATCATTGTGATTACAGGGAATCAAGGAGCATTGTTTTGACAAGCTCCAGGGATCATTGTGTGAAAGGGGAAAAGGAGAATTGTGATGAAAGGAATCATGGATCATTGTGATGACAGGGATCATGGAGCATTGTAACGACAAGAGCGAAGGAGCACTGTGATGACAAGGGCCATGGATCATGGTGATGACAGGGGTCAGGGAGCATTGTAATGACAGGGCTCATGGAGCATTGTGATGACAATGGTCATGGAGAATTTTGATGAAAGGGGTCATGGAGCATTGTGCTGAAAGTGGTCATGGATCTTTGTGATGACATGCACCAGGGAGCATTGTGATGACAAGGGCCATGGATCGTTGTGATGACAGTGGTTATGGAGCATTGTGATGAAAGGTGTCATGGGGCATTGTGATGACAAGGGCCTTAGAGCATTGTGATGAAAGTGGTCATATGGTATTTTGAATGATAGGGGCCATGGAACATTGTGATGACAAGTGTCATGGAGCCTTGTAATGACAGGGTGCATGGAATATTGTGATGTCACCGCCATATAGCATTTTAGACAAGGGTCAAGGAGTATTGTGATGATAAGTGCATGGAACATTGCGAAGACAGGTGTCATGGAGCATTGTGATGATAAGGGCATGGAGCCTTGTGATGACAGGGGGCATGGAACATTGTAATGAAAGGGGGCATGGAGCATTGTGATGACAGGGGTCATGGAGCATTGTGATGACAAGTGCCATGGAGCATTGTGATGATAGGAGTCATGGGGCATTGTGATGACAGGGATCTTGGAGCTTTGTGGTGAAAGGGGTCATGGAAAATTGTGATTACAACGACCTGGAGCATTGTGATGAGAAGGGTCATGGAGCATTGTGATGACAATCACCATGGATCATTGTGATTAGTGGGGTAATGGAGCATTGTCATGAAAGGGGTCATGGATCCTTGTGATTACAGGGAATCAAGGAGCATTGTTTTGACAAGCTCCAGGGATCATTGTGTGAAAGGGGAAATGGAGAATTGTGATGAAAGGAATCATGGATCATTGTGATGACAAGGATCATGGAGCATTGTTACGACAAGAGCGAAGGAGCACTGTGATGACAAGGGCCATGGATCATGGTGATGACAGGGGTCAGGGAGCATTGTAATGATAGGGCTCATGGAGCATTGTGATGACAATGGTCATGGAGAATTTTGATGAAAGGGGTCATGGAGCATTGTGCTGAAAGTGGTCATGGATCTTTGTGATGACATGCACCAGGGAGCATTGTGATGACAAGGGCCATGGATCATTGTGATGACAGTGGTTATGGAGCATTGTGATGAAAGGTGTCATGGCTCATTGTGATGACAGGGGCCCTGGAGCATTGTGATGACAGGGTTCATGGGGCATTGTGATGACAAGGGCCTTAGAGCATTGTGATGAAAGTGGTCATGTGGCATTTTGAATGATAGGGGCCATGGAACATTGTGATGACAAGTGTCATGGAGCCTGGTAATGACAGGGTGCATGGAACATTGTGATGTCACCGCCATGTAGCATTTTAGACAAGGGTCAAGGAGTATTGTGATGATAAGTGCATGGAACATTGCGAAGACAGGTGTCATGGAGCATTGTGATGATAAGGGCATGGAGCCTTGTGATGACAGGGGGCATGGAACATTGTAATGAAAGGGGGCATGGAGCATTGTGATGACAGGGGTCATGGAGCATTGTGATGAAAAGGGCGTGGAGCATTGTGAGACAAGAGTCATGGAGCATTGTGTTGAGAGTGGGCTTGGAGCATTGTGGTGAGAGGGGGCATGAAACTTTGTGATGATAATGGCATGGAGCATTGTGAGAAAAGTGTTAAGGAGAGTTGTGATGAAAGGGGTCATTGAAGACTCTGATTACAGGGGACATGGAGCATTGTAATGAGAAAGACAAGTAGCATTGTGATGACATGGCTCAGGGAGCATTGTGGGGAAATGGGTCATGGGGCATTGTGATGACAGGGGTTATGGAGCATTGTGATGAAAGCGGCCATGGAACATTGTGATGAAAGGGGTCAAGGATCATGGTGATTACAGGGATCATGGAGCATTGTGATGACAAGCGCCAAGGATCATTGTGATGAAAGGGGTAATGGAGAATTGTTATCAAAGGGGTCATGGATCATTGTGATTACAGTGGTCATGGAGCCTTGTGATGACAAACACCATGGAGCTTTGTGATGACAAGAGCCATGGAGCATTGTAAGGAAAGGGGTCATGGAGCATTGTGATGAACGTGGTCATGGAGCTTTGTTATGACAATGTTCATGGCGCATTTTGATGAAAGGGGTCATGGAGCATTGTGATGGAAGGGGTCATGGGGCATTGTGATGAGAAGGGCATGGAGCCTTGTGATGAAAATGGTCATGGAGCATTGTGATGAAAAGGGGTCATGGAGCATTGTGATGAACAGGGCACATGGAGCATTGTGATGAAAGTGGTCATGGAGCATTGTGATGACAAGCGCCATGGGGCATTGTGATGGCAAGGGCAATGGAATATTGTGACGAAAAGGGTCATGGACCCCTGTGCTGAATGTGGTCATGGAGCATTGTGATGCAAAGCGCCATGGAGCATTGTGATGACAAGTGTCATGGAGCTTTGTGATGAAATGTCTCATGGAACATTGTGATGACAGAGGTCGTGGAGCACTGTGATTACATTGAACATGGAGCATTGTGATGAGAAGGGCTTGGAGCATTGTGATGACAAAATTCATAGAGCAGTGCGATGAAAGGATTAATGGAGCATTGTGATGAAAGGGGTCATGGAGCATTGCGATGACAGGGGGCATGGAGCACTGTGATGAAAGGAGTTATGGAGCACTGTGATTACAGTGGTAATTGTGATGCATTGTGATGAAAGGGGACATGAGACAGGGGTAATGGAGCATTCTGATGAAAGTTTTCATGGCTCATTGTGATGAAAAGGGGCATGGAGCATTGTGAGGAAAAGGGTTATGGAGCACTGTGATGACAGGGGTAATTTAGAGCATTGTGATAAACGGGGACATGGAGCAATTTGATGACAGGTGTCATGGGGCATTGTGAGGACAAGGGCCATGAAGCATTGTGATGACAGGTGTCATTTGGCTTTGTGAATGACAGGGGACCTGGAGCATTGTGATGACCGGGGTCATGGAGCATTGTGATGACAGGGGGCATGGAGCATTGTGATCACAAGAGCATGGAACATTGTGAGACAAGGGTCATGGGCCAATGTGATGACATGGGGTATGGAGCATTTTGATGACAATGGTATGTAGCATTGTGATGACAGAGTTCATGGGGCATTGTGATGAAAGTGGTCATGGAGCATTGTGATGAAAATGGTCAAGGAGCATTGTGATGAAAGTGGTCATGGAGGATTGTGATGAAAAGCGCTATGGAGCATTGTGATGGCGGCGGTCATGGAGCATTGTGATGACAGGGGTATTGGGGCATTTTGATGATAAGGGCGTGGAGCATTGTGATGACAGTGGTCACGGAACATTGTGACGATAAGGGCATGGAGCCTAGTGAGAGACAGTCTAGCGGTCTTGGGACCAGATTCAGTGCCTGAGGTAGGCACAGCATAAGGTCTTTAGTTAGCATAAGAGGTAGGATATTAGCTCGGGACAGGGTTAGGGTGAAGGCTAGGATTCGTGTCAGGAAATGACCTAAGGATAGTGTGAAGACCTTTGTTACTGAGAATATCAGGGCCTGATTCAGAACCAGTGTTAGGGCTTCAGGTAGGGACAGTATCAGGGCCTGACTTAGGGAGAGCGGCAGGGTCTGAGTGAGGCCTAATGTCAGGCCCTCAGCTGGGGACACTGTCAGGGAGTGACTTAGGAGCAGCATCAGTGCCTTTGTTGGATCAGCTTTAGGCTCTTAGTTAAAGATGACCAGAGCCCTAGTTAGTCACAGCGTCAAGGCCTCAGTTAGGGAAAGCTTCAGGGCCTGAGTTACGGACAGCCTCAGGTCTTCACTTAAAGACAGAGACAGGGCTTTCTTAGGGAGAGTGTCAAGACCTTGGTTAGAAATGGGTCAGGATATTATCTCAGGAGAGTGTCAGGATTTTAGTTATTGCTGGCAGCAGGGCCTATATTAGGGACAGATTCTGGGCCTTTGTTAGAGACAGTGTCATGGCCTTAGTTAGGAATAGTCAGGGCCTTAGTTAGGGAGAGCATTAGGGTTTCAGTCAGCATAAGATGCAGGAGATTCTCTCGGGACAGAGTCAGGTTCCAGGCCAGAGATAGTGAAAGGAAATGACCAAGGGATAACGAGAAGACCTTAGTCATTGAGGGCATCAGGGCCTTAGTTAGCAGCAGCGTGAGGGCCTTAATCAGGACCAGTGCCAGGGCTTGATGTACGGACAGCGTCAGAGCCTAACTAAGGTACAGCAACAGGGCCTAAGTGAGGCCTATCTTTGGGGCCTGAGTAAGGGACAGTATCAGGGCATGACTTAGGAGCAGCAGAAAGGCCTCTGTAGGATGAGCATTAGGGTCTTCGTGAAAGATATTATCAGGGCCTCTGTTAGGGACAGCCTCAAGGTCTCACTTAGGGACAGCGTCAGGGCTTACTTTGGGAAAGTTTCAGGACCTTGGTAAGACATGGGTCAGGATATTAGCTCCGGATAATGTCAGGTGTTCAGATATTGACGGCAGCAGGGCCTTAGTTAGAGGCAGTGTCAGGCCTAAGTTAGGACTAGCATCAGAGCCTTTGTTAGGTACAGTGTCAGTGACTGAGTTAGGTGTAGTGTCAGGGCCTTAGTTAGGGACAGTGTCAGGACCTGCGTTAGGACGAGCCTCCAGGCCTCAGTTAGGGACAGGTTCACGGCCTCGGACCTAAATTCAGGGCCTCATTTCGGGAGAGAATCACAGATTTAGCTAGCATAAGAGGATCTACAGCTGAAAGCAACTTGAACACCACCACAAGCAGATGCAGAAGTGAACCATGCACGCTCCTATGAAGGAATATTCCACAGCAGTTGAGTACATTTTGTTTAAAGTTAGTAACACTATACAAATTATGTTTTTAAGAAAACCATATTCAGAAGATGAAAGAATCTCGTTCTAAAGAATCTCTTTAGCTAATCTCGACATTAGCTAAAGAGAAGGTTAGGTTAAGATCTAGGGATAGTGTCAGGAAATGACCTAGGGATAGTGTCAAGACCTTAGTTACTTAGAGCATCAGGGCCTAATTAAGGACCAGTGAGTGTCAGGGCTTCGGGTAGGGACAGCGTCAGAGCCTGACTTAGGGAGAGCGACAGGGCCTGAGTGAGGCCTAGCGTCCGGGCCTTAGCTAGGGACAGTGTCAGGGCATGACTTAGGAGCAACATAAGAGCCACGGTAGGATCAGCCCCAGGGGCTATGTTAAAGATATTATCAGGGCCTCTGTTAGGGACAGCCTCAAGGCCTCACTTAGGGAGAGCATCAGGGCTTCCTTAGGGAGAGTTTCAGGACCTTGGTAAGAGATGAGTTAGGATATTAGCTCAGGATAATGTTCGGACTTTAGATATTGATGGTAGCAGGGCCTAAGTAAGGGACAGTGTCAAGGCGTTAGTTAGGAGTAGCGGGCCCCTGATAGGTCCAGTGTCAGGTCCTCAGTTAGCAATAGTGTTAGGGCCTTACTTAGGGACAGTGTCAGGGCCAGATGTAGGACGAGCATCTAGGCCTTAGTTCGGGACAGTTTCACGGTCTTGGGACTAAATTCAGTGCCTGAGGCAGGCACAACCTAAGGGCTTCAGTTAGCATAAGAGGCAGGACATTAGCTAGTGACAGTGTCCGTTGAACATGTAGGGATAGTGTCAGGAAATGACCTAAGGATAGTGTGAAGACCTTTGTTACTGAGACTCTCAGGGCCTTATTCAGAACCCGTGTTAGGGCTTCAGGTAGGGACAGCATCAGAGCCTGACTTAGGGAGAGCGATAGGGTCTGAGTGAGGCCTAGCATCAGACCCTTAGCTGGGGACACTGTCAGGGCATGACTTAGGAGCAGCCTCAGGGCTTCTGTTGGATCAGCCTTAGGGTCTTAGTTAAAGACATGACCAGGGTCTGAGTTAGTCACAGCATCAAGGCCTGAGTTAGTTAGGGAAAGCTGCAGGGCCTCACTTAGGGACAGCGTCAGGGCTTACTTTGGGACAGTTTCAGGACCTTGGTAAGACATGGGTCAGGATATTAGCTCCGGATAATGTCAGGACTTTAGATATTGATGGCAGCAGCCCTTAGTTAGAGACAGTGTCAGGCCCTGAGTTACGACTAGCATCAGAGCCTTTGTTAGGTACAATGTACGGGACTGAGTTAGGAGTAGAGTCAGGGCCTTAGTTAGTGACAGTGTCAGGGCCTGACTTCGGGAGAGCGACAGCGCCTGAGTGAGGCCTAGCGTCAGGCCCTTTGCTGGGCACACTGTCAGGGCATGACTTTGGAACAGGATAAGCGTCTTTGCTGGATCAGCTTTAAGGTCTTCGTGAAATACATGATCAGGGCCTGAGTTAGTCACAGCTTCAAGGCTTCAGTTAAGGAAAGCTTCAGGGCCTGAGTTAGGGACAGCCTCAGGTCTTCACTTACGGACAGCGTCAGGGCTTACTTTGGGACAGTTTCAGGACCTTGGAAAGACATAGGTCAGGATATTAGCTCAGGACAATGTCAGGACTTTACATACTGAGGGCAGCAGGGCCTTAGTTACAGACGGTTTCAGGGCCTGAGTTAGGCCTACCATCAGTGACTTTGTTAGGTACAGTGTAAGGGACTGAGTTAGGAGTAGTGTCAGGGCCTTGCTTAGGGCCAGTGTCAGGGTCTGAGTTAGGTGTACTGTCAGAGACCTAGTTAGGGACAGTGCTAGGGCCTGAGTTACGATTCGTGTCAAGGCCTTATTTAGGACCAATTTCAGGGCATTAGTTTGGACTAGCATCAGAGCCATTGTTAGGAATCGTATGAGGGCCTGAGTTAGGCGTACTGTCAGGGCCTTAACTAGGGACAGTGTTAGGGCCTGAGTTAGGATTAGTGTCAAGGCCTTACTTAAGACCAATTTTAGGGTTTTAGTTTGGACTAGCAACAGAGCCTTTGTTAGGTATCATTTCGGGGCCTAAGTTAGGTGTAGTGTCAGGGCCATTGTTAGGGACAGTATCAGGGCCTATGTTAGGTGTAGTGTCAGGGCCATTGTTAGGGACAGTATCAGGGCCTGACTTAGGAGAAGCTCAGGGCCTTAGCCAGGGAAAGGGTCAGGGCCTTAGTAAGGGATATTATCAGCACCTGAATTAGCAGTAGTGTCAAAAATCCTTAGTGAGGAAAGTTAGGAATAAGTTAGGACTCAGGCCCTGACACTGTCCTTAACTAAGGCCCTGACGCTACTCGTAACACAGGCCCTGATCTGATTCCTATCGTAGGCCCTGACACTGGTCTTAACTAAGGCCCTGACACTGGCCCTAACTAAAGCTGTGACGCTACTCTTAACTCAGGCACTGACACTGTCCCTAACAAAGCCTCTGACACTACTCCTAACTCAGGCCCTGACACTGTCTCTAACTAAGGCCCTGATACTACTACGAACTCAGCACTGGCACTGTCCCTAACTTAGGCCCTGACTCTACTCCTAACTCAGGAACTGACACTGTCACTAACTAAGGCCCTGACACTGTTCATAACTCACACCCTAACACTACTCCTAAAGCATGCCCTGGCAATGTCCCTAACTAAGGCCTTGACACTATTCCTAACTCAGGCACTGATACAATATCTAAGGAAAGCCCTGACATTACTCCTAACTCAGGCCCTGAAAAGGTCCCTAACGAAGGCCGACAAAACTCCTAACTCAGGCACTGACACTGTCCCAAAATAAGGCCCTGAATCTATTCCTAACTGAGGCGCAGATACAATACCTAATGAAGGCACTCATGCTACTCCTAATTAAGGCCCTGACACTACTCCTAACTCAGGCAATGACACAGTCCATAACTAAGGCCCTGACACTATTCCCAACTCAGGCACTGACAGTGTACGTAACTAAAACACTGACACTACACCTAACTCAGGCACTGACAGTGTCCCTAACAAGGGCCCTCACACTACTCCCAACTCAGTCACTGACATTTTCCCTAATTGAGGCAATGATACTACTCCCAACTCAGGAACTAAGGCTCTGGATCATTGTGATGACAAGCGCCATGGAGCATTGTGATGACAAGGGTCATGGAGAATTGTGATGACAAGTGCATGGAGCATTGTGATGACAAGGGCCATGGAGAATTGTGATGACCGGGGTCATGGAGAATTGTGATGACAAGGGCCATGGAGCATTGTGATGACAGGGGTAATGGAGCATTGTGATGAAAAGGGCGTGGAGCATTGTGAGACAAGTCTCATGGAGCATTGTGTTGAGAGTGGGCTTGGAGCATTGTGGTGACAGGGGGCATGAAACTTTGTGATGACAATGGCATGGAGCATTGTGAGAAAAGTGTTAAGGAGAGTTGTGATGAAAGGGGTCATGGAAGACTATGATTACAGGGGACATGGAGCATTGTAATGAGAAAGACAAGTAGCATTGTGATGACATGGCTCAGGGAGCATTGTGGGGAAATGGGTCATGGGGCATTGTGATGACAGGGGTTATGGAGCATTGTGATGAAAGCGGCCATGGAACATTGTGATGAAAGGGGTCAAGGGTCATTGTGATTATAGGGATCATGGAGCATTGTGATGACAAGCACCAAGGATCATTGTGAGGAAAGGGGTAATGGAGAATTGTTATCAAAGGGGTCATGGATCATTGTGATTACAGTGGTCATGGAGCCTTGTGATGACAAGCGCCATGGAGCTTTGTGATGACCAGAGCCATGGAGCATTGTAAGGAAAGGGGTCATGGAGCATTTTGATGAACGTGGTCATGGAGCTTTATTATGACAATGTTCATGGCGCATTTTGATGAAAGGGGTCATGGAGCATTGTGATGAAAATGGTCATGGAGCATTGTGATGAAAGTGGTCATGGAGGATTGTGATGAAAAGCGCTATGGAGCATTGTGATGACAGGGGTATTGGAGCATTGTGATGACAAGTGCCATGGAGCAATGTGATGAAAGTGGTCATGGAGGATTGTGATGAAAAACGCTATGGAGCATTGTGATGACAGGGGTCATGGAGCATTGTGATGACAAGTGCCATGGAGCATTGAGATGATATGAGTCATGGGGCATTGTGATGACAGGGATCTTGGAGCTTTAGTGGTGAAAGTGGTCATGGAGCATTGTGATTACAACGACCTGGAGCATTGTGATGACAAGGGTCATGGAGCATTGTGATGACAATCACCATGGATCATTGTGATTAGTGGGGTAATGGAGCATTGTCATGAAAGGGGTCATGGATCATTGTAATTACAGGGAATCAAGGAGCATTGTTTTGACAATCTCCAGGGATCATTGTGTGAAAGGGGAAATGGAGAATTGTGATGAAAGGAATCATGGATCATTGTTATGACAAGGATCATGGAGCATTGTTACGACAAGAGCGAAGGAGCACTGTGATGACAAGGGCCATGGATCATGGTGATGACAGGGGTCAGGGAGCATTGTAATGACAGGGCTCCTGGAGCATTGTGATGACAATGGTCATGGAGAATTTTGATGAAAGGGGTCATGGAGCATTGTGCTGAAAGTGGTCATGGATCTTTGTGATGACATGCACCAGGGAGCATTGTGATGACAAGGGCCATGGATCATTGTGATGACAGTGGTTATGGAGCATTGTGATGAAAGGTGTCATGGCTCATTGTGATGACAGGGGGCCTGGAGCATTGTGATGAAAGGGTTCATGGGGCTTTGTGATGACAAGGGCCTTAGAGCATTGTGATGAAAGTGGTCATATGGCATTTTGAATGATAGGGGCCATGGAGCATTGTGATGACAAGTGTCATGGAGCCTTGTAATGACAGGGTGCATGGAACATTGTGATGTCACTGCCATGTAGCATTTTAGACAAGGGTCAAGGAGTATTGTGATGATAAGTGCATGGAACATTGCGAAGACAGGTGTCATGGAGCATTATGATGATAAGGGCATGGAGCCTTGTGATGACAGGGGGCATGGAACATTGTAATGAAAGGGGGCATGGAGCATTGTGATGACAGGGGTCATGGAGCATTGTGATGAAAAGGGCGTGGAGCATTGTGAGACAAGAGTCATGGAGCATTGTGTTGAGAGTGGGCTTGGAGCATTGTGGTGAGAGGGGGCATGAAACTTTGTGATGATAATGGCATGGAGCATTGTGAGAAAAGTGTTAAGGAGAGTTGTGATGAAAGGGGTCATGGAAGACTCTGATTACAGGGGACATGGAGCATTGTAATGAGAAAGACAAGTAGCATTGTGATGACATGGCTCAGGGAGCATTGTGGGGAAATGGGTCATGGGGCATTGTGATGACAGGGGTTATGAAGCATTGTGATGAAAGCGGCCATGGAATATTGTGATGAAAGGGGTCAAGGATCATTGTGATTACAGGGATCATGGAGCATTGTGATGACAAGCGCCAAGGATCATTGTGATGAAAGGGGTAATGGAGAATTGTTATCAAATAGGTCATGGATCATTGTGATTACAGTGGTCATGGAGCCTTGTGATGACAAGCACCATGGAGCTTTGTGATGACAAGAGCCATGGAGCATTGTAAGGAAAGGGGTCATGGAGCATTGTGATGAACGTGGTCATGGAGCTTTGTTATGACAATGTTCATGGCGCATTTTGATGAAAGGGGTCATGGAGCATTGTGATGGAAGGGGTCATGGGGCATTGTGATGAGAAGGGCATGGAGCCTTCTGATGAAAATGGTCATGAAGCATTGTGATGAAAAGGGGTCATGGAGCATTGTGATGAACAGGGCACATGGAGCATTGTGATGAAAGTGGTCATGGAGCATTGTGATGAAAGACTTCTGGGAGCATTGTGATGAAAGGGGCCATGGGGCATTGTGATGACAAGGGGTCATGGAGCATTGTGATGAAAAGCGCCATGGGGCATTGTGATGGCAAGGGCAATGGAATATTGTGATGAAAAGGGTCATGGACCCCTGTGCTGAACGTGGTAATTTAGCATTTTGATGCAAAGCGCCATGGAGCATTGTGATGACAAGTGTCATGGAGCTTTGTGATGAAATGTCTCATGGAACGTTGTGATGACAGAGGTCGTGGAGCACTGTGATTACATTGAACATGGAGCATTGTGATGACAAAGGCCATGGAGCATTGTGATGAGAAGGGCTTGGAGCATTGTGATGACAAAAGTCATAGAGCAGTGCGATGAAAGGATTAATGGAGCATTGTGATGAAAGGGGTCAGGGAGCATTGCGATGACAGGGGGCATGGAGCACTGTGATGAAAGGAGTTATGGAGCACTGTGATTACAGTGGTAATTGTGATGCATTGTGATGAAAGGGGACATGAGACAGGGGTAATGGAGCATTCTGATGAAAGTTTTCATGGCTCATTGTGATGAAAAGGGGCATGGAGCATTGTGAGGAAAAGGGTTATGGAGCACTGTGATTACAGGGGTAATTTAGAGCATTGTGATAAATGGGGACATGGAGCAATTTGATGACAGGTGTCATGGGGCATTGTGAGGACAAGGGCCATGAAGCATTGTGATGACAGGTGTCATTTGACTTTGTGAATGACAGGGGACCTGGAGCATTGTGATGACAAGGGTAATGGAGCATTGTGATGACCGGGGTCATGGAGCATTGTGATGACAGGGGGCATGGAGCATTGTGATGAAAATGGTCATGGAGCATTGTGATGAAAGTGGTCATGGAGGATTGTGATGAAAAGCGCTATGGAGCATTGTGATGATGGGGGTCATGGAGCATTGTGATGACAGGGGTCTCGGGGCATTTTGATGATAAGGGCGTGGAGCATTGTGATGACAGTGGTCACGGAACATTGTGACGATAAGGGCATGGAGCCTAGTGAGAGACAGTCTAGCGGTCTTGGGACCAGATTCAGTGCCTGAGGTAGGCACAGCATAAGGTCTTTAGTTAGCATAAGAGGTAGGATATTAGCTCGGGACAGGGTTAGGGTGAAGGCTAGGATTCGTGTCAGGAAATGACCTAAGGATAGTGTGAAGACCTTTGTTACTGAGAATATCAGGGCCTTATTCAGAACCAGTGTTAGGGCTTCAAGTAGGGACAGTATCAGGGCCTGACTTAGGGAGAGCGACAGGGTCTGAGTGAGGCCTAATGTCAGGCCCTTAGCTGGGGACACTGTCAGGGAATGTCTTAGGAGCAGCATCAGTGCGTTTGTTGGATCAGCTTTAGGCTCTTAGTTAAAGACATGACCGGAGCCCTAGTTAGTCACAGCGTCAAGGCCTCAGTTAGGGAAAGCTTCAGGGCCTGAGTTACGGACAGCCTCAGGTCTTCACTTAAAGACAGCGACAGGGCTTTCTTAGGGAGAGTGTCAAGACCTTGGTTAGAAATGGGTCAGGATATTATCTCAGGAGAGTGTCAGGATTTTAGTTATTGCTGGCAGCAGGGCCTATATTAGGGACAGATTCTGGTCCTTTGTTAGAGACAGTGTCATGGCCTTAGTTAGGAGTAGTCAGGGCCTTAGTTAGGGAGAGCATTAGGGTTTCAGTCAGCATAAGATGCAGGAGATTCTCTCGGGACAGAGTCAGGTTCCAGGCCAGAGATAGTGAAAGGAAATGACCAAGGGATAACGAGAAGACCTTAGTCATTGAGAGCATCAGGGCCTTAGTTAGCAGCAGCGTGAGGGCCTTAATCAGGACCAGTGCCAGGGCTTGATGTACGGACAGCGTTAGGGCCTAACTAAGGTACAGCAACAGGGCCTAAGTGAGGCCTATCTTTGGGGCCTGAGTAAGGGACAGTATCAGGGCATGACTTAGGAGCAGCAGAAAGGCCTCTGTAGGATCAGCATTAGGGTCTTCGTGAAAGATATTATCAGGGCCTCTGTTAGGGACAGCCTCAAGGTCTCACTTAGGGACAGCGTCAGGGCTTACTTTGGGAAAGTTTCAGGACCTTGGTAAGACATGGGTCAGGATATTAGCTCCGGATAATGTAAGGTGTTCAGATATTGACGGCAGCAGGGCCTTAGTTAGAGGCAGTGTCAGGCCTAAGTTAGGACTAGCATCAGAGCCTTTGTTAGGTACAGTGTCAGTGACTGAGTTAGGTGTAGTGTCAGGGCCTTAGTTAGGGACAGTGTCAGGACCTGCGTTAGGACGAGCCTCCAGGCGTCAGTTAGGGACAGGTTCACGGCCTCGGACCTAAATTCAGGGCCTCATTTCGGGAGAGAATCACAGATTTAGCTAGCATAAGAGGATCTACAGCTGAAAGCAACTTGAACACCACCACAAGCAGATGCAGAAGTGAACCATGCACGCTCCTATGAAGGAATATTCCACAGCAGTTGAGTACATTTTGTTTAAAGTTAGTAACACTATACAAATTATGTTTTTAAGAAAACCATATTCAGAAGATGAAAGAATCTCGTTCTAAAGAATCTCTTTAGCTAATCTCGACATTAGCTAAAGAGAAGGTTAGGTTAAGATCTAGGGATAGTGTCAGGAAATGACCTAGTGAGAGTGTCAAGACCTTAGTTACTTAGAGCATCAGGGCCTAATTAAGGACCAGTGAGTGTCAGGGCTTCGGGTAGGGACAGCGTCAGAGCCTGACTTAGGGAGAGCGACAGGGCCTGAGTGAGGCCTAGCGTCAGGGCCTTAGCTAGGGACAGTGTCAGGGCATGACTTAGGAGCAACGTAAGTGCCACGGTAGGATCAGCCTCAGGGGCTATGTTAAAGATATTATCAGGGCCTCTGTTAGGGACAGCCTCAAGGCCTCACTTAGGGAGAGCATCAGGGCTTCCTTAGGGAGAGTTTCAGGACCTTGGTAAGAGATGAGTTAGGATATTAGCTCAGGATAATGTTCGGACTTTAGATATTGATGGTAGCAGGGCCTAAGTAAGGGACAGTGTCAAGGCGTTGGTTAGGAGTAGCGGGCCCCTGATAGGTCCAGTGTCAGGTCCTCAGTTAGCAATAGTGTTAGGGCCTTAGTTAGGGACAGTGTCAGGGCCAGATGTAGGACGAGCATCTAGGCCTTAGTTCGGGACAGTTTCACGGTCTTGGGACTAAATTCAGTGCCTGAGGCAGGCACAACCTAAGGGCTTCAGTTAGCATAAGAGGCAGGACATTAGCTAGTGACAGTGTCAGTTTAACATGTAGGGATAGTGTCAGGAAATGACCTAAGGATAGTGTGAAGACCTTTGTTACTGAGACTCTCAGGGCCTTATTCAGAACCCGTGTTAGGGCTTCAGGTAGGGACAGCATCAGAGCCTGACTTAGGGAGAGCGATAGGGTCTGAGTGAGGCCTAGCATCAGACCCTTAGCTGGGGACACTGTCAGGGCATGACTTAGGAGCAGCCTCAGGGCTTCTGTTGGATCAGCCTTAGGGTCTTAGTTAAAGACATGACCAGGGTCTGAGTTAGTCACAGCATCAAGGCCTGAGTTAGTTAGGGAAAGCTGCAGGGCCTCACTTAGGGACAGCGTCAGGGCTTACTTTGGGACAGTTTCAGGACCTTGGTAAGACATGGGTCAGGATATTAGCTCCGGATAATGTCAGGACTTTAGATATTGATGGCAGCAGCCCTTAGTTAGAGACAGTGTCAGGCCCTGAGTTACGACTAGCATCAGAGCCTTTGTTAGGTACAATGTACGGGACTGAGTTAGGAGTAGAGTCAGGGCCTTAGTTAGTGACAGTGTCAGGGCCTGACTTCGGGAGAGCGACAGGGCCTGAGTGAGGCCTAGCGTCAGGCCCTTTGCTGGGCACACTGTCAGGGCATGACTTTGGAGCAGCATCAGCGTCTTTGCTGGATCAGCTTTAAGGTCTTCGTGAAATACATGATCAGGGACTGAGTTAGTCACAGCTTCAAGGCTTCAGTTAAGGAAAGCTTCAGGGCCTGAGTTAGGGACAGCCTCATGTCTTCACTTACGGACAGCGTCAGGGCTTACTTTGGGACAGTTTCAGGACCTTGGAAAGATATAGGTCAGGATATTAGCTCAGGATAATGTCAGGACTTTACATACTGAGGGCAGCAGGGCCTTAGTTCCAGACGGTTTCAGGGCCTGAGTTAGGCCTAGCATCAGTGACTTTGTTAGGTACAGTGTAAGGGACTGAGTTAGGAGTAGTGTCAGGGCCTTGCTTAGGGCCAGTGTCAGGGTCTGAGTTAGGTGTACTGTCAGAGACCTAGTTAGGGACAGTGCTAGGGCCTGAGTTACGATTCGTGTCAAGGCCTTATTTAGGACCAATTTCAGGGCCTTAGTTTGGACTAGCATCAGAGCCATTGTTAGGAATCGTATGAGGGCCTGAGTTAGGCGTACTGTCAGGGCCTTAGCTAGGGACAGTGTTAGGGCCTGAGTTAGGATTAGTGTCAAGGCCTTATTTAAGTCCAATTTTAGGGCTTTAGTTTGGACTAGCAACAGAGCCTTTGTTAGGTATCATTTCGGGGCCTAAGTTAGGTGTAGTGTCAGGGCCATTGTTAGGGACAGTATCAGGGCCTGACTTAGGAGAAGTTCAGGGCCTTAGCCAGGGAAAGGGTCAGGGCCTTAGTATGGGATATTATCAGGACCTGAATTAGCAGTAGTGTCAAGAATCCTTAGTGAGGAAAGTTATGAATAAGTCAGGACTCAGGCCCTGACACTGCCCTTAACTAAGGCCCTGACACTACTCGTAACACAGGCCCTGATCTCATTCCTATCATAGGCCCTGACACTGGTCTTAACTAAGGCCCTGACACTGGCCCTAACTAAAGCTGTGACGCCACTCTTAACTCAGGCACTGACACTGTCCCTAACAAAGCCTCTGACACAACTCGTAACGCAGGCCCTAACACTGTCTCTAACTAAGGCCCTGATACTACTACGAACTCAGCACTGGCACTGTCCCTAACTTAGGCCCTGACTCTTCTCCTAACTCAGGAACTGACACTGTCACTAACTAAGGCCCTGACACTGTTCATGACTCACACCCTAACACTACTCCGAAATCATGCCCTGACAATGTCCCTAACTAAGGCCTTGACATTATTCCTAACTCAGGCACTGATACAATACCTAAGGAAGGCCCTGACATTACTCCTAACTCAGGCCCTGAAAAGGTCCCTAACTAACGCCGAGAAAACTCCTAACTCAGGCACTGACACTGTCCCAAAATAAGGCCCTGAATCTATTCCTAACTGAGGCGCTGATACAATACCTAAGGAAGACACTGATGCTACTCCTAACTAAGGCCCTGACACTACTGCTAACTCAGGCAATGACACAGTCCATAACTAAGGCCCTGACACTATTCCCAACTCAGGCACTGACAGTGTACGTAACTAAAACCCTGACACTACACCTAACTCAGGCACTGACAATGTCCCTCACAAGGGCCCTCACACTACTCCCAACTCAGTCACTGACATTTTCCCTAATTGAGGCAATGATACTACTCCCAAATCAGGAACTAAGGCTCTGGATCATTGTGATGACAAGCGCCATGGAGCATTGTGACGACAAGGGTCATGGAGAATTGTGATGACAAGTGCATGGAGCATTGTGATGACAAGGCCATGGAGAATTGTGATGACTGGGGTCATGGAGAATTGTGATGACAAGGGCCATGGAGCATTGTGATGACAGAGTTCATGGGGCATTGTGATGAAAGTGGTCATGGAGCATTGTGATGAAAATGGTCATGGAGCATTGTGATGAAAGTGGTCATGGAGGATTGTGATGAAAAGCGCTATGGAGCATTGTTATGACAGGGGTCATGGAGCATTGTGATGACAAGTGCCATGGAGCATTGTGATGATAGGAGTCATGGGTCATTGTGATGACAGGGATCTTGGAGCTTTGTGGTGAAAGGGGTCATGGAACATTGTGATTACAACGACCTGGAGCATTGTGATGACAAGGGTCATGGAGCATTGTGATGACAATCACCATGGATCATTGTGATTAGTGGGGTAATGGAGCATTGTCATGAAAGGGGTCAAGGATCATTATGATTACAGGGATCATGGAGCATTGTGATGACAAGCGCCAAGGATCATTGTGAGGAAAGCGGTCATGGATCATTGTGATGAACGTGGTCATGGAGCTTTGTTATGACAATGTTCATGGCGCATTTTGATGAAAGAGGTCATGGAGCATTGTGATGAAAGGGTTCATGGAGCACTGTGATGATAAGTGCATGGAGCCTTGTTATGAAAATGGTCATGGAGCATTGTGATGAAAAGGGGTCATGGAGCATTGTGATGAAAGACGTCTGGGAGCATTGTGATGAAAGGGGCCATGGGGCATTGTGATGACAAGGGGTCATGGAGCATTGTGATGACAAGCACCATGGGGCATTGTGATGGCAAGGACCATGGATTATTGTGATGAAAAGGGTCATGGACCCCTGTGTTGAATGTGGTCATGGAGCATTGTGATGCAAAGCGCCATGGAGCATTGTGATGACAAGTGTCATGGAGCTTTGTGATGAAATGCCTCATGGAACATTGTGATGACAGAGGTCGTGGAGCACTGTGATTACATTGAACATGGAGCATTGTGATGACAAAGGCCATGGAGCAATGTGATGAGAAGGGCATGTAGCATTGTGATGACAAAAGTCATAGAGCAGTGCGATGAAAGGATTAATGGAGCATTGTGATGAAAGGGGTCATGGAGCATTGCGATGACAGGGGGCATGGAGCACTGTGATGAAAGGAGTTATGGAGCACTGTGATTACAGTGGTAATTGTGATGCATTGTGATGAAAAGGGACATGAGACAGGGGTAATGGAGCATTCTGATGAAAGTTTTCATGGCTCATTGTGATGAAAAGGGGCATGGAGCATTGTGAGGAAAAGGGTTATGGAGCACTGTGATTACAGGGGTAATTTAGAGCATTGTGATAAACGGGGACATGGAGCAATTTGATGACAGGTGTCATGGGGCATTGTGAGGACAAGGGCCATGAAGCATTGTGATGACAGGTGTCATTTGGCTTTGTGAATGACAGGGGACCTGGAGCATTGTGATGACAAGGGTAATGGAGCATTGTGATGACCGGGGTCATGGAGCATTGTGATGACAGGGGGCATGGAGCATTGTGATCACAAGAGCATGGAACATTGTGAGACAAGGGTCATGGGCCAATGTGATGACATGGGGTATGGAGCATTGTGATGACAATGGTATGTAGCATTGTGATGACAGAGTTCATGGGGCATTGTGATGAAAGTGGTCATGGAGCATTGTGATGAAAATGGTCAAGGAGCATTGTGATGAAAGTGGTCATGGAGGATTGTGATGAAAAGCGCTATGGAGCATTGTGATGACGGGGGTCATGGAGCATTGTGATGACAGGCGTCTTGGGGCATTTTGATGATAAGGGCGTGGAGCATTGTGATGACAGTGGTCACGGAACATTGTGACGATAAGGGCATGGAGCCTAGTGAGAGACAGTCTAGCGGTCTTGGGACTAAATTCAGTGCCTGAGGTAGGCACAGCATAAGGTCTTTAGTTAGCATAAGAGGTAGGATATTAGCTCGGGACAGGGTTAGGGTGAAGGCTAGGATTCGTGTCAGGAAATGATCTAAGGATAGTGTGAAGACCTTTGTTACTGAGACTATCAGGGCCTTATTCAGAACCAGTGTTAGGGCTTCAGGTAGGGACAGTATCAGGGCCTGACTTAGGGAGAGCGACAGGGTCTGAGTGAGGCCTAATGTCAGGCCCTCAGCTGGGGACACTGTCAGGGAGTGACTTAGGAGCAGCATCAGTGCCTTTGTTGGATCAGCTTTAGGCTCTTAGTTAAAGATGACCAGAGCCCTAGTTAGTCACAGCGTCAAGGCCTCAGTTAGGGAAAGCTTCAGGGCCTGAGTTAAGGACAGCCTCAGGTCTTCACTTAAAGACAGCGACAGGGCTTTCTTAGGGAGAGTGTCAAGACCTTGGTTAGAAATGGGTCAGGATATTATCTCAGGAGAGTGTCAGGATTTTAGTTATTGCTGGCGGCAGGGCCTATATTAGGGACAGATTCTGGGCCTTTGTTAGAGAGAATGTCATGGACTTAGTTAGGAGTAGTCAGGGCCTTAGTTAGGGAGAGCATTAGGGTTTCAGTCAGCATAAGATGCAGGAGATTCTCTCGGGACAGAGTCAGGTTCCAGGCCAGAGATAGTGAAAGGAAATGACCAAGGGATAACGAGAAGACCTTAGTCATTGAGAGCATCAGGGCCTTAGTTAGCAGCAGCGTGAGGGCCTTAATCAGGACCAGTGCCAGGGCTTGATGTACGGACAGCGTCAGAGCCTAAGTAAGGTACAGCAACAGGGCCTAAGTGAGGCCTATCTTTGGGGCCTGAGTAAGGGACAGTATCAGGGCATGACTTAGGAGCAGCAGAAAGGCCTCTGTAGGATCAGCATTAGGGTCTTCGTGAAAGATATTATCAGGGCCTCTGTTAGGGACAGCCTCAAGGTCTCACTTAGGGACAGCGTCAGGGCTTACTTTGGGAAAGTTTCAGGACCTTGGTAAGACATGGGTCAGGATATTAGCTCCGGATAATGTCAGGTGTTCAGATATTGACGGCAGCAGGGCCTTAGTTAGAGGCAGTGTCAGGCCTAAGTTAGGACTAGCATCAGAGCCTTTGTTAGGTACAGTGTCAGTGACTGAGTTAGGTGTAGTGTCAGGGCCTTAGTTAGGGACAGTGTCAGGACCTGCGTTAGGACGAGCCTCCAGGCCTCAGTTAGGGACAGGTTCACGGCCTCGGACCTAAATTCAGGGCCTCATTTAGGGACAGAATCACAGATTTAGCTAGCATAAGAGGATCTACAGCTGAAAGCAACTTGAACACCACCACAAGCAGATGCAGAAGTGAACCATGCACGCTCCTATGAAGGAATATTCCACAGCAGTTGAGTACATTTTGTTTAAAGTTAGTAACACTATACAAATGATGTTTTTAAGAAAACCATATTCAGAAGATGAAAGAATCTCGTTCTAAAGAATCTCTTTAGCTAATCTCGACATTAGCTAAAGAGAAGGTTAGGTTAAGATCTAGGGATAGTGTCAGGAAATGACCTTGGGATAGTGTCAAGACCTTAGTTACTTAGAGCATCAGGGCCTAATTAAGGACCAGTGAGTGTCAGGGCTTCGGGTAGGGACAGCGTCAGAGCCTGACTTAGGGAGAGCGAAAGGGCCTGAGTGAAGCCTAGCGTCAGGGCCTTAGCTAGGGACAGTGTCAGGGCATGACTTAGGAGCAACATAAGAGCCACGGTAGGATCAGCCTCAGGGGCTATGTTAAAGATATTATCAGGGCCTCTGTTAGGGACAGCCTCAAGGCCTCACTTAGGGAGAGCATCAGGGCTTCCTTAGGGAGAGTTTCAGGACCTTGGTAAGAGATGAGTTAGGATATTAGCTCAGGATAATGTTCGGACTTTAGATATTGATGGTAGCAGGGCCTAAGTAAGGGACAGTGTCAAGGCGTTAGTTAGGAGTAGCGGGCCCCTGATAGGTCCAGTGTCAGGTCCTCAGTTAGCAATAGTGTTAGGGCCTTAGTTAGGGACAGTGTCAGGGCCAGATGTAGGACGAGCATCTAGGCCTTAGTTCGGGACAGTTTCACGCACTTGGGACTAAATTCAGTGCCTGAGGCAGGCACAACCTAAGGGCTTCAGTTAGCATAAGAGGCAGGACATTAGCTAGTGACAGTGTCAGTTTAACATGTAGGGATAGTGTCAGGAAATGACCTAAGGATAGTGTGAAGACCTTTGTTACTGAGACTCTCAGGGCCTTATTCAGAACCCGTGTTAGGGCTTCAGGTAGGGACAGCATCAGAGCCTGACTTAGGGAGAGCGATAGGGTCTGAGTGAGGCCTAGCATCAGACCCTTAGCTGGGGACACTGTCAGGGAATGACTTAGGAGCAGCCTCAGGGCTTCTGTTGGATCAGCCTTAGGGTCTTAGTTAAAGACGTGACCAGGGTCTGAGTTAGTCACAGCATCAAGGCCTGAGTTAGTTAGGGAAAGCTGCAGGGCCTCACTTAGGGACAGCGTCAGGGCTTACTTTGGGACAGTTTGAGGACCTTGGTAAGACATGGGTCAGGATATTAGCTCCGGATAATGTCAGGACTTTAGATATTGATGGCAGCAGCCCTTAGTTAGAGACAGTGTCAGGCCCTGAGTTACGACTAGCATCAGAGCCTTTGTTAGGTACAATGTACGGGACTGAGTTAGGAGTAGAGTCAGGGCCTTAGTTAGTGACAGTGTCAGGGCCTGACTTCGGGAGAGCGACAGGGCCTGAGTGAGGCCTAGCGTCAGGCCCTTTGCTGGGCACACTGTCAGGGCATGACTTTGGAGCAGCATCAGCGTCTTTGCTGGATCAGCTTTAAGGTCTTCGTGAAATACATGATCAGGGCCTGAGTTAGTCACAGCTTCAAGGCTTCAGTTAAGGAAAGCTTCAGGGCCTGAGTTAGGGACAGCCTCAGGTCTTCACTTACGGACAGCGTCAGGGCTTACTTTGGGACAGTTTCAGGACCTTGGAAAGACATAGGTCAGGATA
Source organism: Balaenoptera physalus (assembly GCF_965194825.1). Taxonomy (NCBI): domain Eukaryota; kingdom Metazoa; phylum Chordata; class Mammalia; order Artiodactyla; family Balaenopteridae; genus Balaenoptera; species Balaenoptera physalus. Next base: position 213,079 of record NW_028126078.1, read on the forward strand.
TTAGCTCAGGATAATGTCAGGACTTTACATACTGATGGCAGCAGGGCCTTAGTTCCAGACGGTTTCAGGGCCTGAGTTAGGCCTAGCATCAGTGACTTTGTTAGGTACAGTGTAAGGGACTGAGTTAGGAGTAGTGTCAGGGCCTTGCTTAGGGCCAGTGTCAGGGTCTGAGTTAGGTGTACTGTCAGAGACCTAGTTAGGGACAGTGCTAGGGCCTGAGTTACGATTCGTGTCAAGGCCTTATTTAGGACCAATTTCAGGGCCTTAGTTTGGACTAGCATCAGAGCCATTGTTAGGAATCGTATGAGGGCCTGAGTTAGGCGTACTGTCAGGGCCTTAGCTAGGGACAGTGTTAGGGCCTGAGTTAGGATTAGTGTCAAGGCCTTCTTTAAGACCAATTTTAGGGCTTTAGTTTGGACTAGCAACAGAGTCTTTGTTAGGTATCATTTCGGGGCCTAAGTTAGGTGTAGTGTCAGGGCCATTGTTAGGGACAGTATCAGGGCCTGACTTAGGAGAAGTTCAGGGCCTTAGCCAGGGAAAGGGTCAGGGCCTTAGTAAGGGATATTATCAGGACCTGAATTAGCAGTTGTGTCAAAAATCCTTAGTGAGGAAATTTAGGAATAAGTCAGGACTCAGGCCCTGACACGGTCCTTAACTAAGGCCCTGAAACTACTCGTAACACAGGCCCTGATCTGATTCCTATCATAGGCCCTGCCACTGGTCTTAACTAAGGCCCTGACACTGGCCCTAACTAAAGCTGTGACGCTACTCTTAACTCAGGCACTGACACTGTCCCTAACAAAGCCTCTGACACTACTCCTAACTCAGGCCCTGACACTGTCTCTAACTAAGGCCCTGATACTACTACGAACTCAGCACTGGCACTGTCCCTAACTTAGGCCCTGACTCTACTCCTAACTCAGGAACTGACACTGTCACTAACTAAGGCCCTGACACTGTTCATAACTCACACCCTAACACTACTCCTAAAGCATGCCCTGGCAATGTCCCTATCTAAGGCCTTGACACTATTCCTAACTCAGGCACTGATACAATACCTAAGGAAGGCCCTGACATTACTCCTAACTAAGGCCCTGAAAAGGTCCCTAACTAAGGCCGACAAAACTCCTAACTCAGGCACTGACACTGTCCCAAAATAAGGCCCTGAATCTATTCCTAAGTGAGGCGCTGATACAATACCTAACGAAGGCACTGATGCTACTCCTAACAAAGGCCCTGACACTACTCCTAACTCAGGCAATGACACAGTCCATAACTAAGGCCCTGACACTATTCCCAACTCAGGCACTGACAGTGTACGTAACTAAAACCCTGACACTACACCTAACTCAGGCACGGACAGTGTCCCTAACAAGGGCCCTCACACTACTCCCAACTCAGTCACTGACATTTTCCCTAATTGAGGCAATGATACTACTCCCAACTCAGGAACTAAGGCTCTGGATCATTGTGATGACAAGCGCCATGGAGCACTGTGATGACAAGGGTCATGGAGAATTGTGATGACAAGTGCATGGAGCATTGTGATGACAAGGCCATGGAGAATTGTGATGACCTGGGTCATGGAGAATTGTGATGACAAGGGCCATGGAGCATTGTGATGACAGAGTTCATGGGGCATTGTGATGAAAGTGGTCATGGAGCATTGTGATGAAAATGGTCATGGAGCATTGTGATGAAAGTGGTCATGGAGGATAGTGATGAAAAGTGCTATGGAGCATTATGATGACAGGGGTCATGGAGCATTGTGATGACAAGTGCCATGGAGCATTGTGATGATAGGAGTCATGGGGCATTGTGATGACAGGGATCTTGGAGCTTTGTGGTGAAAGGGGTCATGGAACATTGTGATTACAACGACCTGGAGCATTGTGATGACAAGGGTCATGGAGCATTGTGATGACAATCACCATGGATCATTGTGATTCGTGGGGTAATGGAGCATTGTCATGAAAGGGGTCAAGGATCATTATGATTACAGGGATCATGGAGCATTGTGATGACAAGTGCCAAGGATCATTGTGAGGAAAGGGGTAATGGAGAATTGTTATCAAAGAGGTCATGGATCATTGTGATTACAGTGGTCATGGAGCCTTGTGATGACAAGCACCATGGAGCTTTGTGATGACAAGAGCCATGGAGCATTGTGATGAACGTGGTCATGGAGCTTTGTTATGACAATGTTCATGGCGCATTTTGATGAAAGGGGTCATGGAGCATTGTGATGGAAGGGGTCATGGGGCATTGTGATGAGAAGGGCCATGGAGCATTGTGATGAAAGGGTTCATGGAGCACTGTGATGATAAGGGCATGGAGCCTTGTGATGAAAATGGTCATGGAGCATTGTGATGAAAAGGGGTCATGGAGCATTGTGATGAACAGGGCACATGGAGCATTGTGATGAAAGTGGTCATGGAGCATTTTGATGAAAGACGTCTGGGAGCATTGTGATGAAAGGGGCCATGGGGCATTGTGATGACAAGGGGTCATGGAGCATTGTGATGACAAGCGCCATGGGGCATTGTGATGGCAAGGGCAATGGAATATTGTGATGAAAAGGGTCATGGACCCCTGTGCTGAATGTGGTCATGGAGCATTGTGATGCAAAGCGCCATGGAGCATTGTGATGACAAGTGTCATGGAGCTTTGTGATGAAATGTCTCATGGAACATTGTGATGACAGAGGTCGTGGAGCACTGTGATTACAATGAACATGGTGCATTGTGATGACAAAGGCCATGGAGCATTGTGATGAGAAGGGCATGGAGCATTGTGATGACAAAAGTCATAGAGCAGTGCGATGAAAGGATTAATGGAGCATTGTGATGAAAGGGGTCATGGAGCATTGCGATGACAGGGGGCATGGAGCACTGTGATGAAAGGAGTTATGGAGCACTGTGATTACAGTGGTAATTGTGATGCATTGTGATGAAAGGGGACATGAGACAGGGGTAATGGAGCATTCTGATGAAAGTTTTCATGGCTCATTGTGATGAAAAGGGGCATGGAGCATTGTGAGGAAAAGGGTTATGGAGCACTGTGATTACAGGGGTAATTTGGAGCATTGTGATAAACGGGGACATGGAGCAATTTGATGACAGGTGTGATGGGGCATTGTGAGGACAAGGGCCATGAAGCCTTGTGATGACAGGTGTCATTTGGCTTTGTGAATGACAGGGGACCTGGAGCATTGTGATGACAAGGGTAATGGAGCATTGTGATGACAGGGGTCATGGAGCATTGTGATGACAGGGGTCATGGAGCATTGTGATGACAGGGGGCATGGAGCATTGTGATGACAGGGGGCATGGAGCATTGTGATCACAAGAGCATGGAATATTGTGAGAAAAGGGTCATGGGCCAATGTGATGACATGGGGTATGGAGCATTGTGATGACAATGGTATGTAGCATTGTGATGACAGATTTCATGGGGCATTGTGATGAAAGTGGTCATGGAGCATTGTGATGAAAATTGTCAAGGAGCATTGTGATGAAAGTGGTCATGGAGGATTGTGATGAAAAGCGCTATGGAGCATTGTGATGACGGGGGTCATGGAGCATTGTGATGACAGGGGGCATGGAGCATTGTGATCACAAGAGCATGCAATATTGTGAGACAAGGGTCATGGGCCAATGTGATGACATGGGGTATGGAGCATTGTGATGACAATGGTATGTAGCATTGTGATGACAGATTTCATGGGGCATTGTGATGAAAGTGGTCATGGAGCATTGTGATGAAAATGGTCATGTAGCATTGTGATGAAAGTTGTCATGGAGGATTGTGATGAAAAGCGCTATGGAGCATTGTGATGACGGGGGTCATCGAGCATTGTGATGACAGGGGTCTTGGGGCATTTTGATGATAAGGGCGTGGAGCATTGTGATGACAGTGGTCACGGAACATTGTGACGATAAGGGCATGGAGCCTAGTGAGAGACAGTCTAGCGGTCTTGGGACCAGATTCAGTGCCTGAGGTAGGCACAGCATAAGGTCTTTAGTTAGCATAAGAGGTAGGATATTAGCTCGGGACAGGGTTAGGGTGAAGGCTAGGATTCGTGTCAGGAAATGACCTAAGGATAGTGTGAAGACCTTTGTTACTGAGAATATCAGGGCCTTATTCAGAACCAGTGTTAGGGCTTCAGGTAGGGACAGTATCAGGGCCTGACTTAGGGAGAGCGACAGGGTCTGAGTGAGGCCTAATGTCAGGCCCTTAGCTGGGGACACTGTCAGGGAGTGACTTAGGAGCAGCATCAGTGCCTTTGTTGGATCAGCTTTAGGCTCTTAGTTAAAGATGACCAGAGCCCTAGTTAGTCACAGCGTCAAGGCCTCAGTTAGGGAAAGCTTCAGGGCCTGAGTTACGGACAGCCTCAGGTCTTCACTTAAAGACAGCGACAGGGCTTTCTTAGGGAGAGTGTCAAGACCTTGGTTAGAAATGGGTCAGGATATTATCTCAGGAGAGTGTCAGGATTTTAGTTATTGCTGGCAGCAGGGCCTATATTAGGGACAGATTCTGGGCCTTTGTTAGAGACAGTGTCATGGCCTTAGTTAGGAGTAGTCAGGGCCTTAGTTAGGGAGAGCATTAGGGTTTCAGTCAGCATAAGATGCAGGAGATTCTCTCGGGACAGAGTCAGGTTCCAGGCCAGAGATAGTGAAAGGAAATGACCAAGGGATAACGAGAAGACCTTAGTCATTGAGAGCATCAGGGCCTTAGTTAGCAGCAGCGCGAGGGCCTTAATCAGGACCAGTGCCAGGGCTTGATGTACGGACAGCGTCAGAGCCTAACTAAGGTACAGCAACAGGGCCTAAGTGAGGCCTATCTTTGGGGCCTGAGTAAGGGACAGTATCAGGGCATGACTTAGGAGCAGCAGAAAGGCCTCTGTAGGATGAGCATTAGGGTCTTCGTGAAAGATATTATCAGGGCCTCTGTTAGGGACAGCCTCAAGGTCTCACTTAGGGACAGCGTCAGGGCTTACTTTGGGAAAGTTTCAGGACCTTGGTAAGACATGGGTCAGGATATTAGCTCCGGATAATGTCAGGTGTTCAGATATTGACGGCAGCAGGGCCTTAGTTAGAGGCAGTGTCAGGCCTAAGTTAGGACTAGCATCAGAGCCTTTGTTAGGTACAGTGTCAGTGACTGAGTTAGGTGTAGTGTCAGGGCCTTAGTTAGGGACAGTGTCAGGACCTGCATTAGGACGAGCCTCCAGGCCTCAGTTAGGGACAGGTTCACGGCCTCGGACCTAAATTCAGGGCCTCATTTAGGGACAGAATCACAGATTTAGCTAGCATAAGAGGATCTACAGCTGAAAGCAACTTGAACACCACCACAAGCAGATGCAGAAGTGAACCATGCACGCTCCTATGAAGGAATATTCCACAGCAGTTGAGTACATTTTGTTTAAAGTTAGTAACACTCTACAAATTATGTTTTTAAGAAAACCATATTCAGAAGATGAAAGAATCTCGTTCTAAAGAATCTCTTTAGCTAATCTCGACATTAGTTAAAGAGAAGGTTAGGTTAAGATCTAGGGATAGTGTCAGGAAATGACCTAGGGATAGTGTCAAGACCTTAGTTACTTAGAGCATCAGGGCCTAATTAAGGACCAGTGAGTGTCAGGGCTTCGGGTAGGGACAGCGTCAGAGCCTGACTTAGAGAGAGCGACAGGGCCTGAGTGAGGCCTAGCGTCAGGGCCTTAGCTAGAGACAGTGTCAGGGCATGACTTAGGAGCAACATAATAGCCACGGTAGGATCAGCCTCAGGGGCTATGTTAAAGATATTATCAGGGCCTCTGTTAGGGACAGCCTCAAGGCCTCACTTAGGGAGAGCATCAGGGCTTCCTTAGGGAGAGTTTCAGGACCTTGGTAAGAGATGAGTTAGGATATTAGCTCAGGATAATGTCAGGACTTTAGATATTGATGGTAGCAGGGCCTAAGAGGGGGACAGTGTCAAGGCGTTAGTTAGGAGTAGCGGGCCCCTGATAGGTCCAGTGTCAGGTCCTCAGTTAGCAATAGTGTTAGGGCCTTAGTTCGGGACAGTGTCAGGGCCAGGTGTAGAACGAGCATCTAGGCCTTAGTTCGGGACAGTTTCACGGTCTTGGGACTAAATTCAGTGCCTGAGGCAGGCACAACCTAAGGGCTTCAGTTAGCATAAGAGGCAGGACATTAGCTAGTGACAGTGTCAGTTTAACATGTAGGGATAGTGTCAGGAAATGACCTAAGGATAGTGTGAAGACCTTTGTTACTGAGACTCTCAGGGCCTTATTCAGAACCCGTGTTAGGGCTTCAGGTAGGGACAGCATCAGAGCCTGACTTAGGGAGAGCGATAGGGTCTGAGTGAGGCCTAGCATCAGACCCTTAGCTGGGGACACTGTCAGGGCATGACTTAGGAGCAGCCTCAGGGCTTCTGTTGGATCAGCCTTAGGGTCTTAGTTAAAGACATGACCAGGGTCTGAGTTAGTCACAGCATCAAGGCCTGAGTTAGTTAGGGAAAGCTGCAGGGCCTCACTTAGGGACAGCGTCAGGGCTTACTTTGGGACAGTTTCAGGACCTTGGTAAGACATGGGTCAGGATATTAGCTGCGGATAATGTCAGGACTTTAGATATTGATGGCAGCAGCCCTTAGTTAGAGACAGTGTCAGGCCCTGAGTTACGACTAGCATCAGAGCCTTTGTCAGGTACAATGTACGGGACTGAGTTAGGAGTAGAGTCAGGGCCTTAGTTAGTGACAGTGTCAGGGCCTGACTTCGGGAGAGCGACAGGGCCTGAGTGAGGCCTAGCGTCAGGCCCTTTGCTGGGCACACTGTCAGGGCATGACTTTGGAGCAGCATCAGCGTCTTTGCTGGATCAGCTTTAAGGTCTTCGTGAAATACATGATCAGGGCCTGAGTTAGTCACAGCTTCAAGGCTTCAGTTAAGGAAAGCTTCAGGGCCTGAGTTAGGGACAGCCTCAGGTCTTCACTTACAGACAGCGTCAGGGCTTACTTTGGGATAGTTTCAGGACCTTGGAAAGACATAGGTCAGGATATTAGCTCAGGACAATGTCAGGACTTTACATACTGAGGGCAGCAGGGCCTTAGTTACAGACGGTTTCAGGGCCTGAGTTAGGCCTAGCATCAGTGACTTTGTTAGGTACAGTGTAAGGGACTGAGTTAGGAGTAGTGTCAGGGCCTTGCTTAGGGCCAGTGTCAGGGTCTGAGTTAGGTGTACTGTCAGAGACCTAGTTAGGGACAGTGCTAGGGCCTGAGTTACGATTCGTGTCAAGGCCTTATTTAGGACCAATTTCAGGGCCTTAGTTTGGACTAGCATCAGAGCCATTGTTAGGAATCGTATGAGGGCCTGAGTTAGGCGTACTGTCAGGGCCTTAACTAGGGACAGTGTTAGGGCCTGAGTTAGGATTAGTGTCAAGGCCTTACTTAAGACCAATTTTAGGGTTTTAGTTTGGACTAGCAACAGAGCCTTTGTTAGGTATCATTTCGGGGCCTAAGTTAGGTGTAGTGTCAGGGCCATTGTTAGGGACAGTATCAGGGCCTAAGTTAGGTGTAGTGTCAGGGCCATTGTTAGGGACAGTATCAGGGCCTATGTTAGGTGTAGTGTCAGGGCCATTGTTAGGGACAGTATCAGGGCCTGACTTAGGAGAAGCTCAGGGCCTTAGCCAGGGAAAGGGTCAGGGCCTTAGTAAGGGATATTATCAGCACCTGAATTAGCAGTAGTGTCAAAAATCCTTAGTGAGGAAAGTTAGGAATAAGTCAGGACTCAGCCCCTGACACTGTCCTTAACTAAGGCCCTGACGCTACTCGTAACACAGGCCCTGATCTGATTCCTATCATAGGCCCTGACACTGGTCTTAACTAATGCCCTGACACTGGCCCTAACTAAAGCTGTGACGCTACTCTTAACTCAGGCACTGACACTGTCCCTAACAAAGCCTCTGACACTACTCGTAACTCAGGCCCCGACACTGTCTCTAACTAAGGCCCAGATACTACTACGAACTCAGCACTGGCACTGTCCCTAACTTAGGCCCTGACTCTACTCCTAACTCAGGAACTGACACTGTCACTAACTAAGTCCCTGACACTGTTCATAACTCACACCCTAACACTACTCCTAAATCATGCCCTGGCAATGTCCTTAACTAAGGCCTTGACACTATTCCTAACTCAGGCACTGATACAATACCAAAGGAAGGCCCTGACATTACTCCTAACTCAGGCCCTGAAAAGGTCCCTAACGAAGGCCGACAAAACTCCCAACTCAGGCACTGACACTGTCCCAAAATAAGGCCCTGAATCTATTCCTAACTGAGGCGCTGATACAATACATAATGAAGGCACTCATGGTACTCCTAATTAAGGCCCTGACACTACTCCTAACTCAGGCAATGACACAGTCCATAACTAAGGCCCTGACACTATTCCCAACTCAGGCACTGACAGTGTACGTAACTAAAACCCTGACACTACACCTAACTCAGGCACTGACAGTGTCCCTAACAAGGGCCCTCACACTACTCCCAACTCAGTCACTGACATTTTCCCTAATTGAGGCAATGATACTACTCCCAACTCAGGAACTAAGGCTCTGGATCATTGTGATGACAAGCGCCATGGAGCATTGTGATGACAAGGGCCATGGAGAATTGTGATGACCGGGGTCATGGAGAATTGTGATGACAAGGTCCATGGAGCATTGTGATGACAGGGGTAATGGAGCATTGTGATGAAAAGGGCGTGGAGCATTGTGGGACAAGTCTCATGGAGCATTGTGTTGTGAGTGGGCTTGGAGCATTGTGGTGACAGGGGGCATGAAACTTTGTGATGACAATGGCATGGAGCATTGTGAGAAAAGTGTTAAGGAGAGTAGTGATGAAAGGGGTCATGGAAGACTATGATTACAGGGGACATGGAGCATTGTAATGAGAAAGACAAGTAGCATTGTGATGACATGGCTCAGGGAGCATTGTGGGGAAATGGGTCATGGGGCATTGTGATGACAGGGGTTATGGAGCATTGTGATGAAAGCGGCCATGGAACATTGTGATGAAAGGGGTCAAGGATCATTGTGATTATAGGGATCATGGAGCATTGTGATGACAAGCACCAAGGATCATTGTGAGGAAAGGGGTAATGGAGAATTGTTATCAAAGGGGTCATGGATCATTGTGATTACAGTGGTCATGGAGCCTTGTGATGACAAGCGCCATGGAGCTTTGTGATGACTAGAGCCATGGAGCATTGTAAGGAAAGGGGTCATGGAGCTTTTTTTTTTTTTTTTTAATATATTTATTTATTTTTGGCTGTGTTGGGTCCTCGTTTCTGTGCGAGGGCTTTCTCTAGTTGCATTAAGCGGGGGCCACTCTTCATCGCGGTGCGTGGGCCTCTCACTATCGCGGCCTCTCTTGTTGTGGAGCACAGGCTCCAGTCACGCAGGCTCAGTAGCTGTGGCTCACGGGCCCAGTTGCTCCGCGGCATGTGGGATCTTCCCGGACCAGGGCTCGAACCCGTGTCGCCTGCATTGGCAGGCAGATTCTCAACCACTGCGCCACCAGGGAAGCCCGTCATGGAGCATTTTGATGAACGTGGTCATGGAGCTTTGTTATGACAATGTTCATGGCGCATTTTGATGAAAGGGGTCATGGAGCATTGTGATGAAAATGGTCATGGAGCATTGTGATGAAAGTGGTCATGGAGGATTGTGATGAAAAGCGCTATGGAGCATTGTGATGACAGGGGTCATGGAGCATTGTGATGACAAGTGCCATGGAGCAATGTGATGAAAGTGGTCATGGAGGATTGTGATGAAAAACGCTATGGAGCATTGTGATGACAGGGGTCATGGAGCATTGTGATGACAAGTGCCATGGAGCATTGTGATGATATGAGTCATGGGGCATTGTGATGACAGGGATCTTGGAGCTTTAGTGGTGAAAGTGGTCATGGAGCATTGTGATTACAACGACCTGGAGCATTGTGATGACAAGGGTCATGGAGCATTGTGATGACAATCACCATGAATCATTGTGATTAGTGGGGTAATGGAGCATTGTCATGAAAGGGGTCATGGATCATTGTGATTACAGGGAATCAAGGAGCATTGTTTTGACAAGCTCCAGGGATCATTGTGTGAAAGGGGAAAAGGAGAATTGTGTTGAAAGGAATCATGGATCATTGTGATGACAGGGATCATGGAGCATTGTTACGACAAGAGCGAAGGAGCACTGTGATGACAAGGGCCATGGATCATGGTGATGACAGGGGTCAGGGAGCATTGTAATGACAGGGCTCCTGGAGCATTTTGATGACAATGGTCATAGAGAATTTTGATGAAAGGGGTCATGGAGCATTGTGCTGAAAGTGGTCATGGATCTTTGTGATGACATGCACCAGGGAGCACTGTGATGACAAGGGCCATGGATCATTGTGATGACAGTGGTTATGGAGCATTGTGATGAAAGGTGTCATGGCTCATTGTGATGACAGGGGGCCTGGAGCATTGTGATGACAGGGTTCATGGGGCATTGTGATGACAAGGGCCTTAGAGCATTGTGATGAAAGTGGTCATATGGCATTTTGAATGATAGGGGCCATGGAACATTGTGATGACAAGTGTCATGGAGCCTTGTAATGACAGGGTGCATGGAACATTGTGATGTCACCGCCATGTAGCATTTTAGACAAGGGTCAAGGAGTATTGTGATGATAAGTGCATGGAACATTGCGAAGACAGGTGTCATGGAGCATTGTGATGATAAGGGCATGGAGCCTTGTGATGACAGGGGGCATGGAACATTGTAATGAAAGGGGGCATGGAGCATTGTGATGACAGGGGTCATGGAGCATTGTGATGAAAAGGGCGTGGAGCATTGTGAGACAAGAGTCATGGAGCATTGTGTTGAGAGTGGGCTTGGAGCATTGTGGTGAGAGGGGGCATGAAACTTTGTGATGATAATGGCATGGAGCATTGTGAGAAAAGTGTTAAGGAGAGTTGTGATGAAAGGGGTCATGGAAGACTCTGATTACAGGGGACATGGAGCATTGTAATGAGAAAGACAAGTAGCATTGTGATGACATGGCTCAGGGAGCATTGTGGGGAAATGGGTCATGGGGCATTGTGATGACAGGGGTTATGGAGCAGTGTGATGAAAGCGGCCATGGAATATTGTGATGAAAGGGGTCAAGGATCATTGTGATTACAGGGATCATGGAGCATTGTGATGACAAGCGCCAAGGATCATTGTGATGAAAGGGGTAATGGAGAATTGTTATCAAAGAGGTCATGGATCATTGTGATTACAGTGGTCATGGAGCCTTGTGATGACAAGCACCATGGAGCTTTGTGATGACAAGAGCCATGGAGCATTGTAAGGAAAGGGGTCATGGAGCATTGTGATGAACGTGGTCATGGAGCTTTGTTATGACAATGTTCATGGCGCATTTTGATGAAAGGGGTCATGGAGCATTGTGATGGAAGGGGTCATGGGGCATTGTGATGAGAAGGGCAGGGAGCCTTGTGATGAAAATGGTCATGGAGCATTGTGATGAAAAGGGGTCATGGAACATTGTGATGAACAGGGCACATGGAGCATTGTGATGAAAGTGGTCATGGAGCATTGTGATAACAAGGGCCATGGAGCATTGTGATGGCAAGGGCAATGGAATATTGTGACGAAAAGTGTCATGGACCCCTGTGCTGAATGTGGTCATGGAGCATTGTGATGCAAAGCGCCATGGAGCATTGTGATGACAAGTGTCATGGAGCTTTGTGATGAAATGTCTCATGGAACATTGTGATGACAAAGGCCATGGAGCATTGTGATAAGAAGGGCTTGGAGCATTGTGATGACAAAAGTCATAGAGCAGTGCGATGAAAGGATTAATGGAGCATTGTGATGAAAGGGTTCATGGAGCACTGTGATGATAAGGGCATGGAGCCTTGTGATGAAAATGGTCATGGAGCATTGTGATGAAAAGGGGTCATGGAGCATTGTGATGAACAGGGCACATGGAGCATTGTGATGAAAGTGGTCATGGAGCGTTGTGATGAAAGACGTCTGGGAGCATTGTGATGAAAGGGGCCATGGGGCATTGTGATGACAAGGGGTCATGGAGCATTGTGATGACAAGCGCCATGGGGCATTGTGATGGCAAGGGCCATGGAATATTGTGAATAAAAGGGTCATGGACCCCTGTGCTGAATGTGGTCATGGAGCATTGTGATGCAAAGCGCCATGGAGCATTGTGATGACAAGTGTCATGGAGCTTTGTGATGAAATGTCTCATGGAACATTGTGATGACAGAGGTCGTGGAGCACTGTGATTACATTGAACATGGAGCATTGTGATGACAAAGGCCATGGAGCATTGTGATGAGAAGGGCATGGAGCATTGTGATGACAAAAGTCATAGAGCAGTGCGATGAAAGGATTAATGGAGCATTGTGATGAAAGGGGTCATGGAGCATTGCGATGACAGGGGGCATGGAGCACTGTGATGCAAGGAGTTATGGAGCACTGTGATTACAGTGGTAATTGTGATGCATTGTGATGAAAGGGGACATGAGACAGGGGTAATGGAGCATTCTGATGAAAGTTTTCATGGCTCATTGTGATGAAAAGGGGCATGGAGCATTGTGAGGAAAAGGGTTATGGAGCACTGTGATTACAGGGGTAATTTAGAGCATTGTGATAAACGGGGACATGGAGCAATTTGATGACAGGTGTCATGGGGCATTGTGAGGACAAGGGCCATTAAGCATTGTGATGACAGGTGTCATTTGGCTTTGAGAATGACAGGGGACCTGGAGCATTGTGATGACAAGGGTAATGGAGCATTGTGATGACCGGGGTCATGGAGCATTGTGATGACAGGGGGCATGGAGCATTGTGATCACAAGAGCATGGAACATTGTGAGACAAGGGTCATGGGCCAATGTGATGACATGGGGTATGGAGCATTGTGATGACAATGGTATGTAGCATTGTGATGACAGAGTTCATGGGGCATTGTGATGAAAGTGGTCATGGAGCATTGTGATGAAAATGGTCATGGAGCATTGTGATGAAAGTGGTCATGGAGGATTGTGATGAAAAGCGCTATGGAGCATTGTGATGGCCGGGGTCATGGAGCATTGTGATGACAGGGGTCTCGGGGCATTTTGATGATAAGGGTGTGGAGCATTGTGATGACAGTGGTCACGGAACATTGTGACGATAAGGGCATGGAGCCTAGTGAGAGACAGTCTAGCGGTCTTGGGACCAGATTCAGTGCCTGAGGTAGGCACAGCATAAGGTCTTTAGTTAGCATAAGAGGTAGGATATTAGCTCGGGACAGGGTTAGGGTGAAGGCTAGGATTCGTGTCAGGAAATGACCTAAGGATAGTGTGAAGACCTTTGTTACTGAGAATATCAGGGCCTTATTCAGAACCAGTGTTAGGGCTTCAGGTAGGGACAGTATCAGGGCCTGACTTAGGGAGAGCGACAGGGTCTGAGTGAGGCCTAATGTCAGGCCCTCAGCTGGGGACACTGTCAGGGAGTGACTTAGGAGCAGCATCAGTGCCTTTGTTGCATCAGCTTTAGGCTCTTAGTTAAAGATGACCAGAGCCCTAGTTAGTCACAGCGTCAAGGCCTCAGTTAGGGAAAGCTTCAGGGCCTGAGTTACGGACAGCCTCAGGTCTTCACTTAAAGAAAGCGACAGGGCTTTCTTAGGGAGAGTGTCAAGACCTTGGTTAGAAATGGGTCAGGATATTATCTCAGGAGAGTGTCAGGATTTTAGTTATTGCTGGCAGCAGGGCCTATATTAGGGACAGATTCTGGGCCTTTGTTAGAGACAGTGTCATGGCCTTAGTTAGGAGTAGTCAGGGCCTTAGTTAGGGAGAGCATTAGGGTTTCAGTCAGCATAAGATGCAGGAGATTCTCTCGGGACAGAGTCAGGTTCCAGGCCAGAGATAGTGAAAGGAAATGACCAAGGGATAACGAGAAGACCTTAGTCATTGAGAGCATCAGGGCCTTAGTTAGCAGCAGCGCGAGGGCCTTAATCAGGACCAGTGCCAGGGCTTGATGTACGGACAGCGTCAGAGCCTAACTAAGGTACAGCAACAGGGCCTAAGTGAGGCCTATCTTTGGGGCCTGAGTAAGGGACAGTATCAGGGCATGACTTAGGAGCAGCAGAAAGGCCTCTGTAGGATCAGCATTAGGGTCTTCGTGAAAGATATTATCAGGGCCTCTGTTAGGGACAGCCTCAAGGTCTCACTTAGGGACAGCGTCAGGGCTTACTTTGGGAAAGTTTCAGGACCTTGGTAAGACATGGGTCAGGATATTAGCTCCGGATAATGTCAGGTGTTCAGATATTGACGGCAGCAGGGCCTTAGTTAGAGGCAGTGTCAGGCCTAAGTTAGGACTAGCATCAGAGCCTTTGTTAGGTACAGTGTCAGTGACTGAGATAGGTGTAGTGTCAGGGCCTTAGTTAGGGACAGTGTCAGGACCTGCGTTAGGACGAGCCTCCAGGCCTCAGTTAGGGACAGGTTCACGGCCTTGGACCTAAATTCAGGGCCTCATTTAGGGACAGAATCACAGATTTAGCTAGCATAAGAGGATCTACAGCTGAAAGCAACTTGAACACCACCATAAGCAGATGCAGAAGTGAACCATGCACGCTCCTATGAAGGAATATTCCACAGCAGTTGAGTACATTTTGTTTAAAGTTAGTAACACTCTACAAATTATGTTTTTAAGAAAACCATATTCAGAAGATGAAAGAATCTCGTTCTAAAGAATCTCTTTAGCTAATCTCGACATTAGCTAAAGAGAAGGTTAGGTTAAGATCTAGGGATAGTGTCAGGAAATGACCTAGGGATAGTGTCAAGACCTTAGTTACTTAGAGCATCAGGGCCTAATTAAGGACCAGTGAGTGTCAGGGCTTCGGGTAGGGACAGCGTCAGAGCCTGACTTAGGGAGAGCGACAGGGCCTGAGTGAGGCCTAGCGTCCGGGCCTTAGCTAGGGACAGTGTCAGGGCATGACTTAGGAGCAACATAAGAGCCACGGTAGGATCAGCCCCAGGGGCTATGTTAAAGATATTATCAAGGCCTCTGTTAGGGACAGCCTCAAGGCCTCACTTAGGGAGAGCATCAGGGCTTCCTTAGGGAGAGTTTCAGGACCTTGGTAAGAGATGAGTTAGGATATTAGCTCAGGATAATGTTCGGACTTTAGATATTGATGGTAGCAGGGCCTAAGTAAGGGACAGTGTCAAGGCGTTAGTTAGGAGTAGCGGGCCCCTGATAGGTCCAGTGTCAGGTCCTCAGTTAGCAATAGTGTTAGGGCCTTAGTTAGGGACAGTGTCAGGGCCAGATGTAGGACGAGCATCTAGGCCTTAGTTCGGGACAGTTTCACGGTCTTGGGACTAAATTCAGTGCCTGAGGCAGGCACAACCTAAGGGCTTCAGTTAGCATAAGAGGCAGGACATTAGCTAGTGACAGTGTCAGTTTAACATGTAGGGATAGTGTCAGGAAATGACCTAAGGATAGTGTGAAGACCTTTGTTACTGAGACTCTCAGGGCCTTATTCAGAACCCGTGTTAGGGCTTCAGGTAGGGACAGCATCAGAGCCTGACTTAGGGAGAGCGATAGGGTCTGAGTGAGGCCTAGCATCAGACCCTTAGCTGGGGACACTGTCAGGGCATGACTTAGGAGCAGCCTCAGGGCTTCTGTTGGATCAGCCTTAGGGTCTTAGTTAAAGACATGACCAGGGTCTGAGTTAGTCACAGCATCAAGGCCTGAGTTAGTTAGGGAAAGCTGCAGGGCCTCACTTAGGGACAGCGTCAGGGCTTACTTTGGGACAGTTTCAGGACCTTGGTAAGACATGGGTCAGGATATTAGCTGCGGATAATGTCAGGACTTTAGATATTGATGGCAGCAGCCCTTAGTTAGAGACAGTGTCAGGCCCTGAGTTACGACTAGCATCAGAGCCTTTGTTAGGTACAATGTACGGGACTGAGTTAGGAGTAGAGTCAGGGCCTTAGTTAGTGACAGTGTCACGGCCTGACTTCGGGAGAGCGACAGGGCCTGAGTGAGGCCTAGCGTCAGGCCCTTTGCTGGGCACACTGTCAGGGCATGACTTTGGAGCAGCATCAGCGTCTTTGCTGGATCAGCTTTAAGGTCTTCGTGAAATACATGATCAGGGCCTGAGTTAGTCACAGCTTCAAGGCTTCAGTTAAGGAAAGCTTCAGGGCCTGAGTTAGGGACAGCCTCAGGTCTTCACTTACGGACAGCGTCAGGGCTTACTTTGGGACAGTTTCAGGACCTTGGAAAGACATAGGTCAGGATATTAGCTCAGGACAATGTCAGGACTTTACATACTGAGGGCAGCAGGGCCTTAGTTACAGACGGTTTCAGGGCCTGAGTTAGGCCTAGCATCAGTGACTTTGTAAGGTACAGTGTAAGGGACTGAGTTAGGAGTAGTGTCAGGGCCTTGCTTAGGGCCAGTGTCAGGGTCTGAGTTAGGTGTACTGTCAGAGACCTAGTTAGGGACAGTGCTAGGGCCTGAGTTACGATTCGTGTCAAGGCCTTATTTAGGACCAATTTCAGGGCCTTAGTTTGGACTAGCATCAGAGCCATTGTTAGGAATCGTATGAGGGCCTGAGTTAGGCGTACTGTCAGGGCCTTAGCTAGGGACAGTGTTAGGCCCTGAGTTAGGATTAGTGTCAAGGCCTTATTTAAGACCAATTTTAGGGCTTTAGTTTGGACTATCAACAGAGCCTTTGTTAGGTATCATTTCGGGGCCTAAGTTAGGTGTAGTGTCAGGGCCATTGTTAGGGACAGTATCAGGGCCTGACTTAGGAGAAGTTCAGGGCCTTAGCCAGGGAAAGGGTCAGGGCCTTAGTAAGGGATATTATCAGGACCTGAATTAGCAGTAGTGTCAAAAATCCTTAGTGAGGAAAGTTAGGAATAAGTCAGGACTCAGGCCCTGACACGGTCCTTAACTAAGGCCCAGACACTACTCGTAACACAGGCCCTGATCTGATTCCTACCATAGGCCCTGCCACTGGTCTTAACTAAGGCCCTGACACTGGCCCTAACTAAAGCTGTGACGCTACTCTTAACTCAGGCACTGACACTGTCCCTAACAAAGCCTCTGACATTACTCGTAACTCAGGCCCTGACACTGTCTCTAACTAAGGCCCTGATACTACTACGAACTCAGCACTGGCACTGTCCCTAACTTAGGCCCTGACTCTACTCCTAACTCAGGAACTGACACTATCACTAACTAAGGCCCTGACACTGTTCATAACTCACACCCTAACACTACTCCTAAATCATGCCCTGGCAATGTCCCTAACTAAGGCCTTGACACTATTCCTAACTCAGGCACTGATACAATACCTAAGGAAGGCCCTGACATTACTCCTAACTCAGGCCCTGAAAAGTTCCCTAACTAACGCCGACAAAACTCTTAACTCAGGCACTGACACTGTCCCAAAATAAGGCCCTGAATCTATTCCTAACTGAGGCGCTGATACAATAACTAACGAAGACACTGATGCTACTCCTAACTAAGGCCCTGACACTACTCCTAACTCAGGCAATGACACAGTCCATAACTAAGGCCCTGACACTATTCCCAACTCAGGCACTGACAGTGTACCTAACTAAAACCCTGACACTACACCTAACTCAGGCACTGACAGTGTCCCTAACAAGGGCCCTCACACTACTCCCAACTCAGTCACTGACATTTTCCCTAATTGAGGCAATGATACTACTCCCAACTCAGGAACTAAGGCTCTGGATCATTGTGATGACAAGCGCCATGGAGCATTGTGACGACAAGGGTCATGGAGAATTGTGATGACAAGTGCATGGAGCATTGTGATGACAAGGCCATGGAGAATTGTGATGACCGGGGTCATGGAGAATTGTGATGACAAGGGCCATGGAGCATTGTGATGACAGAGTTCATGGGGCATTGTGATGAAAGTGGTCATGGAGCATTGTGATGAAAATGGTCATGGAGCATAGTGATGAAAGTGGTCATGGAGGATAGTGATGAAAAGCGCTATGGAGCATTGTGATGACAGGGGTCATGGAGCATTGTGATGACAAGTGCCATGGAGCATTGTGATGATAGGAATCATGGGGCATTGTGATGACAGGGATCTTGGAGCTTTGTGGTGAAAGGGGTCATGGAACATTGTGATTACAATGACCTGGAGCATTGTGATGACAAGGGTCATGGAGCATTGTGATGACAATCACCATGGATCATTGTGATTAGTGGGGTAATGGAGCATTGTCATGAAAGGGGTCAAGGATCATTATGATTACAGGGATCATGGAGCATTGTGATGACAAGCGCCAAGGATCATTGTGAGGAAAGCGGTCATGGAGCATTGTGATGAACGTGGTCATGGAGCTTTGTTATGACAATGTTCATGGCGCATTTTGATGAAAGGGGTCATGGAGCATTGTGATGGAAGGGGTCATGGGGCATTGTGATGAGAAGGGCCATGGAGCATTGTGATGAAAGGGTTCATGGAGCACTGTGATGATAAGGGCATGGAGCCTTGTGATGAAAATGGTCATGGAGCATTGTGATGAAAAGGGGTCATGGAGCATTGTGATGAACAGGGCACATGGAGCATTGTGATGAAAGTGGTCATGGAGCGTTGTGATGAAAGACGTCTGGGAGCATTGTGATGAAAGGGGCCATGGGGCATTGTGATGACAAGGGGTCATGGAGCATTGTGATGACAAGCGCCATGGGGCATTGTGATGGCAAGGGCCTTGGAATATTGTGATGAAAAGGGTCATGGACCCCTGTGCTGAATGTGGTCATGGAGCATTATGATGCAAAGCGCCATGGAGCATTGTGATGACAAGTGTCATGGAGCTTTGTGATGAAATGTCTCATGGAACATTGTGATGACAGAGGTCGTGGAGCACTGTGATTACATTGAACATGGAGCATTGTGATGACAAAGGCGATGGAGCATTGTGATGAGAAGGGCATGGAGCATTGTGATGACAAAAGTCATAGAGCAGTGCGATGAAAGGATTAATGGAGCATTGTGATGAAAGGGGTCATGGAGCATTGCGATGACAGGGGGCATGGAGCACTGTGATGAAAGGAGTTATGGAGCACTGTGATTACAGTGGTAATTGTGATGCATTGTGATGAAAGGGGACATGAGACAGGGGTAATGGAGCATTCTGATGAAAGTTTTCATGGCTCATTGTGATGAAAAGGGGCATGGAGCATTGTGAGGAAAAGGGTTATGGAGCACTGTGATTACAGGGGTAATTTAGAGCATTGTGATAAACGGGGACATGGAGCAATTTGATGACAGGTGTCATGGGGCATTGTGAGGACAAGGGCCATGAAGCATTGTGATGACAGGTGTCATTTGGCTTTGAGAATGACAGGGGACCTGGAGCATTGTGATGACAAGGGTAATGGAGCATTGTGATGACCGGGGTCATGGAGCATTGTGATGACAGGGGGCATGGAGCATTGTGATCACAAGAGCATGGAACATTGTGAGACAAGGGTCATGGGCCAATGTGATGACATGGGGTATGGAGCATTGTGATGACAATGGTATGTAGCATTGTGATGACAGAGTTCATGGGGCATTGTGATGAAAGTGGTCATGGAGCATTGTGATGAAAATGGTCATGGAGCATTGTGATGAAAGTGGTCATGGAGGATTGTGATGAAAAGCGCTATGGAGCATTGTGATGGCCGGGGTCATGGAGCATTGTGATGACAGGGGTCTCGGGGCATTTTGATGATAAGGGTGTGGAGCATTGTGATGACAGTGGTCACGGAACATTGTGACGATAAGGGCATGGAGCCTAGTGAGAGACAGTCTAGCGGTCTTGGGACCAGATTCAGTGCCTGAGGTAGGCACAGCATAAGGTCTTTAGTTAGCATAAGAGGTAGGATATTAGCTCGGGACAGGGTTAGGGTGAAGGCTAGGATTCGTGTCAGGAAATGACCTAAGGATAGTGTGAAGACCTTTGTTACTGAGACTATCAGGGCCTTATTCAGAACCAGTGTTAGGGCTTCAGGTAGGGACAGTATCAGGGCCTGACTTAGGGAGAGCGACAGGGTCTGAGTGAGGCCTAATGTCAGGCCCTCAGCTGGGGACACTGTCAGGGAGTGACTTAGGAGCAGCATCAGTGCCTTTGTTGGATCAGCTTTAGGCTCTTAGTTAAAGATGACCAGAGCCCTAGTTAGTCACAGCGTCAAGGCCTCAGTTAGGGAAAGCTTCAGGGCCTGAGTTACGGACAGCCTCAGGTCTTCACTTAAAGACAGCGACAGGGCTTTCTTAGGGAGAGTGTCAAGACCTTGGTTAGAAATGGGTCACGATATTATCTCAGGAGAGTGTCAGGATTTTAGTTATTGCTGGCAGCAGGGCCTATATTAGGGACAGATTCTGGGCCTTTGTTAGAGACAGTGTCATGGCCTTAGTTAGGAGTAGTCAGGGCCTTAGTTAGGGAGAGCATTAGGGTTTCAGTCAGCATAAGATGCAGGAGATTCTCTCGGGACAGAGTCAGGTTCCAGGCCAGAGATAGTGAAAGGAAATGACCAAGGGATAACGAGAAGACCTTAGTCATTGAGAGCATCAGGGCCTTAGTTAGCAGCAGCGCGAGGGCCTTAATCAGGACCAGTGCCAGGGCTTGATGTACGGACAGCGTCAGAGCCTAACTAAGGTACAGCAACGGGGCCTAAGTGAGGCCTATCTTTGGGGCCTGAGTAAGGGACAGTATCAGGGCATGACTTAGGAGCAGCAGAAAGGCCTCTGTAGGATCAGCATTAGGGTCTTCGTGAAAGATATTATCAGGGCCTCTGTTAGGGACAGCCTCAAGGTCTCACTTAGGGACAGCGTCAGGGCTTACTTTGGGAAAGTTTCAGGACCTTGGTAAGACATGGGTCAGGATATTAGCTCCGGATAATGTCAGGTGTTCAGATATTGACGGCAGCAGGGCCTTAGTTAGAGGCAGTGTCAGGCCTAAGTTAGGACTAGCATCAGAGCCTTTGTTAGGTACAGTGTCAGTGACTGAGATAGGTGTAGTGTCAGGGCCTTAGTTAGGGACAGTGTCAGGACCTGCGTTAGGACGAGCCTCCAGGCCTCAGTTAGGGACAGGTTCACGGCCTTGGACCTAAATTCAGGGCCTCATTTAGGGACAGAATCACAGATTTAGCTAGCATAAGAGGATCTACAGCTGAAAGCAACTTGAACACCACCATAAGCAGATGCAGAAGTGAACCATGCACGCTCCTATGAAGGAATATTCCACAGCAGTTGAGTACATTTTGTTTAAAGTTAGTAACACTATACAAATTATGTTTTTAAGAAAACCATATTCAGAAGATGAAAGAATCTCGTTCTAAAGAATCTCTTTAGCTAATCTCGACATTAGCTAAAGAGAAGGTTAGGTTAAGATCTAGGGATAGTGTCAGGAAATGACCTAGGGATAGTTTCAAGACCTTAGTTACTTAGAGCATCAGGGCCTAATTAAGGACCAGTGAGTGTCAGGGCTTCGGGTAGGGACAGCGTCAGAGCCTGACTTAGGGAGAGCGACAGGGCCTGAGTGAGGCCTAGCGTCCGGGCCTTAGCTAGGGACAGTGTCAGGGCATGACTTAGGAGCAACATAAGAGCCACGGTAGGATCAGCCCCAGGGGCTATGTTAAAGATATTATCAAGGCCTCTGTTAGGGACAGCCTCAAGGCCTCACTTAGGGAGAGCATCAGGGCTTCCTTAGGGAGAGTTTCAGGACCTTGGTAAGAGATGAGTTAGGATATTAGCTCAGGATAATGTTCGGACTTTAGATATTGATGGTAGCAGGGCCTAAGTAAGGGACAGTGTCAAGGCGTTAGTTAGGAGTAGCGGGCCCCTGATAGGTCCAGTGTCAGGTCCTCAGTTAGCAATAGTGTTAGGGCCTTAGTTAGGGACAGTGTCAGGGCCAGATGTAGGACGAGCATCTAGGCCTTAGTTCGGGACAGTTTCACGGTCTTGGGACTAAATTCAGTGCCTGAGGCAGGCACAACCTAAGGGCTTCAGTTAGCATAAGAGGCAGGACATTAGCTAGTGACAGTGTCAGTTTAACATGTAGGGATAGTGTCAGGAAATGACCTAAGGATAGTGTGAAGACCTTTGTTACTGAGACTCTCAGGGCCTTATTCAGAACCCGTGTTAGGGCTTCAGGTAGGGACAGCATCAGAGCCTGACTTAGGGAGAGCGATAGGGTCTGAGTGAGGCCTAGCATCAGACCCTTAGCTGGGGACACTGTCAGGGCATGACTTAGGAGCAGCCTCAGGGCTTCTGTTGGATCAGCCTTAGGGTCTTAGTTAAAGACATGACCAGGGTCTGAGTTAGTCACAGCATCAAGGCCTGAGTTAGTTAGGGAAAGCTGCAGGGCCTCACTTAGGGACAGCGTCAGGGCTTACTTTGGGACAGTTTCAGGACCTTGGTAAGACATGGGTCAGGATATTAGCTCCGGATAATGTCAGGACTTTAGATACTGATGGCAGCAGCCCTTAGTTAGAGACAGTGTCAGGCCCTGAGTTACGACTAGCATCAGAGCCTTTGTTAGGTACAATGTACGGGACTGAGTTAGGAGTAGAGTCAGGGCCTTAGTTAGTGACAGT
The DNA here is from genome assembly GCF_965194825.1 of Balaenoptera physalus. Taxonomy (NCBI): domain Eukaryota; kingdom Metazoa; phylum Chordata; class Mammalia; order Artiodactyla; family Balaenopteridae; genus Balaenoptera; species Balaenoptera physalus. Next base: position 235,747 of record NW_028126078.1, read on the forward strand.
GTCAGGGCCTGACTTCGGGAGAGCGACAGGGCCTGAGTGAGGCCTAGCGTCAGGCCCTTTGCTGGGCACACTGTCAGGGCATGACTTTGGAGCAGCATCAGCGTCTTTGCTGGATCAGCTTTAAGGTCTTCGTGAAATACATGATCAGGGCCTGAGTTAGTCACAGCTTCAAGGCTTCAGTTAAGGAAAGCTTCAGGGCCTGAGTTAGGGACAGCCTCAGGTCTTCACTTACGGACAGCGTCAGGGCTTACTTTGGGACAGTTTCAGGACCTTGGAAAGACATAGGTCAGGATATTAGCTCAGGACAATGTCAGGACTTTACATACTGAGGGCAGCAGGGCCTTAGTTACAGACGGTTTCAGGGCCTGAGTTAGGCCTAGCATCAGTGACTTTGTAAGGTACAGTGTAAGGGACTGAGTTAGGAGTAGTGTCAGGGCCTTGCTTAGGGCCAGTGTCAGGGTCTGAGTTAGGTGTACTGTCAGAGACCTAGTTAGGGACAGTGCTAGGGCCTGAGTTACGATTCGTGTCAAGGCCTTATTTAGGACCAATTTCAGGGCCTTAGTTTGGACTAGCATCAGAGCCATTGTTAGGAATCGTATGAGGGCCTGAGTTAGGCGTACTGTCAGGGCCTTAGCTAGGGACAGTGTTAGGCCCTGAGTTAGGATTAGTGTCAAGGCCTTATTTAAGACCAATTTTAGGGCTTTAGTTTGGACTATCAACAGAGCCTTTGTTAGGTATCATTTCGGGGCCTAAGTTAGGTGTAGTGTCAGGGCCATTGTTAGGGACAGTATCAGGGCCTGACTTAGGAGAAGTTCAGGGCCTTAGCCAGGGAAAGGGTCAGGGCCTTAGTAAGGGATATTATCAGGACCTGAATTAGCAGTAGTGTCAAAAATCCTTAGTGAGGAAAGTTAGGAATAAGTCAGGACTCAGGCCCTGACACGGTCCTTAACTAAGGCCCAGACACTACTCGTAACACAGGCCCTGATCTGATTCCTATCATAGGCCCTGCCACTGGTCTTAACTAAGGCCCTGACACTGGCCCTAACTAAAGCTGTGACGCTACTCTTAACTCAGGCACTGACACTGTCCCTAACAAAGCCTCTGACACTACTCGTAACTCAGGCCCTGACACTGTCTCTAACTAAGGCCCTGATACTACTACGAACTCAGCACTGGCACTGTCCCTAACTTAGGCCCTGACTCTACTCCTAACTCAGGAACTGACACTATCACTAACTAAGGCCCTGACACTGTTCATAACTCACACCCTAACACTACTCCTAAATCATGCCCTGGCAATGTCCCTAACTAAGGCCTTGACACTATTCCTAACTCAGGCACTGATACAATACCTAAGGAAGGCCCTGACATTACTCCTAACTCAGGCCCTGAAAAGTTCCCTAACTAACGCCGACAAAACTCTTAACTCAGGCACTGACACTGTCCCAAAATAAGGCCCTGAATCTATTCCTAACTGAGGCGCTGATACAATAACTAACGAAGACACTGATGCTACTCCTAACTAAGGCCCTGACACTACTCCTAACTCAGGCAATGACACAGTCCATAACTAAGGCCCTGACACTATTCCCAACTCAGGCACTGACAGTGTACCTAACTAAAACCCTGACACTACACCTAACTCAGGCACTGACAGTGTCCCTCACAAGGGCCCTCACACTACTCCCAACTCAGTCACTGACATTTTCCCTAATTGAGGCAATGATACTACTCACAACTCAGGAACTAAGGCTCTGGATCATTGTGATGACAAGCGCCATGGAGCATTGTGACGACAAGGGTCATGGAGAATTGTGATGACAAGTGCATGGAGCATTGTGATGACAAGGCCATGGAGAATTGTGATGACCGGAGTCATGGAGAATTGTGATGACAAGGGCCATGGAGCATTGTGATGACAGAGTTCATGGGGCATTGTGATGAAAGTGGTCATGGAGCATTGTGATGAAAATGGTCATGGAGCATAGTGATGAAAGTGGTCATGGAGGATAGTGATGAAAAGCGCTATGGAGCATTGTGATGACAGGGGTCATGGAGCATTGTGATGACAAGTGCCATGGAGCATTGTGATGATAGGAATCATGGGGCATTGTGATGACAGGGATCTTGGAGCTTTGTGGTGAAAGGGGTCATGGAACATTGTGATTACAATGACCTGGAGCATTGTGATGACAAGGGTCATGGAGCATTGTGATGACAATCACCATGGATCATTGTGATTAGTGGGGTAATGGAGCATTGTCATGAAAGGGGTCAAGGATCATTATGATTACAGGGATCATGGAGCATTGTGATGACAAGCGCCAAGGATCATTGTGAGGAAAGCGGTCATGGAGCATTGTGATGAACGTGGTCATGGAGCTTTGTTATGACAATGTTCATGGCGCATTTTGATGAAAGGGGTCATGGAGCATTGTGATGGAAGGGGTCATGGGGCATTGTGATGAGAAGGGCCATGGAGCATTGTGATGAAAGGGTTCATGGAGCACTGTGATGATAAGGGCATGGAGCCTTGTGATGAAAATGGTCATGGAGCATTGTGATGAAAAGGGGTCATGGAGCATTGTGATGAACAGGGCACATGGAGCATTGTGATGAAAGTGGTCATGGAGCGTTGTGATGAAAGACGTCTGGGAGCATTGTGATGAAAGGGGCCATGGGGCATTGTGATGACAAGGGGTCATGGAGCATTGTGATGACAAGCGCCATGGGGCATTGTGATGGCAAGGGCCATGGAATATTGTGATGAAAAGGGTCATGGACCCCTGTGCTGAATGTGGTCATGGAGCATTGTGATGCAAAGCGCCATGGAGCATTGTGATGACAAGTGTCATGGAGCTTTGTGATGAAATGTCTCATGGAACATTGTGATGACAGAGGTCGTGGAGCACTGTGATTACATTGAACATGGAGCATTGTGATGACAAAGGCCATGGAGCATTGTGATGAGAAGGGCATGGAGCATTGTGATGACAAAAGTCATAGAGCAGTGCGATGAAAGGATTAATGGAGCATTGTGATGAAAGGGGTCATGGAGCATTGCGATGACAGGGGGCATGGAGCACTGTGATGAAAGGAGTTATGGAGCACTGTGATTACAGTGGTAATTGTGATGCATTGTGATGAAAGGGGACATGAGACAGGGGTAATGGAGCATTCTGATGAAAGTTTTCATGGCTCATTGTGATGAAAAGGGGCATGGAGCATTGTGAGGAAAAGGGTTATGGAGCACTGTGATTACAGGGGTAATTTAGAGCATTGTGATAAACGGGGACATGGAGCAATTTGATGACAGGTGTCATGGGGCATTGTGAGGACAAGGGCCATTAAGCATTGTGATGACAGGTGTCATTTGGCTTTGTGAATGACAGGGGACCTGGAGCATTGTGATGACAAGGGTAATGGAGCATTGTGATGACCGGGGTCATGGAGCATTGTGATGACAGGGGGCATGGAGCATTGTGATCACAAGAGCATGGAACATTGTGAGACAAGGGTCATGGGCCAATGTGATGACATGGGGTATGGAGCATTGTGATGACAATGGTATGTAGCATTGTGATGACAGAGTTCATGGGGCATTGTGATGAAAGTGGTCATGGAGCATTGTGATGAAAATGGTCATGGAGCATTGTGATGAAAGTGGTCATGGAGGATTGTGATGAAAAGCGCTATGGAGCATTGTGATGGCCGGGGTCATGGAGCATTGTGATGACAGGGGTCTCGGGGCATTTTGATGATAAGGGTGTGGAGCATTGTGATGACAGTGGTCACGGAACATTGTGACGATAAGGGCATGGAGCCTAGTGAGAGACAGTCTAGCGGTCTTGGGACCAGATTCAGTGCCTGAGGTAGGCACAGCATAAGGTCTTTAGTTAGCATAAGAGGTAGGATATTAGCTCGGGACAGGGTTAGGGTGAAGGCTAGGATTCGTGTCAGGAAATGACCTAAGGATAGTGTGAAGACCTTTGTTACTGAGAATATCAGGGCCTTATTCAGAACCAGTGTTAGGGCTTCAGGTAGGGACAGTATCAGGGCCTGACTTAGGGAGAGCGACAGGGTCTGAGTGAGGCCTAATGTCAGGCCCTCAGCTGGGGACACTGTCAGGGAGTGACTTAGGAGCAGCATCAGTGCCTTTGTTGGATCAGCTTTAGGCTCTTAGTTAAAGATGACCAGAGCCCTAGTTAGTCAGAGCGTCAAGGCCTCAGTTAGGGAAAGCTTCAGGGCCTGAGTTACGGACAGCCTCAGGTCTTCACTTAAAGACAGCGACAGGGCTTTCTTAGGGAGAGTGTCAAGACCTTGGTTAGAAATGGGTCAGGATATTATCTCAGGAGAGTGTCAGGATTTTAGTTATTGCTGGCAGCAGGGCCTATATTAGGGACAGATTCTGGGCCTTTGTTAGAGACAGTGTCATGGCCTTAGTTAGGAGTAGTCAGGGCCTTAGTTAGGGAGAGCATTAGGGTTTCAGTCAGCATAAGATGCAGGAGATTCTCTCGGGACAGAGTCAGGTTCCAGGCCAGAGATAGTGAAAGGAAATGACCAAGGGATAACGAGAAGACCTTAGTCATTGAGAGCATCAGGGCCTTAGTTAGCAGCAGCGCGAGGGCCTTAATCAGGACCAGTGCCAGGGCTTGATGTACGGACAGCGTCAGAGCCTAACTAAGGTACAGCAACAGGGCCTAAGTGAGGCCTATCTTTGGGGCCTGAGTAAGGGACAGTATCAGGGCATGACTTAGGAGCAGCAGAAAGGCCTCTGTAGGATCAGCATTAGGGTCTTCGTGAAAGATGTTATCAGGGCCTCTGTTAGGGACAGCCTCAAGGTCTCACTTAGGGACAGCGTCAGGGCTTACTTTGGGAAAGTTTCAGGACCTTGGTAAGACATGGGTCAGGATATTAGCTCCGGATAATGTCAGGTGTTCAGATATTGACGGCAGCAGGGCCTTAGTTAGAGGCAGTGTCAGGCCTAAGTTAGGACTAGCATCAGAGCCTTTGTTAGGTACAGTGTCAGTGACTGAGATAGGTGTAGTGTCAGGGCCTTAGTGAGGGACAGTGTCAGGACCTGCGTTAGGACGAGCCTCCAGGCCTCAGTTAGGGACAGGTTCACGGCCTTGGACCTAAATTCAGGGCCTCATTTAGGGACAGAATCACAGATTTAGCTAGCATAAGAGGATCTACAGCTGAAAGCAACTTGAACACCACCATAAGCAGATGCAGAAGTGAACCATGCACGCTCCTATGAAGGAATATTCCACAGCAGTTGAGTACATTTTGTTTAAAGTTAGTAACACTATACAAATTATGTTTTTAAGAAAACCATATTCAGAAGATGAAAGAATCTCGTTCTAAAGAATCTCTTTAGCTAATCTCGACATTAGCTAAAGAGAAGGTTAGGTTAAGATCTAGGGATAGTGTCAGGAAATGACCTAGGGATAGTTTCAAGACCTTAGTTACTTAGAGCATCAGGGCCTAATTAAGGACCAGTGAGTGTCAGGGCTTCGGGTAGGGACAGCGTCAGAGCCTGACTTAGGGAGAGCGACAGGGCCTGAGTGAGGCCTAGCGTCCGGGCCTTAGCTAGGGACAGTGTCAGGGCATGACTTAGGAGCAACATAAGAGCCACGGTAGGATCAGCCCCAGGGGCTATGTTAAAGATATTATCAAGGCCTCTGTTAGGGACAGCCTCAAGGCCTCACTTAGGGAGAGCATCAGGGCTTCCTTAGGGAGAGTTTCAGGACCTTGGTAAGAGATGAGTTAGGATATTAGCTCAGGATAATGTTCGGACTTTAGATATCGATGGTAGCAGGGCCTAAGTAAGGGACAGTGTCAAGGCGTTAGTTAGGAGTAGCGGGCCCCTGATAGGTCCAGTGTCAGGTCCTCAGTTAGCAATAGTGTTAGGGCCTTAGTTAGGGACAGTGTCAGGGCCAGATGTAGGACGAGCATCTAGGCCTTAGTTCGGGACAGTTTCACGGTCTTGGGACTAAATTCAGTGCCTGAGGCAGGCACAACCTAAGGGCTTCAGTTAGCATAAGAGGCAGGACATTAGCTAGTGACAGTGTCAGTTTAACATGTAGGGATAGTGTCAGGAAATGACCTAAGGATAGTGTGAAGACCTTTGTTACTGAGACTCTCAGGGCCTTATTCAGAACCCGTGTTAGGGCTTCAGGTAGGGACAGCTTCAGAGCCTGACTTAGGGAGAGCGATAGGGTCTGAGTGAGGCCTAGCATCAGACCCTTAGCTGGGGACACTGTCAGGGCATGACTTAGGAGCAGCCTCAGGGCTTCTGTTGGATCAGCCTTAGGGTCTTAGTTAAAGACATGACCAGGGTCTGAGTTAGTCACAGCATCAAGGCCTGAGTTAGTTAGGGAAAGCTGCAGGGCCTCACTTAGGGACAGCGTCAGGGCTTACTTTGGGACAGTTTCAGGACCTTGGTAAGACATGGGTCAGGATATTAGCTCCGGATAATGTCAGGACTTTAGATACTGATGGCAGCAGCCCTTAGTTAGAGACAGTGTCAGGCCCTGAGTTACGACTAGCATCAGAGCCTTTGTTAGGTACAATGTACGGGACTGAGTTAGGAGTAGAGTCAGGGCCTTAGTTAGTGACAGTGTCAGGGCCTGACTTCGGGAGAGCGACAGGGCCTGAGTGAGGCCTAGCGTCAGGCCCTTTGCTGGGCACACTGTCAGGGCATGACTTTGGAGCAGCATCAGCGTCTTTGCTGGATCAGCTTTAAGGTCTTCGTGAAATACATGATCAGGGCCTGAGTTAGTCACAGCTTCAAGGCTTCAGTTAAGGAAAGCTTCAGGGCCTGAGTTAGGGACAGCCTCAGGTCTTCACTTACGGACAGCGTCAGGGCTTACTTTGGGACAGTTTCAGGACCTTGGAAAGACATAGGTCAGGATATTAGCTCAGGACAATGTCAGGACTTTACATACTGAGGGCAGCAGGGCCTTAGTTACAGACGGTTTCAGGGCCTGAGTTAGGCCTAGCATCAGTGACTTTGTAAGGTACAGTGTAAGGGACTGAGTTAGGAGTAGTGTCAGGGCCTTGCTTAGGGCCAGTGTCAGGGTCTGAGTTAGGTGTACTGTCAGAGACCTAGTTAGGGACAGTGCTAGGGCCTGAGTTACGATTCGTGTCAAGGCCTTATTTAGGACCAATTTCAGGGCCTTAGTTTGGACTAGCATCAGAGCCATTGTTAGGAATCGTATGAGGGCCTGAGTTAGGCGTACTGTCAGGGCCTTAGCTAGGGACAGTGTTAGGCCCTGAGTTAGGATTAGTGTCAAGGCCTTATTTAAGACCAATTTTAGGGCTTTAGTTTGGACTATCAACAGAGCCTTTGTTAGGTATCATTTCGGGGCCTAAGTTAGGTGTAGTGTCAGGGCCATTGTTAGGGACAGTTTCAGGGCCTGACTTAGGAGAAGTTCAGGGCCTTAGCCAGGGAAAGGGTCAGGGCCTTAGTAAGGGATATTATCAGGACCTGAATTAGCAGTAGTGTCAAAAATCCTTAGTGAGGAAAGTTAGGAATAAGTCAGGACTCAGGCCCTGACACGGTCCTTAACTAAGGCCCAGACACTACTCGTAACACAGGCCCTGATCTGATTCCTATCATAGGCCCTGCCACTGGTCTTAACTAAGGCCCTGACACTGGCCCTAACTAAAGCTGTGACGCTACTCTTAACTCAGGCACTGACACTGTCCCTAACAAAGCCTCTGACACTACTCGTAACTCAGGCCCTGACACTGTCTCTAACTAAGGCCCTGATACTACTACGAACTCAGCACTGGCACTGTCCCTAACTTAGGCCCTGACTCTACTCCTAACTCAGGAACTGACACTATCACTAACTAAGGCCCTGACACTGTTCATAACTCACACCCTAACACTACTCCTAAATCATGCCCTGGCAATGTCCCTAACTAAGGCCTTGACACTATTCCTAACTCAGGCACTGATACAATACCTAAGGAAGGCCCTGACATTACTCCTAACTCGGGCCCTGAAAAGTTCCCTAACTAACGCCGACAAAACTCTTAACTCAGGCACTGACACTGTCCCAAAATAAGGCCCTGAATCTATTCCTAACTGAGGCGCTGATACAATAACTAACGAAGACACTGATGCTACTCCTAACTAAGGCCCTGACACTACTCCTAACTCAGGCAATGACACAGTCCATAACTAAGGCCCTGACACTATTCCCAACTCAGGCACTGACAGTGTACCTAACTAAAACCCTGACACTACACCTAACTCAGGCACTGACAGTGTCCCTCACAAGGGCCCTCACACTACTCCCAACTCAGTCACTGACATTTTCCCTAATTGAGGCAATGATACTACTCACAACTCAGGAACTAAGGCTCTGGATCATTGTGATGACAAGCGCCATGGAGCATTGTGACGACAAGGGTCATGGAGAATTGTGATGACAAGTGCATGGAGCATTGTGATGACAAGGCCATGGAGAATTGTGATGACCGGGGTCATGGAGAATTGTGATGACAAGGGCCATGGAGCATTGTGATGACAGAGTTCATGGGGCATTGTGATGAAAGTGGTCATGGAGCATTGTGATGAAAATGGTCATGGAGCATAGTGATGAAAGTGGTCATGGAGGATAGTGATGAAAAGCGCTATGGAGCATTGTGATGACAGGGGTCATGGAGCATTGTGATGACAAGTGCCATGGAGCATTGTGATGATAGGAATCATGGGGCATTGTGATGACAGGGATCTTGGAGCTTTGTGGTGAAAGGGGTCATGGAACATTGTGATTACAATGACCTGGAGCATTGTGATGACAAGGGTCATGGAGCATTGTGATGACAATCACCATGGATCATTGTGATTAGTGGGGTAATGGAGCATTGTCATGAAAGGGGTCAAGGATCATTATGATTACAGGGATCATGGAGCATTGTGATGACAAGCGCCAAGGATCATTGTGAGGAAAGCGGTCATGGAGCATTGTGATGAACGTGGTCATGGAGCTTTGTTATGACAATGTTCATGGCGCATTTTGATGAAAGGGGTCATGGAGCATTGTGATGGAAGGGGTCATGGGGCATTGTGATGAGAAGGGCCATGGAGCATTGTGATGAAAGGGTTCATGGAGCACTGTGATGATAAGGGCATGGAGCCTTGTGATGAAAATGGTCATGGAGCATTGTGATGAAAAGGGGTCATGGAGCATTGTGATGAACAGGGCACATGGAGCATTGTGATGAAAGTGGTCATGGAGCGTTGTGATGAAAGACGTCTGGGAGCATTGTGATGAAAGGGGCCATGGGGCATTGTGATGACAAGGGGTCATGGAGCATTGTGATGACAAGCGCCATGGGGCATTGTGATGGCAAGGGCCATGGAATATTGTGATGAAAAGGGTCATGGACCCCTGTGCTGAATGTGGTCATGGAGCATTGTGATGCAAAGCGCCATGGAGCATTGTGATGACAAGTGTCATGGAGCTTTGTGATGAAATGTCTCATGGAACATTGTGATGACAGAGGTCGTGGAGCACTGTGATTACATTGAACATGGAGCATTGTGATGACAAAGGCCATGGAGCATTGTGATGAGAAGGGCATGGAGCATTGTGATGACAAAAGTCATAGAGCAGTGCGATGAAAGGATTAATGGAGCATTGTGATGAAAGGGGTCATGGAGCATTGCGATGACAGGGGGCATGGAGCACTGTGATGAAAGGAGTTATGGAGCACTGTGATTACAGTGGTAATTGTGATGCATTGTGATGAAAGGGGACATGAGACAGGGGTAATGGAGCATTCTGATGAAAGTTTTCATGGCTCATTGTGATGAAAAGGGGCATGGAGCATTGTGAGGAAAAGGGTTATGGAGCACTGTGATTACAGGGGTAATTTAGAGCATTGTGATAAACGGGGACATGGAGCAATTTGATGACAGGTGTCATGGGGCATTGTGAGGACAAGGGCCATTAAGCATTGTGATGACAGGTGTCATTTGGCTTTGTGAATGACAGGGGACCTGGAGCATTGTGATGACAAGGGTAATGGAGCATTGTGATGACCGGGGTCATGGAGCATTGTGATGACAGGGGGCATGGAGCATTGTGATCACAAGAGCATGGAACATTGTGAGACAAGGGTCATGGGCCAATGTGATGACATGGGGTATGGAGCATTGTGATGACAATGGTATGTAGCATTGTGATGACAGAGTTCATGGGGCATTGTGATGAAAGTGGTCATGGAGCATTGTGATGAAAATGGTCATGGAGCATTGTGATGAAAGTGGTCATGGAGGATTGTGATGAAAAGCGCTATGGAGCATTGTGATGGCCGGGGTCATGGAGCATTGTGATGACAGGGGTCTCGGGGCATTTTGATGATAAGGGTGTGGAGCATTGTGATGACAGTGGTCACGGAACATTGTGACGATAAGGGCATGGAGCCTAGTGAGAGACAGTCTAGCGGTCTTGGGACCAGATTCAGTGCCTGAGGTAGGCACAGCATAAGGTCTTTAGTTAGCATAAGAGGTAGGATATTAGCTCGGGACAGGGTTAGGGTGAAGGCTAGGATTCGTGTCAGGAAATGACCTAAGGATAGTGTGAAGACCTTTGTTACTGAGAATATCAGGGCCTTATTCAGAACCAGTGTTAGGGCTTCAGGTAGGGACAGTATCAGGGCCTGACTTAGGGAGAGCGACAGGGTCTGAGTGAGGCCTAATGTCAGGCCCTCAGCTGGGGACACTGTCAGGGAGTGACTTAGGAGCAGCATCAGTGCCTTTGTTGGATCAGCTTTAGGCTCTTAGTTAAAGATGACCAGAGCCCTAGTTAGTCACAGCGTCAAGGCCTCAGTTAGGGAAAGCTTCAGGGCCTGAGTTACGGACAGCCTCAGGTCTTCACTTAAAGACAGCGACAGGGCTTTCTTAGGGAGAGTGTCAAGACCTTGGTTAGAAATGGGTCAGGATATTATCTCAGGAGAGTGTCAGGATTTTAGTTATTGCTGGCAGCAGGGCCTATATTAGGGACAGATTCTGGGCCTTTGTTAGAGACAGTGTCATGGCCTTAGTTAGGAGTAGTCAGGGCCTTAGTTAGGGAGAGCATTAGGGTTTCAGTCAGCATAAGATGCAGGAGATTCTCTCGGGACAGAGTCAGGTTCCAGGCCAGAGATAGTGAAAGGAAATGACCAAGGGATAACGAGAAGACCTTAGTCATTGAGAGCATCAGGGCCTTAGTTAGCAGCAGCGCGAGGGCCTTAATCAGGACCAGTGCCAGGGCTTGATGTACGGACAGCGTCAGAGCCTAACTAAGGTACAGCAACAGGGCCTAAGTGAGGCCTATCTTTGGGGCCTGAGTAAGGGACAGTATCAGGGCATGACTTAGGAGCAGCAGAAAGGCCTCTGTAGGATCAGCATTAGGGTCTTCGTGAAAGATATTATCAGGGCCTCTGTTAGGGACAGCCTCAAGGTCTCACTTAGGGACAGCGTCAGGGCTTACTTTGGGAAAGTTTCAGGACCTTGGTAAGACATGGGTCAGGATATTAGCTCCGGATAATGTCAGGTGTTCAGATATTGACGGCAGCAGGGCCTTAGTTAGAGGCAGTGTCAGGCCTAAGTTAGGACTAGCATCAGAGCCTTTGTTAGGTACAGTGTCAGTGACTGAGATAGGTGTAGTGTCAGGGCCTTAGTGAGGGACAGTGTCAGGACCTGCGTTAGGACGAGCCTGCAGGCCTCAGTTAGGGACAGGTTCACGGCCTTGGACCTAAATTCAGGGCCTCATTTAGGGACAGAATCACAGATTTAGCTAGCATAAGAGGATCTACAGCTGAAAGCAACTTGAACACCACCATAAGCAGATGCAGAAGTGAACCATGCACGCTCCTATGAAGGAATATTCCACAGCAGTTGAGTACATTTTGTTTAAAGTTAGTAACACTATACAAATTATGTTTTTAAGAAAACCATATTCAGAAGATGAAAGAATCTCGTTCTAAAGAATCTCTTTAGCTAATCTCGACATTAGCTAAAGAGAAGGTTAGGTTAAGATCTAGGGATAGTGTCAGGAAATGACCTAGGGATAGTTTCAAGACCTTAGTTACTTAGAGCATCAGGGCCTAATTAAGGACCAGTGAGTGTCAGGGCTTCGGGTAGGGACAGCGTCAGAGCCTGACTTAGGGAGAGCGACAGGGCCTGAGTGAGGCCTAGCGTCCGGGCCTTAGCTAGGGACAGTGTCAGGGCATGACTTAGGAGCAACATAAGAGCCACGGTAGGATCAGCCCCAGGGGCTATGTTAAAGATATTATCAAGGCCTCTGTTAGGGACAGCCTCAAGGCCTCACTTAGGGAGAGCATCAGGGCTTCCTTAGGGAGAGTTTCAGGACCTTGGTAAGAGATGAGTTAGGATATTAGCTCAGGATAATGTTCGGACTTTAGATATTGATGGTAGCAGGGCCTAAGTAAGGGACAGTGTCAAGGCGTTAGTTAGGAGTAGCGGGCCCCTGATAGGTCCAGTGTCAGGTCCTCAGTTAGCAATAGTGTTAGGGCCTTAGTTAGGGACAGTGTCAGGGCCAGATGTAGGACGAGCATCTAGGCCTTAGTTCGGGACAGTTTCACGGTCTTGGGACTAAATTCAGTGCCTGAGGCAGGCACAACCTAAGGGCTTCAGTTAGCATAAGAGGCAGGACATTAGCTAGTGACAGTGTCAGTTTAACATGTAGGGATAGTGTCAGGAAATGACCTAAGGATAGTGTGAAGACCTTTGTTACTGAGACTCTCAGGGCCTTATTCAGAACCCGTGTTAGGGCTTCAGGTAGGGACAGCATCAGAGCCTGACTTAGGGAGAGCGATAGGGTCTGAGTGAGGCCTAGCATCAGACCCTTAGCTGGGGACACTGTCAGGGCATGACTTAGGAGCAGCCTCAGGGCTTCTGTTGGATCAGCCTTAGGGTCTTAGTTAAAGACATGACCAGGGTCTGAGTTAGTCACAGCATCAAGGCCTGAGTTAGTTAGGGAAAGCTGCAGGGCCTCACTTAGGGACAGCGTCAGGGCTTACTTTGGGACAGTTTCAGGACCTTGGTAAGACATGGGTCAGGATATTAGCTCCGGATAATGTCAGGACTTTAGATACTGATGGCAGCAGCCCTTAGTTAGAGACAGTGTCAGGCCCTGAGTTACGACTAGCATCAGAGCCTTTGTTAGGTACAATGTACGGGACTGAGTTAGGAGTAGAGTCAGGGCCTTAGTTAGTGACAGTGTCAGGGCCTGACTTCGGGAGAGCGACAGGGCCTGAGTGAGGCCTAGCGTCAGGCCCTTTGCTGGGCACACTGTCAGGGCATGACTTTGGAGCAGCATCAGCGTCTTTGCTGGATCAGCTTTAAGGTCTTCGTGAAATACATGATCAGGGCCTGAGTTAGTCACAGCTTCAAGGCTTCAGTTAAGGAAAGCTTCAGGGCCTGAGTTAGGGACAGCCTCAGGTCTTCACTTACGGACAGCGTCAGGGCTTACTTTGGGACAGTTTCAGGACCTTGGAAAGACATAGGTCAGGATATTAGCTCAGGACAATGTCAGGACTTTACATACTGAGGGCAGCAGGGCCTTAGTTACAGACGGTTTCAGGGCCTGAGTTAGGCCTAGCATCAGTGACTTTGTAAGGTACAGTGTAAGGGACTGAGTTAGGAGTAGTGTCAGGGCCTTGCTTAGGGCCAGTGTCAGGGTCTGAGTTAGGTGTACTGTCAGAGACCTAGTTAGGGACAGTGCTAGGGCCTGAGTTACGATTCGTGTCAAGGCCTTATTTAGGACCAATTTCAGGGCCTTAGTTTGGACTAGCATCAGAGCCATTGTTAGGAATCGTATGAGGGCCTGAGTTAGGCGTACTGTCAGGGCCTTAGCTAGGGACAGTGTTAGGCCCTGAGTTAGGATTAGTGTCAAGGCCTTATTTAAGACCAATTTTAGGGCTTTAGTTTGGACTATCAACAGAGCCTTTGTTAGGTATCATTTCGGGGCCTAAGTTAGGTGTAGTGTCAGGGCCATTGTTAGGGACAGTATCAGGGCCTGACTTAGGAGAAGTTCAGGGCCTTAGCCAGGGAAAGGGTCAGGGCCTTAGTAAGGGATATTATCAGGACCTGAATTAGCAGTAGTGTCAAAAATCCTTAGTGAGGAAAGTTAGGAATAAGTCAGGACTCAGGCCCTGACACGGTCCTTAACTAAGGCCCAGACACTACTCGTAACACAGGCCCTGATCTGATTCCTATCATAGGCCCTGCCACTGGTCTTAACTAAGGCCCTGACACTGGCCCTAACTAAAGCTGTGACGCTACTCTTAACTCAGGCACTGACACTGTCCCTAACAAAGCCTCTGACACTACTCGTAACTCAGGCCCTGACACTGTCTCTAACTAAGGCCCTGATACTACTACGAACTCAGCACTGGCACTGTCCCTAACTTAGGCCCTGACTCTACTCCTAACTCAGGAACTGACACTATCACTAACTAAGGCCCTGACACTGTTCATAACTCACACCCTAACACTACTCCTAAATCATGCCCTGGCAATGTCCCTAACTAAGGCCTTGACACTATTCCTAACTCAGGCACTGATACAATACCTAAGGAAGGCCCTGACATTACTCCTAACTCGGGCCCTGAAAAGTTCCCTAACTAACGCCGACAAAACTCTTAACTCAGGCACTGACACTGTCCCAAAATAAGGCCCTGAATCTATTCCTAACTGAGGCGCTGATACAATAACTAACGAAGACACTGATGCTACTCCTAACTAAGGCCCTGACACTACTCCTAACTCAGGCAATGACACAGTCCATAACTAAGGCCCTGACACTATTCCCAACTCAGGCACTGACAGTGTACCTAACTAAAACCCTGACACTACACCTAACTCAGGCACTGACAGTGTCCCTAACAAGGGCCCTCACACTACTCCCAACTCAGTCACTGACATTTTCCCTAATTGAGGCAATGATACTACTCACAACTCAGGAACTAAGGCTCTGGATCATTGTGATGACAAGCGCCATGGAGCATTGTGACGACAAGGGTCATGGAGAATTGTGATGACAAGTGCATGGAGCATTGTGATGACAAGGCCATGGAGAATTGTGATGACCGGGGTCATGGAGAATTGTGATGACAAGGGCCATGGAGCATTGTGATGACAGAGTTCATGGGGCATTGTGATGAAAGTGGTCATGGAGCATAGTGATGAAAGTGGTCATGGAGGATAGTGATGAAAAGCGCTATGGAGCATTGTGATGACAGGGGTCATGGAGCATTGTGATGACAAGTGCCATGGAGCATTGTGATGATAGGAATCATGGGGCATTGTGATGACAGGGATCTTGGAGCTTTGTGGTGAAAGGGGTCATGGAACATTGTGATTACAATGACCTGGAGCATTGTGATGACAAGGGTCATGGAGCATTGTGATGACAATCACCATGGATCATTGTGATTAGTGGGGTAATGGAGCATTGTCATGAAAGGGGTCAAGGATCATTATGATTACAGGGATCATGGAGCATTGTGATGACAAGCGCCAAGGATCATTGTGAGGAAAGCGGTCATGGAGCATTGTGATGAACGTGGTCATGGAGCTTTGTTATGACAATGTTCATGGCGCATTTTGATGAAAGGGGTCATGGAGCATTGTGATGGAAGGGGTCATGGGGCATTGTGATGAGAAGGGCCATGGAGCATTGTGATGAAAGGGTTCATGGAGCACTGTGATGATAAGGGCATGGAGCCTTGTGATGAAAATGGTCATGGAGCATTGTGATGAAAAGGGGTCATGGAGCATTGTGATGAACAGGGCACATGGAGCATTGTGATGAAAGTGGTCATGGAGCGTTGTGATGAAAGACGTCTGGGAGCATTGTGATGAAAGGGGCCATGGGGCATTGTGATGACAAGGGGTCATGGAGCATTGTGATGACAAGCGCCATGGGGCATTGTGATGGCAAGGGCCTTGGAATATTGTGATGAAAAGGGTCATGGACCCCTGTGCTGAATGTGGTCATGGAGCATTGTGATGCAAAGCGCCATGGAGCATTGTGATGACAAGTGTCATGGAGCTTTGTGATGAAATGTCTCATGGAACATTGTGATGACAGAGGTCGTGGAGCACTGTGATTACATTGAACATGGAGCATTGTGATGACAAAGGCCATGGAGCATTGTGATGAGAAGGGCATGGAGCATTGTGATGACAAAAGTCATAGAGCAGTGCGATGAAAGGATTAATGGAGCATTGTGATGAAAGGGGTCATGGAGCATTGCGATGACAGGGGGCATGGAGCACTGTGATGAAAGGAGTTATGGAGCACTGTGATTACAGTGGTAATTGTGATGCATTGTGATGAAAGGGGACATGAGACAGGGGTAATGGAGCATTCTGATGAAAGTTTTCATGGCTCATTGTGATGAAAAGGGGCATGGAGCATTGTGAGGAAAAGGGTTATGGAGCACTGTGATTACAGGGGTAATTTAGAGCATTGTGATAAACGGGGACATGGAGCAATTTGATGACAGGTGTCATGGGGCATTGTGAGGACAAGGGCCATTAAGCATTGTGATGACAGGTGTCATTTGGCTTTGTGAATGACAGGGGACCTGGAGCATTGTGATGACAAGGGTAATGGAGCATTGTGATGACCGGGGTCATGGAGCATTGTGATGACAGGGGGCATGGAGCATTGTGATCACAAGAGCATGGAACATTGTGAGACAAGGGTCATGGGCCAATGTGATGACATGGGGTATGGAGCATTGTGATGACAATGGTATGTAGCATTGTGATGACAGAGTTCATGGGGCATTGTGATGAAAGTGGTCATGGAGCATTGTGATGAAAGTGGTCATGGAGGATTGTGATGAAAAGCGCTATGGAGCATTGTGATGGCCGGGGTCATGGAGCATTGTGATGACAGGGGTCTCGGGGCATTTTGATGATAAGGGTGTGGAGCATTGTGATGACAGTGGTCACGGAACATTGTGACGATAAGGGCATGGAGCCTAGTGAGAGACAGTCTAGCGGTCTTGGGACCAGATTCAGTGCCTGAGGTAGGCACAGCATAAGGTCTTTAGTTAGCATAAGAGGTAGGATATTAGCTCGGGACAGGGTTAGGGTGAAGGCTAGGATTCGTGTCAGGAAATGACCTAAGGATAGTGTGAAGACCTTTGTTACTGAGAATATCAGGGCCTTATTCAGAACCAGTGTTAGGGCTTCAGGTAGGGACAGTATCAGGGCCTGACTTAGGGAGAGCGACAGGGTCTGAGTGAGGCCTAATGTCAGGCCCTCAGCTGGGGACACTGTCAGGGAGTGACTTAGGAGCAGCATCAGTGCCTTTGTTGGATCAGCTTTAGGCTCTTAGTTAAAGATGACCAGAGCCCTAGTTAGTCACAGCGTCAAGGCCTCAGTTAGGGAAAGCTTCAGGGCCTGAGTTACGGACAGCCTCAGGTCTTCACTTAAAGACAGCGACAGGGCTTTCTTAGGGAGAGAGTCAAGACCTTGGTTAGAAATGGGTCAGGATATTATCTCAGGAGAGTGTCAGGATTTTAGTTATTGCTGGCAGCAGGGCCTATATTAGGGACAGATTCTGGGCCTTTGTTAGAGACAGTGTCATGGCCTTAGTTAGGAGTAGTCAGGGCCTTAGTTAGGGAGAGCATTAGGGTTTCAGTCAGCATAAGATGCAGGAGATTCTCTCGGGACAGAGTCAGGTTCCAGGCCAGAGATAGTGAAAGGAAATGACCAAGGGATAACGAGAAGACCTTAGTCATTGAGAGCATCAGGGCCTTAGTTAGCAGCAGCGTGAGGGCCTTAATCAGGACCAGTGCCAGGGCTTGATGTACGGACAGCGTCAGAGCCTAACTAAGGTACAGCAACAGGGCCTAAGTGAGGCCTATCTTTGGGGCCTGAGTAAGGGACAGTATCAGGGCATGACTTAGGAGCAGCAGAAAGGCCTCTGTAGGATCAGCATTAGGGTCTTCGTGAAAGATATTATCAGGGCCTCTGTTAGGGACAGCCTCAAGGTCTCACTTAGGGACAGCGTCAGGGCTTACTTTGGGAAAGTTTCAGGACCTTGGTAAGACATGGGTCAGGATATTAGCTCCGGATAATGTCAGGTGTTCAGATATTGACGGCAGCAGGGCCTTAGTTAGAGGCAGTGTCAGGCCTAAGTTAGGACTAGCATCAGAGCCTTTGTTAGGTACAGTGTCAGTGACTGAGATAGGTGTAGTGTCAGGGCCTTAGTTAGGGACAGTGTCAGGACCTGCGTTAGGACGAGCCTCCAGGACTCAGTTAGGGACAGGTTCACGGCCTTGGACCTAAATTCAGGGCCTCATTTAGGGACAGAATCACAGATTTAGCTAGCATAAGAGGATCTACAGCTGAAAGCAACTTGAACACCACCATAAGCAGATGCAGAAGTGAACCATGCACGCTCCTATGAAGGAATATTCCACAGCAGTTGAGTACATTTTGTTTAAAGTTAGTAACACTATACAAATTATGTTTTTAAGAAAACCATATTCAGAAGATGAAAGAATCTCGTTCTAAAGAATCTCTTTAGCTAATCTCGACATTAGCTAAAGAGAAGGTTAGGTTAAGATCTAGGGATAGTGTCAGGAAATGACCTAGGGATAGTTTCAAGACCTTAGTTACTTAGAGCATCAGGGCCTAATTAAGGACCAGTGAGTGTCAGGGCTTCGGGTAGGGACAGCGTCAGAGCCTGACTTAGGGAGAGCGACAGGGCCTGAGTGAGGCCTAGCGTCCGGGCCTTAGCTAGGGACAGTGTCAGGGCATGACTTAGGAGCAACATAAGAGCCACGGTAGGATCAGCCCCAGGGGCTATGTTAAAGATATTATCAAGGCCTCTGTTAGGGACAGCCTCAAGGCCTCACTTAGGGAGAGCATCAGGGCTTCCTTAGGGAGAGTTTCAGGACCTTGGTAAGAGATGAGTTAGGATATTAGCTCAGGATAATGTTCGGACTTTAGATATTGATGGTAGCAGGGCCTAAGTAAGGGACAGTGTCAAGGCGTTAGTTAGGAGTAGCGGGCCCCTGATAGGTCCAGTGTCAGGTCCTCAGTTAGCAATAGTGTTAGGGCCTTAGTTAGGGACAGTGTCAGGGCCAGATGTAGGACGAGCATCTAGGCCTTAGTTCGGGACAGTTTCACGGTCTTGGGACTAAATTCAGTGCCTGAGGCAGGCACAACCTAAGGGCTTCAGTTAGCATAAGAGGCAGGACATTAGCTAGTGACAGTGTCAGTTTAACATGTAGGGATAGTGTCAGGAAATGACCTAAGGATAGTGTGAAGACCTTTGTTACTGAGACTCTCAGGGCCTTATTCAGAACCCGTGTTAGGGCTTCAGGTAGGGACAGCATCAGAGCCTGACTTAGGGAGAGCGATAGGGTCTGAGTGAGGCCTAGCATCAGACCCTTAGCTGGGGACACTGTCAGGGCATGACTTAGGAGCAGCCTCAGGGCTTCTGTTGGATCAGCCTTAGGGTCTTAGTTAAAGACATGACCAGGGTCTGAGTTAGTCACAGCATCAAGGCCTGAGTTAGTTAGGGAAAGCTGCAGGGCCTCACTTAGGGACAGCGTCAGGGCTTACTTTGGGACAGTTTCAGGACCTTGGTAAGACATGGGTCAGGATATTAGCTCCGGATAATGTCAGGACTTTAGATACTGATGGCAGCAGCCCTTAGTTAGAGACAGTGTCAGGCCCTGAGTTACGACTAGCATCAGAGCCTTTGTTAGGTACAATGTACGGGACTGAGTTAGGAGTAGAGTCAGGGCCTTAGTTAGTGACAGTGTCAGGGCCTGACTTCGGGAGAGCGACAGGGCCTGAGTGAGGCCTAGCGTCAGGCCCTTTGCTGGGCACACTGTCAGGGCATGACTTTGGAGCAGCATCAGCGTCTTTGCTGGATCAGCTTTAAGGTCTTCGTGAAATACATGATCAGGGCCTGAGTTAGTCACAGCTTCAAGGCTTCAGTTAAGGAAAGCTTCAGGGCCTGAGTTAGGGACAGCCTCAGGTCTTCACTTACGGACAGCGTCAGGGCTTACTTTGGGACAGTTTCAGGACCTTGGAAAGACATAGGTCAGGATATTAGCTCAGGACAATGTCAGGACTTTACATACTGAGGGCAGCAGGGCCTTAGTTACAGACGGTTTCAGGGCCTGAGTTAGGCCTAGCATCAGTGACTTTGTAAGGTACAGTGTAAGGGACTGAGTTAGGAGTAGTGTCAGGGCCTTGCTTAGGGCCAGTGTCAGGGTCTGAGTTAGGTGTACTGTCAGAGACCTAGTTAGGGACAGTGCTAGGGCCTGAGTTACGATTCGTGTCAAGGCCTTATTTAGGACCAATTTCAGGGCCTTAGTTTGGACTAGCATCAGAGCCATTGTTAGGAATCGTATGAGGGCCTGAGTTAGGCGTACTGTCAGGGCCTTAGCTAGGGACAGTGTTAGGCCCTGAGTTAGGATTAGTGTCAAGGCCTTATTTAAGACCAATTTTAGGGCTTTAGTTTGGACTATCAACAGAGCCTTTGTTAGGTATCATTTCGGGGCCTAAGTTAGGTGTAGTGTCAGGGCCATTGTTAGGGACAGTATCAGGGCCTGACTTAGGAGAAGTTCAGGGCCTTAGCCAGGGAAAGGGTCAGGGCCTTAGTAAGGGATATTATCAGGACCTGAATTAGCAGTAGTGTCAAAAATCCTTAGTGAGGAAAGTTAGGAATAAGTCAGGACTCAGGCCCTGACACGGTCCTTAACTAAGGCCCAGACACTACTCGTAACACAGGCCCTGATCTGATTCCTATCATAGGCCCTGCCACTGGTCTTAACTAAGGCCCTGACACTGGCCCTAACTAAAGCTGTGACGCTACTCTTAACTCAGGCACTGACACTGTCCCTAACAAAGCCTCTGACACTACTCGTAACTCAGGCCCTGACACTGTCTCTAACTAAGGCCCTGATACTACTACGAACTCAGCACTGGCACTGTCCCTAACTTAGGCCCTGACTCTACTCCTAACTCAGGAACTGACACTATCACTAACTAAGGCCCTGACACTGTTCATAACTCACACCCTAACACTACTCCTAAATCATGCCCTGGCAATGTCCCTAACTAAGGCCTTGACACTATTCCTAACTCAGGCACTGATACAATACCTAAGGAAGGCCCTGACATTACTCCTAACTCAGGCCCTGAAAAGTTCCCTAACTAACGCCGACAAAACTCTTAACTCAGGCACTGACACTGTCCCAAAATAAGGCCCTGAATCTATTCCTAACAGAGGCGCTGATACAATAACTAACGAAGACACTGATGCTACTCCTAACTAAGGCCCTGACACTACTCCTAACTCAGGCAATGACACAGTCCATAACTAAGGCCCTGACACTATTCCCAACTCAGGCACTGACAGTGTACCTAACTAAAACCCTGACACTACACCTAACTCAGGCACTGACAGTGTCCCTCACAAGGGCCCTCACACTACTCCCAACTCAGTCACTGACATTTTCCCTAATTGAGGCAATGATACTACTCCCAACTCAGGAACTAAGGCTCTGGATCATTGTGATGACAAGCGCCATGGAGCATTGTGACGACAAGGGTCATGGAGAATTGTGATGACAAGTGCATGGAGCATTGTGATGACAAGGCCATGGAGAATTGTGATGACCGGGGTCATGGAGAATTGTGATGACAAGGGCCATGGAGCATTGTGATGACAGAGTTCATGGGGCATTGTGATGAAAGTGGTCATGGAGCATTGTGATGAAAATGGTCATGGAGCATAGTGATGAAAGTGGTCATGGAGGATAGTGATGAAAAGCGCTATGGAGCATTGTGATGACAGGGGTCATGGAGCATTGTGATGACAAGTGCCATGGAGCATTGTGATGATAGGAATCATGGGGCATTGTGATGACAGGGATCTTGGAGCTTTGTGGTGAAAGGGGTCATGGAACATTGTGATTACAATGACCTGGAGCATTGTGATGACAAGGGTCATGGAGCATTGTGATGACAATCACCATGGATCATTGTGATTAGTGGGGTAATGGAGCATTGTCATGAAAGGGGTCAAGGATCATTATGATTACAGGGATCATGGAGCATTGTGATGACAAGCGCCAAGGATCATTGTGAGGAAAGCGGTCATGGAGCATTGTGATGAACGTGGTCATGGAGCTTTGTTATGACAATGTTCATGGCGCATTTTGATGAAAGGGGTCATGGAGCATTGTGATGGAAGGGGTCATGGGGCATTGTGATGAGAAGGGCCATGGAGCATTGTGATGAAAGGGTTCATGGAGCACTGTGATGATAAGGGCATGGAGCCTTGTGATGAAAATGGTCATGGAGCATTGTGATGAAAAGGGGTCATGGAGCATTGTGATGAACAGGGCACATGGAGCATTGTGATGAAAGTGGTCATGGAGCGTTGTGATGAAAGACGTCTGGGAGCATTGTGATGAAAGGGGCCATGGGGCATTGTGATGACAAGGGGTCATGGAGCATTGTGATGACAAGCGCCATGGGGCATTGTGATGGCAAGGGCCATGGAATATTGTGATGAAAAGGGTCATGGACCCCTGTGCTGAATGTGGTCATGGAGCATTGTGATGCAAAGCGCCATGGAGCATTGTGATGACAAGTGTCATGGAGCTTTGTGATGAAATGTCTCATGGAACATTGTGATGACAGAGGTCGTGGAGCACTGTGATTACATTGAACATGGAGCATTGTGATGACAAAGGCCATGGAGCATTGTGATGAGAAGGGCATGGAGCATTGTGATGACAAAAGTCATAGAGCAGTGCGATGAAAGGATTAATGGAGCATTGTGATGAAAGGGGTCATGGAGCATTGCGATGACAGGGGGCATGGAGCACTGTGATGAAAGGAGTTATGGAGCACTGTGATTACAGTGGTAATTGTGATGCATTGTGATGAAAGGGGACATGAGACAGGGGTAATGGAGCATTCTGATGAAAGTTTTCATGGCTCATTGTGATGAAAAGGGGCATGGAGCATTGTGAGGAAAAGGGTTATGGAGCACTGTGATTACAGGGGTAATTTAGAGCATTGTGATAAACGGGGACATGGAGCAATTTGATGACAGGTGTCATGGGGCATTGTGAGGACAAGGGCCATTAAGCATTGTGATGACAGGTGTCATTTGGCTTTGTGAATGACAGGGGACCTGGAGCATTGTGATGACAAGGGTAATGGAGCATTGTGATGACCGGGGTCATGGAGCATTGTGATGACAGGGGGCATGGAGCATTGTGATCACAAGAGCATGGAACATTGTGAGACAAGGGTCATGGGCCAATGTGATGACATGGGGTATGGAGCATTGTGATGACAATGGTATGTAGCATTGTGATGACAGAGTTCATGGGGCATTGTGATGAAAGTGGTCATGGAGCATTGTGATGAAAATGGTCATGGAGCATTGTGATGAAAGTGGTCATGGAGGATTGTGATGAAAAGCGCTATGGAGCATTGTGATGGCCGGGGTCATGGAGCATTGTGATGACAGGGGTCTCGGGGCATTTTGATGATAAGGGTGTGGAGCATTGTGATGACAGTGGTCACGGAACATTGTGACGATAAGGGCATGGAGCCTAGTGAGAGACAGTCTAGCGGTCTTGGGACCAGATTCAGTGCCTGAGGTAGGCACAGCATAAGGTCTTTAGTTAGCATAAGAGGTAGGATATTAGCTCGGGACAGGGTTAGGGTGAAGGCTAGGATTCGTGTCAGGAAATGACCTAAGGATAGTGTGAAGACCTTTGTTACTGAGAATATCAGGGCCTTATTCAGAACCAGTGTTAGGGCTTCAGGTAGGGACAGTATCAGGGCCTGACTTAGGGAGAGCGACAGGGTCTGAGTGAGGCCTAATGTCAGGCCCTCAGCTGGGGACACTGTCAGGGAGTGACTTAGGAGCAGCATCAGTGCCTTTGTTGGATCAGCTTTAGGCTCTTAGTTAAAGATGACCAGAGCCCTAGTTAGTCACAGCGTCAAGGCCTCAGTTAGGGAAAGCTTCAGGGCCTGAGTTACGGACAGCCTCAGGTCTTCACTTAAAGACAGCGACAGGGCTTTCTTAGGGAGAGTGTCAAGACCTTGGTTAGAAATGGGTCAGGATATTATCTCAGGAGAGTGTCAGGATTTTAGTTATTGCTGGCAGCAGGGCCTATATTAGGGACAGATTCTGGGCCTTTGTTAGAGACAGTGTCATGGCCTTAGTTAGGAGTAGTCAGGGCCTTAGTTAGGGAGAGCATTAGGGTTTCAGTCAGCATAAGATGCAGGAGATTCTCTCGGGACAGAGTCAGGTTCCAGGCCAGAGATAGTGAAAGGAAATGACCAAGGGATAACGAGAAGACCTTAGTCATTGAGAGCATCAGGGCCTTAGTTAGCAGCAGCGCGAGGGCCTTAATCAGGACCAGTGCCAGGGCTTGATGTACGGACAGCGTCAGAGCCTAACTAAGGTACAGCAACAGGGCCTAAGTGAGGCCTATCTTTGGGGCCTGAGTAAGGGACAGTATCAGGGCATGACTTAGGAGCAGCAGAAAGGCCTCTGTAGGATCAGCATTAGGGTCTTCGTGAAAGATATTATCAGGGCCTCTGTTAGGGACAGCCTCAAGGTCTCACTTAGGGACAGCGTCAGGGCTTACTTTGGGAAAGTTTCAGGACCTTGGTAAGACATGGGTCAGGATATTAGCTCCGGATAATGTCAGGTGTTCAGATATTGACGGCAGCAGGGCCTTAGTTAGAGGCAGTGTCAGGCCTAAGTTAGGACTAGCATCAGAGCCTTTGTTAGGTACAGTGTCAGTGACTGAGATAGGTGTAGTGTCAGGGCCTTAGTTAGGGACAGTGTCAGGACCTGCGTTAGGACGAGCCTCCAGGCCTCAGTTAGGGACAGGTTCACGGCCTTGGACCTAAATTCAGGGCCTCATTTAGGGACAGAATCACAGATTTAGCTAGCATAAGAGGATCTACAGCTGAAAGCAACTTGAACACCACCATAAGCAGATGCAGAAGTGAACCATGCACGCTCCTATGAAGGAATATTCCACAGCAGTTGAGTACATTTTGTTTAAAGTTAGTAACACTATACAAATTATGTTTTTAAGAAAACCATATTCAGAAGATGAAAGAATCTCGTTCTAAAGAATCTCTTTAGCTAATCTCGACATTAGCTAAAGAGAAGGTTAGGTTAAGATCTAGGGATAGTGTCAGGAAATGACCTAGGGATAGTGTCAAGACCTTAGTTACTTAGAGCATCAGGGCCTAATTAAGGACCAGTGAGTGTCAGGGCTTCGGGTAGGGACAGCGTCAGAGCCTGACTTAGGGAGAGCGACAGGGCCTGAGTGAGGCCTAGCGTCAGGGCCTTAGCTAGGGACAGTGTCAGGGCATGACTTAGGAGCAACATAAGAGCCACGGTAGGATCAGCCCCAGGGGCTATGTTAAAGATATTATCAAGGCCTCTGTTAGGGACAGCCTCAAGGCCTCACTTAGGGAGAGCATCAGGGCTTCCTTAGGGAGAGTTTCAGGACCTTGGTAAGAGATGAGTTAGGATATTAGCTCAGGATAATGTTCGGACTTTAGATATTGATGGTAGCAGGGCCTAAGTAAGGGACAGTGTCAAGGCGTTAGTTAGGCGTAGCGGGCCCCTGATAGGTCCAGTGTCAGGTCCTCAGTTAGCAATAGTGTTAGGGCCTTAGTTAGGGACAGTGTCAGGGCCAGATGTAGGACGAGCATCTAGGCCTTAGTTCGGGACAGTTTCACGGTCTTGGGACTAAATTCAGTGCCTGAGGCAGGCACAACCTAAGGGCTTCAGTTAGCATAAGAGGCAGGACATTAGCTAGTGACAGTGTCAGTTTAACATGTAGGGATAGTGTCAGGAAATGACCTAAGGATAGTGTGAAGACCTTTGTTACTGAGACTCTCAGGGCCTTATTCAGAACCCGTGTTAGGGCTTCAGGTAGGGACAGCATCAGAGCCTGACTTAGGGAGAGCGATAGGGTCTGAGTGAGGCCTAGCATCAGACCCTTAGCTGGGGACACTGTCAGGGCATGACTTAGGAGCAGCCTCAGGGCTTCTGTTGGATCAGCCTTAGGGTCTTAGTTAAAGACATGACCAGGGTCTGAGTTAGTCACAGCATCAAGGCCTGAGTTAGTTAGGGAAAGCTGCAGGGCCTCACTTAGGGACAGCGTCAGGGCTTACTTTGGGACAGTTTCAGGACCTTGGTAAGACATGGGTCAGGATATTAGCTCCGGATAATGTCAGGACTTTAGATATTGATGGCAGCAGCCCTTAGTTAGAGACAGTGTCAGGCCCTGAGTTACGACTAGCATCAGAGCCTTTGTTAGGTACAATGTACGGGACTGAGTTAGGAGTAGAGTCAGGGCCTTAGTTAGTGACAGTGTCAGGGCCTGACTTCGGGAGAGCGACAGGGCCTGAGTGAGGCCTAGCGTCAGGCCCTTTGCTGGGCACACTGTCAGGGCATGACTTTGGAGCAGCATCAGCGTCTTTGCTGGATCAGCTTTAAGGTCTTCGTGAAATACATGATCAGGGCCTGAGTTAGTCACAGCTTCAAGGCTTCAGTTAAGGAAAGCTTCAGGGCCTGAGTTAGGGACAGCCTCAGGTCTTCACTTACGGACAGCGTCAGGGCTTACTTTGGGACAGTTTCAGGACCTTGGAAAGACATAGGTCAGGATATTAGCTCAGGACAATGTCAGGACTTTACATACTGAGGGCAGCAGGGCCTTAGTTACAGACGGTTTCAGGGCCTGAGTTAGGCCTAGCATCAGTGACTTTGTAAGGTACAGTGTAAGGGACTGAGTTAGGAGTAGTGTCAGGGCCTTGCTTAGGGCCAGTGTCAGGGTCTGAGTTAGGTGTACTGTCAGAGACCTAGTTAGGGACAGTGCTAGGGCCTGAGTTACGATTCGTGTCAAGGCCTTATTTAGGAACAATTTCAGGGCCTTAGTTTGGACTAGCATCAGAGCCATTGTTAGGAATCGTATGAGGGCCTGAGTTAGGCGTACTGTCAGGGCCTTAACTAGGGACAGTGTTAAGGCCTGAGTTAGGATTAGTGTCAAGGCCTTACTTAAGACCAATTTTACGGTTTTAGTTTGGACTAGCAACAGAGCCTTTGTTAGGTATCATTTCGGGGCCTAAGTTAGGTGTAGTGTCAGGGCCATTGTTAGGGACAGTATCAGGGCCTGACTTAGGAGAAGCTCAGGGCCTTAGCCAGGGAAAGGGTCAGGGCCTTAGTAAGGGATATTATCAGCACCTGAATTAGCAGTAGTGTCAAAAATCCTTAGTGAGGAAATTTAGGAATAAGTCAGGACTCAGGCCCTGACACTGTCCTTAACTAAGGCCCTGACGCTACTCGTAACACAGGCCCTGATTTGATTCCTATCATAGGCCCTGATACTGGTCTTAACTAAGGCCCTGACACTGGCCCTAACTAAAGCTGTGACGCTACTCTTAACTCAGGCACTGACACTGTGCCTAACAAAGCCTCTGACACTACTCCTAACTCAGGCCCTGACACTGTCTCTAACTAAGGCCCTGATACTACTACGAACTCAGCACTGGCACTGTCCCTAACTTAGGCCCTGACTCTACTCCTAACTCAGGAACTGACACTGTCACTAACTAAGGCCCTGACACTGTTCATAACTCACACCCTAACACTACCCCTAAAGCATGCCCTGGCAATGTCCCTAACTAAGGCCTTGACATTATTCCTAACTCAGGCACTGATACAATACCTAAGGAAGGCCCTGACATTACTCCTAACTCAGGCCCTGAAAAGGTCCCTAACGAAGGCCGACAAAACTCCTAACTCAGGCACTGACACTGTCCCAAAATAAGGCCCTGAATCTATTTCTAACTGAGGTGCTGATACAATACCTAATGAAGGCACTCATGCTACTCCTAATTAAGACCCTGACACTACTCCTAACTCAGGCAATGACACAGTCCATAACTAAGGCCCTGACACTATTCCCAACTCAGGCACTGACAGTGTACGTAACTAAAACCCTGACACTACACCTAACTCAGGCACTGACAGTGTCCCTAACAAGGGCCCTCACACTACTCCCAACTCAGTCACTGACATTTTCCCTAATTGAGGCAATGATACTACTCCCAACTCAGGAACTAAGGCTCTGGATCATTGTGATGACAAGCGCCATGGAGCATTGTGATGACAAGTGTCATGGAGAATTGTGATGACAAGTGCATGGAGCATTGTGATGACAAGGGCCATGGAGAATTGTGATGACCGGGGTCATGGAGAATTGTGATGACAAGGGCCATGGAGCATTGTGATGACAGGGGTAATGGAGCATTGTGATGA
This sequence comes from Balaenoptera physalus, assembly GCF_965194825.1. NCBI lineage: Eukaryota > Metazoa > Chordata > Mammalia > Artiodactyla > Balaenopteridae > Balaenoptera > Balaenoptera physalus. The sequence continues at coordinate 264,138 of NW_028126078.1, forward strand.
AAAGGGCGTGGAGCATTGTGAGACAAGTCTCATGGAGCATTGTGTTGAGAGTGGGCTTGGAGCATTGTGGTGACAGGGGGCATGAAACTTTGTGATGACAATGGCATGGAGCATTGTGGGAAAAGTGTTAAGGAGAGTAGTGATGAAAGGGGTCATGGAAGACTATGATTACAGGGGACATGGAGCATTTTAATGAGAAAGACAAGTAGCATTGTGATGACATGGCTCAGGGAGCATTGTGGGGAAATGGGTCATGGGGCATTGTGATGACAGGGGTTATGGAGCATTGTGATGAAAGCGGCCATGGAACATTGTGATGAAAGGGGTCAAGGATCATTGTGATTATAGGGATCATGGAGCATTGTGATGACAAGCGCCAAGGATCATTGTGAGGAAAGGGGTAATGGAGAATTGTTATCAAAGGGGTCATGGATCATTGTGATTACAGTGGTCATGGAGCCTTGTGATGACAAGCGCCATGGAGCTTTGTGATGACCAGAGCCATGGAGCATTGTAAGGAAAGGGGTCATGGAGCATTTTGATGAACGTGGTCATGGAGCTTTGTTATGACAATGTTCATGGCGCATTTTGATGAAAGGGGTCATGGAGCATTGTGATGAAAATGGTCATGGAGCATTGTGATGAAAGTGGTCATGGAGGATTGTGATGAAAAGCGCTATGGAGCATTGTGATGACAGGGGTCATGGAGCATTGTGATGACAAGTGCCATGGAGCAATGTGATGAAAGTGGTCATGGAGGATTGTGATGAAAAACGCTATGGAGCATTGTGATGACAGGAGTCATGGAGCATTGTGATGATAAGTGCCATGGAGCATTGTGATGATATGAGTCATGGGGCATTGTGATGACAGGGATCTTGGAGCTTTAGTGGTGAAAGTGGTCATGGAGCATTGTGATTACAACGACCTGGAGCATTGTGATGACAAGGGTCATGGAGCATTGTGATGACAATCACCATGGATCATTGTGATTAGTGGGGTAATGGAGCATTGTCATGAAAGGGGTCATGGATCATTGTAATTACAGGGAATCAAGGAGCATTGTTTTGACAAGCTCCAGGGATCATTGTGTGAAAGGGGAAAAGGAGAATTGTGATGAAAGGAATCATGGATCATTGTGATGACAGGGATCATGGAGCATTGTTACGACAAGAGCAAAGAAGCACTGTGATGACAAGGGCCATGGATCATGGTGATGACAGGGGTCAGGGAGCATTGTAATGACAGGGCTCCTGGAGCATTGTGATGACAATGGTCATGGAGAATTTTGATGAAAGGGGTCATGGAGCATTGTGCTGAAAGTGGTCTTGGATCTTTGTGATGACATGCACCAGGGAGCATTGTGATGACAAGGGCCATGGATCATTGTGATGACAGTGGTTATGGAGCATTGTGATGAAAGGTGTCATGGCTCATTGTGATGACAGGGGGCCTGGAGCATTGTGATGACAGGGTTCATGGGGCTTTGTGATGACAAGGGCCTTAGAGCATTGTGATGAAAGTGGTCATATGGCATTTTGAATGATAGGGGCCATGGAGCATTGTGATGACAAGTGTCATGGAGCCTTGTAATGACAGGGTGCATGGAACATTGTGATGTCACTGCCACGTAGCATTTTAGACAAGGGTCAAGGAGTATTGTGATGATAAGTGCATGGAACATTGCGAAGACAGGTGTCATGGAGCATTGTGATGATAAGGGCATGGAGCCTTGTGATGACAGGGGGCATGGAACATTGTAATGAAAGGGGGCATGGAGCATTGTGATGACAAGAGTCATGGAGCATTGTGTTGAGAGTGGGCTTGGAGCATTGTGGTGAGAGGGGGCATGAAACTTTGTGATGATAATGGCATGGAGCATTGTGAGAAAAGTGTTAAGGAGAGTTGTGATGAAAGGGGTCATGGAAGACTCTGATTACAGGGGACATGGAGCATTGTAATGAGAAAGACAAGAAGCATTGTGATGACATGGCTCAGGGAGCATTGTGGGGAAATGGGTCATGGGGCATTGTGATGACAGGGGTTATGGAGCATTGTGATGAAAGGGGTCAAGGATCATTGTGATTACAGGGATCATGGAGCATTGTGATGACAAGCGCCAAGGATCATTGTGATGAAAGGGGTAATGGAGAATTGTTATCAAAGAGGTCATGGATCATTGTGATTACAGTGGTCATGGAGCCTTGTGATGACAAGCACCATGGAGCTTTGTGATGACCAGAGCCATGGAGCATTGTAAGGAAAGGGGTCATGGAGCATTGTGATGAACGTGGTCATGGAGCTTTGTTATGACAATGTTCATGGCGCATTTTGATGAAAGGGGTCATGGAGCATTGTGATGGAAGGGGTCATGGGGCATTGTGATGAGAAGGGCATGGAGCCTTGTGATGAAAATGGTCATGGAGCATTGTGATGAAAAGGGGTCATGGAGCATTGTGATGAACAGGGCACATGGAGCCTTGTGATGAAAGTGGTCATGGAGCATTGTGATGAAAGACGTCTGGGAGCATTGTGATGAAAGGGGCCATGGGGCATTGTGATGACAAGGGGTCATGGAGCATTGTGATGACAAGCACCATGGGGCATTGTGATGGCAAGGGCAATGGAATATTGTGATGAAAAGGGTCATGGACCCCTGTGCTGAATGTGGTAATTTAGCATTTTGATGCAAAGCGCCATGGAGCATTGTGATGACAAGTGTCATGGAGCTTTGTGATGAAATGTCTCATGGAACGTTGTGATGACAGAGGTCGTGGAGCACTGTGATTACATTGAACATGGAGCATTGTGATGACAAAGGACATGGAGCATTGTGATGAGAAGGGCTTGGAGCATTGTGATGACAAAAGTCATAGAGCAGTGCGATGAAAGGATTAATGGAGCTTTGTGATGAAAGGGGTCATGGAGCATTGCGATGACAGGGGGCATGGAGCACTGTGATGAAAGGAGTTATGGAGCACTGTGATTACAGTGGTAATTGTGATGCATTGTGATGAAAGGGGACATGAGACAGGGGTAATGGAGCATTCTGATGAAAGTTTTCATGGCTCATTGTGATGAAAAGGGGCATGGAGCATTGTGAGGAAAAGGGTTATGGAGCACTGTGATTACAGGGGTAATTTAGAGCATTGTGATAAACGGGGACATGGAGCAATTTGATGACAGGTGTCATGGGGCATTGTGAGGACAAGGGCCATGAAGCATTGTGATGACAGGTGTCATTTGACTTTGTGAATGACAGGGGACCTGGAGCATTGTGATGACAAGGGTAATGGAGCATTGTGATGACCGGGGTCATGGAGCATTGTGATGACACGGGGCATGGAGCATTGTGATCACAAGAGCATGGAACATTGTGAGACAAGGGTCATGGGCCAATGTGATGACATGGGGTATGGAGCATTGTGATGACAATGGTATGTAGCATTGTGATGACAGAGTTCATGGGGCATTGTGATGAAAGTGGTCATGGAGCATTGTGATGAAAATGGTCATGGAGCATTGTGATGAAAGTGGTCATGGAGGATTGTGATGAAAAGCGCTATGGAGCATTGTGATGATGGGGGTCATGGAGCATTGTGATGACAGGGGTCTCGGGGCATTTTGATGATAAGGGCGTGGAGCATTGTGATGACAGTGGTCACGGAACATTGTGACGATAAGGGCATGGAGCCTAGTGAGAGACAGTCTAGCGGTCTTGGGACCAGATTCAGTGCCTGAGGTAGGCACAGCATAAGGTCTTTAGTTAGCATAAGAGGTAGGATATTAGCTCGGGACAGGGTTAGGGTGAAGGCTAGGATTCGTGTCAGGAAATGACCTAAGGATAGTGTGAAGACCTTTGTTACTGAGAATATCAGGGCCTTATTCAGAACCAGTGTTAGGGCTTCAGGTAGGGACAGTATCAGGGCCTGACTTAGGGAGAGCGACAGGGTCTGAGTGAGGCCTAATGTCAGGCCCTCAGCTGGGGACACTGTCAGGGAGTGACTTAGGAGCAGCATCAGTGCCTTTGTTGGATCAGCTTTAGGCTCTTAGTTAAAGATGACCAGAGCCCTAGTTAGTCACAGCGTCAAGGGCTCAGTTAGGGAAAGCTTCAGGGCCTGAGTTACGGACAGCCTCAGGTCTTCACTTAAAGACAGCGACAGGGCTTTCTTAGGGAGAGTGTCAAGACCTTGGTTAGAAATGGGTCAGGATATTATCTCAGGAGAGTGTCAGGATTTTAGTTATTGCTGGCAGCAGGGCCTATATTAGGGACAGATTCTGGGCCTTTGTTAGAGACAGTGTCATGGCCTTAGTTAGGAGTAGTCAGGGCCTTAGTTAGGGAGAGCATTAGGGTTTCAGTCAGCATAAGATGCAGGAGATTCTCTCGGGACAGAGTCAGGTTCCAGGCCAGAGATAGTGAAAGGAAATGACCAAGGGATAACGAGAAGACCTTAGTCATTGAGAGCATCAGGGCCTTAGTTAGCAGCAGCGCGAGGGCCTTAATCAGGACCAGTGCCAGGGCTTGATGTACGGACAGCGTCAGAGCCTAACTAAGGTACAGCAACAGGGCCTAAGTGAGGCCTATCTTTGGGGCCTGAGTAAGGGACAGTATCAGGGCATGACTTAGGAGCAGCAGAAAGGCCTCTGTAGGATCAGCATTAGGGTCTTCGTGAAAGATGTTATCAGGGCCTCTGTTAGGGACAGCCTCAAGGTCTCACTTAGGGACAGCGTCAGGGCTTACTTTGGGAAAGTTTCAGGACCTTGGTAAGACATGGGTCAGGATATTAGCTCCGGATAATGTCAGGTGTTCAGATATTGACGGCAGCAGGGCCTTAGTTAGAGGCAGTGTCAGGCCTAAGTTAGGATTAGCATCAGAGTCTTTGTTAGGTACAGTGTCAGTGACTGAGTTAGGTGTAGTGTCAGGGCCTTAGTTAGGGACAGTGTCAGGACCTGCGTTAGGACGAACCTCCAGGCGTCAGTTAGGGACAGGTTAACGGCCTCGGACCTAAATTCAGGGCCTCATTTCGGGACAGAATCACAGATTTAGCTAGCATAAGAGGATCTACAGCTGAAAGCAACTTGAACACCACCATAAGCAGATGCAGAAGTGAACCATGCACGCTCCTATGAAGGAATATTCCACAGCAGTTGAGTACATTTTGTTTAAAGTTAGTAACACTCTACAAATGATTTTTTAAGAAAACCATATTCAGAAGATGAAAGAATCTCGTTCTAAAGAATCTCTTTAGCTAATCTCGACATTAGCTAAAGAGAAGGTTAGGTTAAGATCTAGGGATAGTGTCAGGAAATGACCTAGGGATAGTGTCAAGACCTTAGTTACTTAGAGCATCAGGGCCTAATTAAGGACCAGTGAGTGTCAGGGCTTCGGGTAGGGACAGCGTCAGAGCCTGACTTAGGGAGAGCGACAGGGCCTGAGTGAGGCCTAGCGTCAGGGCCTTAGCTAGGGACAGTGTCAGGGCATGACTTAGGAGCAACATAAGAGCCACGGTAGGATCAGCCTCAGGGGCTATGTTAAAGATATTATCAGGGCCTCTGTTAGGGACAGCCTCAAAGCCTCACTTAGGGAGAGCATCAGGGCTTCCTTAGGGAGAGTTTCAGGACCTTGGTAAGAGATGAGTTAGGATATTAGCTCAGGATAATGTTCGGACTTTAGATATTGATGGTAGCAGGGCCTAAGTAAGGGACAGTGTCAAGGCGTTAGTTAGGAGTAGCGGGCCCCTGGTAGGTCCAGCGTCAGGTCCTCAGTTAGCAATAGTGTTAGGGCCTTAGTTAGGGACAGTGTCAGGGCCAGATGTAGGACGAGCATCTAGGCCTTAGTTCGGGACAGTTTCACGGTCTTGGGACTAAATTCAGTGCCTGAGGCAGGCACAACCTAAGGGCTTCAGTTAGCATAAGAGGCAGGACATTAGCTAGTGACAGTGTCAGTTTAACATGTAGGGATAGTGTCAGGAAATGACCTAAGGATAGTGTGAAGACCTTTGTTACTGAGACTCTCAGGGCCTTATTCAGAACCCGTGTTAGGGCTTCAGGTAGGGACAGCATCAGAGCCTGACTTAGGGAGAGCGATAGGGTCTGAGTGAGGCCTAGCATCAGACACTTAGCTGGGGACACTGTCAGGGCATGACTTAGGAGCAGCCTCAGGGCTTCTGTTGGATCAGCCTTAGGGTCTTAGTTAAAGACATGACCAGGGTCTGAGTTAGTCACAGCATCAAGGCCTGAGTTAGTTAGGGAAAGCTGCAGGGCCTCACTTAGGGACAGCGTCAGGGCTTACCTTGGGACAGTTTCAGGACCTTGGTAAGACATGGGTCAGGATATTAGCTCCGGATAATGTCAGGACTTTAGATATTGATGGCAGCAGCCCTTAGTTAGAGAAAGTGTCAGGCCCTGAGTTACGACTAGCATCAGAGCCTTTGTTAGGTACAATGTACGGGACTGAGTTAGGAGTAGAGTCAGGGCCTTAGTTAGTGACAGTGTCAGGGCCTGACTTCGGGAGAGCGACAGGGCCTGAGTGAGGCCTAGCGTCAGGCCCTTTGCTGGGCACACTGTCAGGGCATGACTTTGGAGCAGCATCAGCGTCTTTGCTGGATCAGCTTTAAGGTCTTCGTGAAATACATGATCAGGGACTGAGTTAGTCACAGCTTCAAGGCTTCAGTTAAGGAAAGCTTCAGGGCCTGAGTTAGGGACAGCCTCAGGTCTTCACTTACGGACAGCGTCAGGGCTTACTTTGGGACAGTTTCAGGACCTTGGAAAGATATAGGTCAGGATATTAGCTCAGGATAATGTCAGGACTTTACATACTGAGGGCAGCAGGGCCTTAGTTACAGACGGTTTCAGGGCCTGAGTTAGGCCTAGCATCAGTGACTTTGTTAGGTACAGTGTAAGGGACTGAGTTAGGAGTAGTGTCAGGGCCTTGCTTAGGGCCAGTGTCAGGGTCTGAGTTAGGTGTACTGTCAGAGACCTAGTTAGGGACAGTGCTAGGGCCTGAGTTACGATTCGTGTCAAGGCCTTATTTAGGACCAATTTCAGGGCCTTAGTTTGGACTAGCATCAGAGCCATTGTTAGGAATCGTATGAGGGCCTGAGTTAGGCGTACTGTCAGGGCCTTAGCTAGGGACAGTGTTAGGGCCTGAGTTAGGATTAGTGTCAAGCCCTTATTTAAGACCAATTTTTTGGCTTTAGTTTGGACTAGCAACAGAGCCTTTGTTAGGTATCATTTCGGGGCCTAAGTTAGGTGTAGTGTCAGGGCCATTGTTAGGGACAGTATCAGGGCCTGACTTAGGAGAAGTTCAGGGCCTTAGCCAGGGAAAGGGTCAGGGCCTTAGTAAGGGATATTATCAGGACCTGAATTAGCAGTAGTGTCAAGAATCCTTAGTGAGGACAGTTAGGAATAAGTCAGGACTCAGGCCCTGACACTGTCCTTAACTAAGGCCCAGACACTACTCGTAACACAGGCCCTGATCTCATTCCTATCATAGGCCCTGACACTGGTCTTAACTAAGGCCCTGACACTGGCCCTAACTAAAGCTGTGACGCCACTCTTAACTCAGGCACTGACACTGTCCCTAACAAAGCCTCTGACACAACTCGTAACGCAGGCCCTGACACTGTCTCTAACTAAGGCCCTGATACTACTACGAACTCAGCACTGGCACTGTCCCTAACTTAGGCCCTGACTCTTCTCCTAACTCAGGAACTGACACTGTCACTAACTAAGGCCCTGACACTGTTCATGACTCACACCCTAACACTACTCCTAAATCATGCCCTGACAATGTCCCTAACTAAGGCCTTGACACTATTCCGAACTCAGGCACTGATACAATACCTAAGGAAGGCCCTGACATTACTTGTAACTCAGGCCCTGAAAAGGTCCCTAACTAACGCCGAGAAAACTCCTAACTCAGGCACTGACACTGTCCAAAAATAAGGCCCTGAATCTATTCCTAACTGAGGCGCTGATACAATACCTAAGGAAGACACTGATGCTACTCCTAACTAAGGCCCTGACACTACTGCTAACTCAGGCAATGACACAGTCCATAACTAAGGCCCTGACACTATTCCCAACTCAGGCACTGACAGTGTACGTAACTAAAACCCTGACACTACACCTAACTCAGGCACTGACAGTGTCCCTAACAAGGTCCCTCACACTACTCCCAACTCAGTCACTGACATTTTCCCTAATTGAGGCAATGATACTACTCCCAACTCAGGAACTAAGGCTCTGGATCATTGTGATGACAAGCGCCATGGAGCATTGTGACGACAAGGGTCATGGAGAATTGTGATGACAAGTGCATGGAGCATTGTGATGACAAGGCCATGGAGAATTGTGATGACCGGGGTCATGGAGAATTGTGATGACAAGGGTCATGGAGCATTGTGATGACAGAATTCATGGGGCATTGTGATGAAAGTGGTCATGGAGCATTGTGATGAAAATGGTCATGGAGCATTGTGATGAAAGTGGTCATGGAGGATAGTGATGAAAAGCGCTATGGAGCATTGTGATGACAGGGGTCATGGAGCATTGTGATGACAAGTGCCATGGAGCATTGTGATGATAGGAGTCATGGGGCATTGTGATGACAGGGATCTTGGAGCTTTGTGGTGAAAGGGGTCATGGAACATTGTGATTACAACGACCTGGAGCATTGTGATGACAAGTGTCATGGAGCATTGTGATGACAATCACCATGGATCATTGTGATTAGTGGGGTAATGGAGCATTGTCATTAAAGGGGTCAAGGATCATTATGATTACAGGGATCATGGAGCATTGTGATGACAAGCGCCAAGGATCATTGTGAGGAAAGCGGTCATGGATCATTGTGATGAACGTGGTCATGGAGCTTTGTTATGACAATGTTCATGGCGCATTTTGATGAAAGAGGTCATGGAGCATTGTGATGGAAGGGGTCATGGGGCATTGTGATGAGAAGGGCCATGGAGCATTGTGATGAAAGGGTTCATGGAGCACTGTGATGATAAGTGCATGGAGCCTTGTGATGAAAATGGTCATGGAGCATTGTGATGAAAAGGGGTCATGGAGAATTGTGATGAACAGGGCACATGGAGCATTGTGATGAAAGTGGTCATGGAGCATTGTGATGAAAGACGTCTGGGAGCATTGTGATGAAAGGGGCCATGGGGCATTGTGATGACAAGGGGTCATGGAGCATTGTGATGACAAGCGCCATGGGGCATTGTGATGGCAAGGACCATGGAATATTGTGATGAAAAGGGTCATGGACCCCTGTGCTGAATGTGGTCATGGAGCATTGTGATGCAAAGCGCCATGGAGCATTGTGATGACAAGTGTCATGGAGCTTTGTGATGAAATGTCTCATGGAACATTGTGATGACAGAGGTCGTGGAGCACTGTGATTACATTGAACATGGAGCATTGTGATGACAAAGGCCATGGAGCAATGTGATGAGAAGGGCATGGAGCATTGTGATGACAAAAGTCATAGAGCAGTGCGATGAAAGGATTAATGGAGCATTGTGATGAAAGGGGTCATGGAGCATTGCGATGACAGGGGGCATGGAGCACTGTGATGAAAGGAGTTATGGAGCACTGTGATTACAGTGGTAATTGTGATGCATTGTGATGAAAAGGGACATGAGACAGGGGTAATGGAGCATTCTGATGAAAGTTTTCATGGCTCATTGTGATGAAAAGGGGCATGGAGCATTGTGAGGAAAAGGGTTATGGAGCAGTGTGATTACAGGGGTAATTTAGAGCATTGTGATAAACGGGGACATGGAGCAATTTGATGACAGGTGTCATGGGGCATTGTGAGGACAAGGGCCATGAAGCATTGTGATGACAGGTGTCATTTGGCTTTGTGAATGACAGGGGACCTGGAGCATTGTGATGACAAGGGTAATGGAGCATTGTGATGACCGGGGTCATGGAGCATTGTGATGACAGGGGGCATGGAGCATTGTGATCACAAGAGCATGGAACATTGTGAGACAAGGGTCATGGGCCAATGTGATGACATGGGGTATGGAGCATTGTGATGACAATGGTATGTAGCATTGTGATGACAGAGTTCATGGGGCATTGTGATGAAAGTGGTCATGGAGCATTGTGATGAAAATGGTCAAGGAGCATTGTGATGAAAGTGGTCATGGAGGATTGTGATGAAAAGCGCTATGGAGCATTGTGATGACGGGGGTCATGGAGCATTGTGATGACAGGGGTCTTGGGGCATTTTGATGATAAGGGCGTGGAGCATTGTGATGACAGTGGTCACAGAACATTGTGACGATAAGGGCATGGAGCCTAGTGAGAGACAGTCTAGCGGTCTTGGGACTAAATTCAGTGCCTGAGGTAGGCACAGCATAAGGTCTTTAGTTAGCATAAGAGGTAGGATATTAGCTCGGGACAGGGTTAGGGTGAAGGCTAGGATTCGTGTCAGGAAATGACCTAAGGATAGTGTGAAGACCTTTGTTACTGAGACTATCAGGGCCTTATTCAGAACCAGTGTTAGGGCTTCAGGTAGGGACAGTATCAGGGCCTGACTTAGGGAGAGCGACAGGGTCTGAGTGAGGCCTAATGTCAGGCCCTCAGCTGGGGACACTGTCAGGGAGTGACTTAGGAGCAGCATCAGTGCCTTTGTTGGATCAGCTTTAGGCTCTTAGTTAAAGATGACCAGAGCCCTAGTTAGTCACAGCGTCAAGGCCTCAGTTAGGGAAAGCTTCAGGGCCTGAGTTACGGACAGCCTCAGGTCTTCACTTAAAGACAGCGACAGGGCTTTCTTAGGGAGAGTGTCAAGACCTTGGTTAGAAATGGGTCAGGATATTATCTCAGGAGAGTGTCAGGATTTTAGTTATTGCTGGCAGCAGGGCCTATATTAGGGACAGATTCTGGGCCTTTGTTAGAGACAGTGTCATGGCCTTAGTTAGGAGTAGTCAGGGCCTTAGTTAGGGAGAGCATTAGGGTTTCAGTCAGCATAAGATGCAGGAGATTCTCTCGGGACAGAGTCAGGTTCCAGGCCAGAGATAGTGAAAGGAAATGACCAAGGGATAACGAGAAGACCTTAGTCATTGAGAGCATCAGGGCCTTAGTTAGCAGCAGCGTGAGGGCCTTAATCAGGACCAGTGCCAGGGCTTGATGTACGGACAGCGTTAGGGCCTAACTAAGGTACAGCAACAGGGCCTAAGTGAGGCCTATCTTTGGGGCCTGAGTAAGGGACAGTATCAGGGCATGACTTAGGAGCAGCAGAAAGGCCTCTGTAGGATCAGCATTAGGGTCTTCGTGAAAGATATTATCAGGGCCTCTGTTAGGGACAGCCTCAAGGTCTCACTTAGGGACAGCGTCAGGGCTTACTTTGGGAAAGTTTCAGGACCTTGGTAAGACATGGGTCAGGATATTAGCTCCGGATAATGTCAGGTGTTCAGATATTGACGGCAGCAGGGCCTTAGTTAGAGGCAGTGTCAGGCCTAAGTTAGGACTAGCATCAGAGCCTTTGTTAGGTACAGTGTCAGTGACTGAGTTAGGTGTAGTGTCAGGGCCTTAGTTAGGGACAATGTCAGGACCTGCGTTAGGACGAGCCTCCAGGCCTCAGTTAGGGACAGGTTCACGGCCTCGGACCTAAATTCAGGGCCTCATTTAGGGACAGAATCACAGATTTAGCTAGCATAAGAGGATCTACAGCTGAAAGCAACTTGAACACCACCACAAGCAGATGCAGAAGTGAACCATGCACGCTCCTATGAAGGAATATTCCACAGCAGTTGAGTACATTTTGTTTAAAGTTAGTAACACTATACAAATGATGTTTTTAAGAAAACCATATTCAGAAGATGAAAGAATCTCGTTCTAAAGAATCTCTTTAGCTAATCTCGACATTAGCTAAAGAGAAGGTTAGGTTAAGATCTAGGGATAGTGTCAGGAAATGACCTAGGGATAGTGTCAAGACCTTAGTTACATAGAGCATCAGGGCCTAATTAAGGACCAGTGAGTGTCAGGGCTTCGGGTAGGGACAGCGTCAGAGCCTGACTTAGGGAGAGCGACAGGGCCTGAGTGAGGCCTAGCGTCAGGGCCTTAGCTAGGGACAGTGTCAGGGCATGACTTAGGAGCAACATAAGAGCCACGGTAGGATCAGCCTCAGGGGCTATGTTAAAGATATTATCAGGGCCTCTGTTAGGGACAGCCTCAAGGCCTCACTTAGGGAGAGCATCAGGGCTTCCTTAGGGAGAGTTTCAGGACCTTGGTAAGAGATGAGTTAGGATATTAGCTCAGGATAATGTTCGGACTTTAGATATTGATGGTAGCAGGGCCTAAGTAAGGGACAGTGTCAAGGCGTTAGTTAGGAGTAGCGGGCCCCTGATAGGTCCAGTGTCAGGTCCTCAGTTAGCAATAGTGTTAGGGCCTTAGTTAGGGACAGTGTCAGGGCCAGATGTAGGACGAGCATCTAGGCCTTAGTTCGGGACAGTTTCACGGTCTTGGGACTAAATTCAGTGCCTGAGGCAGGCACAACCTAAGGGCTTCAGTTAGCATAAGAGGCAGGACATTAGCTAGTGACAGTGTCAGTTTAACATGTAGGGATAGTGTCAGGAAATGACCTAAGGATAGTGTGAAGACCTTTGTTACTGAGACTCTCAGGGCCTTATTCAGAACCCGTGTTAGGGCTTCAGGTAGGGACAGCATCAGAGCCTGACTTAGGGAGAGCGATAGGGTCTGAGTGAGGCCTAGCATCAGACCCTTAGCTGGGGACACTGTCAGGGAATGACTTAGGAGCAGCCTCAGGGCTTCTGTTGGATCAGCCTTAGGGTCTTAGTTAAAGACGTGACCAGGGTCTGAGTTAGTCACAGCATCAAGGCCTGAGTTAGTTAGGGAAAGCTGCAGGGCCTCACTTAGGGACAGCGTCAGGGCTTACTTTGGGACAGTTTCAGGACCTTGGTAAGACATGGGTCAGGATATTAGCTCCGGATAATGTCAGGACTTTAGATATTGATGGCAGCAGCCCTTAGTTAGAGAAAGTGTCAGGCCCTGAGTTACGACTAGCATCAGAGCCTTTGTTAGGTACAATGTACGGGACTGAGTTAGGAGTAGAGTCAGGGCCTTAGTTAGTGACAGTGTCAGGGCCTGACTTCGGGAGAGACACAGGGCCTGAGTGAGGCCTAGCGTCATGCCCTTTGCTGGGCACACTGTCAGGGCATGACTTTGGAGCAGCAGCAGCGTCTTTGCTGGATCAGCTTTAAGGTCTTCGTGAAATACATGATCAGGGCCTGAGTTAGTCACAGCTTCAAGGCTTCAGTTAAGGAGAGCTTCAGGGCCTGAGTTAGGGACAGCCTCAGGTCTTCACTTACGGACAGCGTCAGGGCTTACTTTGGGACAGTTTCAGGACCTTGGAAAGACATAGGTCAGTATATTAGCTCAGGATAATGTCAGGACTTTACATACTGATGGCAGCAGGGCCTTAGTTACAGACGGTTTCAGGGCCTGAGTTAGGCCTAGCATCAGTGACTTTGTTAGGTACAGTGTAAGGGACTGAGTTAGGAGTAGTGTCAGGGCCTTGCTGAGGGCCAGTGTCAGGGTCTGAGTTAGGTGTACTGTCAGAGACCTAGTTAGGGACAGTGCTAGGGCCTGAGTTACGATTCGTGTCAAGGCCTTATTTAGGACCAATTTCAGGGCCTTAGTTTGGACTAGCATCAGAGCCATTGTTAGGAATCGTATGAGGGCCTGAGTTAGGCGTACTGTCAGGGCCTTAGCTAGGGACAGTGTTAGGGCCTGAGTTAGGATTAGTGTCAAGGCCTTATTTAAGACCAATTTTTTGGCTTTAGTTTGGACTAGCAACAGAGCCTTTGTTAGGTATCATTTCGGGGCCTAAGTTAGGTGTAGTGTCAGGGCCATTGTTAGGGACAGTATCAGGGCCTGACTTAGGAGAAGTTCAGGGCCTTAGCCAGGGAAAGGGTCAGGGCCTTAGTAAGGGATATTATCAGGACCTGAATTAGCAGTAGTGTCAAGAATCCTTAGTGAGGAAAGTTAGGAATAAGTCAGGACTCAGGCCCTGACACTGCCCTTAACTAAGGCCCTGACACTGCTCGTAACACAGGCCCTGATCTCATTCCTATCATAGGCCCTGACACTGGTCTTAACTAAGGCCCTGACACTGGCCCTAACTAAAGCTGTGACGCCACTCTTAACTCAGGCACTGACACTGTCCCTAACAAAGCCTCTGACACAACACGTAACGCAGGCCCTGACACTGTCTCTAACTAAGGCCCTGATACTACTACGAACTCAGCACTGGCACTGTCCCTAACTTAGGCCCTGACTCTTCTCCTAACTCAGGAACTGACACTGTCACTAACTAAGGCCCTGACACTGTTCATGACTCACACCCTAACACTACTCCTAAATCATGCCCTGACAATGTCCCTAACTAAGGCCTTGACACTATTCCTAACTCAGGACTGATACAATACCTAAGGAAGGCCCTGACATTACTCCTAACTCAGGCCCTGAAAAGGTCCCTAACTAACGCCGAGAAAACTCCTAACTCAGGCACTGACACTGTCCCAAAATAAGGCCCTGAATCTATTCCTAACTGAGGCGCTGATACAATACCTAAGGAAGACACTGATGCTACTCCTAACTAAGGCCCTGACACTACTGCTAACTCAGGCAATGACACAGTCCATAACTAAGGCCCTGACACTATTCCCAACTCAGGCACTGACAGTGTACGTAACTAAAACCCTGACACTACACCTAACTCAGGCACTGACAGTGTCCCTCACAAGGGCCCTCACACTACTCCCAACTCAGTCACTGACATTTTCCCTAATTGAGGCAATGATACTACTCCCAACTCAGGAACTAAGGCTCTGGATCATTGTGATGACAAGCGCCATGGAGCATTGTGACGACAAGGGTCATGGAGAATTGTGATGACAAGTGCATGGAGCATTGTGATGACAAGGCCATGGAGAATTGTGATGACCGGGGTCATGGAGAATTGTGATGAAAAGGGCCATGGAGCATTGTGATGACAGAGTTCATGGGGCATTGTGATGAAAGTGGTCATGGAGCATTGTGATGAAAATGGTCATGGAGCATTGTGATGAAAGTGGTCATGGAGGATAGTGATGAAAAGCGCTATGGAGCATTGTGATGACAGGGGTCATGGAGCATTGTGATGACAAGTGCCATGGAGCATTGTGATGATAGGAGTCATGGGGCATTGTGATGACAGGGATCTTGGAGCTTTGTGGTGAAAGGGGTCATGGAACATTGTGATTACAACGACCTGGAGCATTGTGATGACAAGGGTCATGGAGCATTGTGATGACAATCACCATGGATCATTGTGATTAGTGGGGTAATGGAGCATTGTCATGAAAGGGGTCAAGGATCATTATGATTACAGGGATCATGGAGCATTGTGATGACAAGCGCCAAGGATCATTGTGAGGAAAGCGGTCATGGAGCATTGTGATGAACGTGGTCATGGAGCTTTGTTATGACAATGTTCATGGCGCATTTTGATGAAAGAGGTCATGGAGCATTGTGATGGAAGGGGTCATGGGGCATTGTGATGAGAAGGGCCATGGAGCATTGTGATGAAAGGGTTCATGGAGCACTGTGATGATAAGGGCATGGAGCCTTGTGATGAAAATGGTCATGGAGCATTGTGATGAAAAGGGGTCATGGAGCATTGTGATGAACAGGGCACATGGAGCATTGTGATGAAAGTGGTCATGGAGCATTGTGATGAAAGACGTCTGGGAGCATTGTGATGAAAGGGGCCATGGGGCATTGTGATGACAAGGGGTCATGGAGCATTGTGATGACAAGCGCCATGGGGCATTGTGATGGCAAGGACCATGGAATATTGTGATGAAAAGGGTCATGGAGCCCTGTGCTGAATGTGGTCATGGAGCATTGTGATGCAAAGCGCCATGGAGCATTGTGATGACAAGTGTCATGGAGCTTTGTGATGAAATGTCTCATGGAACATTGTGATGACAGAGGTCGTGGAGCACTGTGATTACATTGAACATGGAGCATTGTGATGACAAAGGCCATGGAGCAATGTGATGAGAAGGGCATGGAGCATTGTGATGACAAAAGTCATAGAGCAGTGCGATGAAAGGATTAATGGAGCATTGTGATGAAAGGGGTCATGGAGCATTGCGATGACAGGGGGCATGGAGCACTGTGATGAAAGGAGTTATGGAGCACTGTGATTACAGTGGTAATTGTGATGCATTGTGATGAAAGGGGACATGAGACAGGGGTAATGGAGCATTCTGATGAAAGTTTTCATGGCTCATTGTGATGAAAAGGGGCATGGAGCATTGTGAGGAAAAAGGTTATGGAGCACTGTGATTACAGGGGTAATTTAGAGCATTGTGATAAACGGGGACATGGAGCAATTTGATGACAGGTGTCATGGGGCATTGTGAGGACAAGAGCCATGAAGCATTGTGATGACAGGTGTCATTTGGCTTTGTGAATGACAGGGGACCTGGAGCATTGTGATGACCGGGGTCATGGAGCATTGTGATGAAAGGGGGCATGGAGCATTGTGATCACAAGAGCATGGAACATTGTGAGACAAGGGTCATGGGCCAATGTGATGACATGGGGTATGGAGCATTGTGATGACAATGGTATGTAGCATTGTGATGACAGAGTTCATGGGGCATTGTGATGAAAGTGGTCATGGAGCATTGTGATGAAAATGGTCATGGAGCATTGTGATGAAAGTGGTCATGGAGGATTGTGATGAAAAGCGCTATGGAGCATTGTGATGGCCGGGGTCATGGAGCATTGTGATGACAGGGGTCTTGGGGCATTTTGATGATAAGGGTGTGGAGCATTGTGATGACAGTGGTCACGGAACATTGTGACGATAAGGGCATGGAGCCTAGTGAGAGACAGTCTAGCGGTCTTGGGACCAGATTCAGTGCCTGAGGTAGGCACAGCATAAGGTCTTTAGTTAGCATAAGAGGTAGGATATTAGCTCGGGACAGGGTTAGGGTGAAGGCTAGGATTCGTGTCAGGAAATGACCTAAGGATAGTGTGAAGACCTTTGTTACTGAGAATATCAGGGCCTTATTCAGAACCAGTGTTAGCGCTTCAGGTAGGGACAGTATCAGGGCCTGACTTAGGGAGAGCGACAGGGTCTGAGTGAGGCCTAATGTCAGGCCCTCAGCTGGGGACACTGTCAGGGAGTGACTTAGGAGCAGCATCAGTGCCTTTGTTGGATCAGCTTTAGGCTCTTAGTTAAAGATGACCAGAGCCCTAGTTAGTCAGAGCGTCAAGGCCTCAGTTAGGGAAAGCTTCAGGGCCTGAGTTACGGACAGCCTCAGGTCTTCACTTAAAGACAGCGACAGGGCTTTCTTAGATAGAGTGTCAAGACCTTGGTTAGAAATGGGTCAGGATATTATCTCAGGAGAGTGTCAGGATTTTAGTTATTGCTGGCAGCAGGGCCTATATTAGGGACAGATTCTGGGCCTTTGTTAGAGACAGTGTCATGGCCTTAGTTAGGAGTAGTCAGGGCCTTAGTTAGGGAGAGCATTAGGGTTTCAGTCAGCATAAGATGCAGGAGATTCTCTCGGGACAGAGTCAGGTTCCAGGCCAGAGATAGTGAAAGGAAATGACCAAGGGATAACGAGAAGACCTTAGTCATTGAGAGCATCAGGGCCTTAGTTAGAAGCAGCGTGAGGGCCTTAATCAGGACCAGTGCCAGGGCTTGATGTACGGACAACGTCAGAGCCTAACTAAGGTACAGCAACGGGGCCTAAGTGAGGCCTATCTTTGGGGCCTGAGTAAGGGACAGTATCAGGGCATGACTTAGGAGCAGCAGAAAGGCCTCTGTAGGATGAGCATTAGGGTCTTCGTGAAAGATATTATCAGGGCCTCTGTTAGGGACAGCCTCAAGGTCTCACTTAGGGACAGCGTCAGGGCTTACTTTGGGAAAGTTTCAGGACCTTGGTAAGACATGGGTCAGGATATTAGCTCCGGATAATGTCAGGTGTTCAGATATTGATGGCAGGAGGGCCTTAGTTAGAGGCAGTGTCAGGCCTAAGTTAGGACTAGCATCAGAGCCTTTGTTAGGTACAGTGTCAGTGACTGAGTTAGGTGTAGTGTCAGGGCCTTAGTTAGGGACAGTGTCAGGACCTGCGTTAGGACGAGCCTCCAGGCCTCAGTTAGGGACAGGTTCACGGCCTCGGACCTAAATTCAGGGCCTCATTTAGGGACAGAATCACAGATTTAGCTAGCATAAGAGGATCTACAGCTGAAAACAACTTGAACACCACCACAAGCAGATGCAGAAGTGAACCATGCACGCTCCTATGAAGGAATATTCCACAGCAGTTGAGTACATTTTGTTTAAAGTTAGTAACACTATACAAATGATGTTTTTAAGAAAACCATATTCAGAAGATGAAAGAATCTCGTTCTAAAGAATCTCTTTAGCTAATCTCGACATTAGCTAAAGAGAAGGTTAGGTTAAGATCTAGGGATAGTGTCAGGAAATGACCTAGGGATAGTGTCAAGACCTTAGTTACTTAGAGCATCAGGGCCTAATTAAGGACCAGTGAGTGTCAGGGCTTCGGGTAGGGACAGCGTCAGAGCCTGACTTAGGGAGAGCGACAGGGCCTGAGTGAGGCCTAGCGTCAGGGCCTTAGCTAGGGACAGTGTCAGGGCATGACTTAGGAGCAACATAAGAGCCACGGTAGGATCAGTCTCAGGGGCTATGTTAAAGATATTATCAGGGCCTCTGTTAGGGACAGCCTCAAGGCCTCACTTAGGGAGAGCATCAGGGCTTCCTTAGGGAGAGTTTCAGGACCTTGGTAAGAGATGAGTTAGGATATTAGCTCAGGATAATGTTCGGACTTTAGATATTGATGGTAGCAGGGCCTAAGTAAGGGACAGTGTCAAGGCGTTAGTTAGGAGTAGCGGGCCCCTGATAGGTCCAGTGTCAGGTCCTCGGTTAGCAATAGTGTTAGGGCCTTAGTTAGGGACAGTGTCAGGGCCAGATGTAGGACGAGCATCTAGGCCTTAGTTCGGGACAGTTTCACGGTCTTGGGACTAAATTCAGTGCCTGAGGCAGGCACAACCTAAGGGCTTCAGTTAGCATAAGAGGCAGGACATTAGCTAGTGACAGTGTCAGTTTAACATGTAGGGATAGTGTCAGGAAATGACCTAAGGATAGTGTGAAGACCTTTGTTACTGAGACTCTCAGGGCCTTATTCAGAACCCGTGTTAGGGCTTCAGGTAGGGACAGCATCAGAGCCTGACTTAGGGAGAGCGATAGGGTCTGAGTGAGGCCTAGCATCAGACACTTAGCTGGGGACACTGTCAGGGCATGACTTAGGAGCAGCCTCAGGGCTTCTGTTGGATCAGCCTTAGGGTCTTAGTTAAAGACGTGACCAGGGTCTGAGTTAGTCACAGCATCAAGGCCTGAGTTAGTTAGGGAAAGCTGCAGGGCCTCACTTAGGGACAGCGTCAGGGCTTACTTTGGGACAGTTTCAGGACCTTGGTAAGACATGGGTCAGGATATTAGCTCCGGATAATGTCAGGACTTTAGATATTGATGGCAGCAGCCCTTAGTTAGAGACAGTGTCAGGCCCTGAGTTACGACTAGCATCAGAGCCTTTGTTAGGTACAATGTACGGGACTGAGTTAGGAGTAGAGTCAGGGCCTTAGTTAGTGACAGTGTCAGGGCCTGACTTCGGTAGAGCGACAGGGCCTGAGTGAGGCCTAGCGTCAGGCCCTTTGCTGGGGACACTGTCAAGGCATGACTTTGGAGCAGCATCAGCGTCTTTGCTGGATCAGCTTTAAGGTCTTCGTGGAATACATGATCAGGGCATGAGTTAGTCACAGATTCAAGGCTTCAGTTAAGGAAAGCTTCAGGGCCTGAGTTAGGGACAGCCTAAGGTCTTCACTTACGGACAGCGTCAGGGCTTACTTTGGGACAGTTTCAGGACCTTGGAAAGACATAGGTCAGGATATTAGCTCAGGATAATGTCAGGACTTTACATACTGATGGCAGCAGGGCCTTAGTTACAGACGGTTTCAGGGCCTGAGTTAGGCCTAGCATCAGTGACTTTGTTAGGTACAGTGTAAGGGACTGAGTTAGGAGTAGTGTCAGGGCCTAGCTTAGGGCCAGTGTCAGGGTCTGAGTTAGGTGTACTGTCAGAGACCTAGTTAGGGACAGTGCTAGGGCCTGAGTTACGATTCGTGTCAAGGCCTTATTTAGGACCAATTTCAGGGCCTTAGTTTGGACTAGCATCAGAGCCATTGTTAGGAATCGTATGAGGGCCTGAGTTAGGCGTACTGTCAGGGCCTTAGCTAGGGACAGTGTTAGGGCCTGAGTTAGGATTAGTGTCAAGACCTTATTTAAGACCAATTTTAGGGCTTTAGTTTGGACTAGCAACAGAGCCTTTGTTAGGTATCATTTCGGGGCGTAAGTTAGGTGTAGTGTCAAGGCCATTGTTAGGGACAGTATCAGGGCCTGACTTAGGAGAAGTTCAGGGCCTTAGCCAGGGAAAGGGTCAGGGCCTTAGTAAGGGATATTATCAGGACCTGAATTGGCAGTAGTGTCAAAAATCCTTAGTGAGGAAAGTTAGGAATAAGTCAGGACTCAGGCCCTGACACGGTCCTTAACTAAGGCCCTGACACTACTCGTAACACAGGCCCTGATCTGATTCCTATTATAGGCCCTGACACTGGTCTTAACTAAGGCCCTGACACTGGCCTTAACTAAAGCTGTGACGCTACTCTTAACTCAGGCACTGACACTGTCCCTAACAAAGCCTCTGAAACTACTCCTAACTCAGGCCCTGACACTGTCTCTAACTAAGGCCCTGATACTACTACGAACTCAGCACTGGCACTGTCCCTAACTTAGGCCCTGACTCTTCTCCTAACTCAGGAACTGACACTGTCACTAACTAAGGCCCTGACACTGTTCATAACTCACACCCTAACACTACTCCTAAATCATGCCCTGGCAATGTCCCTAACTAAGGCCTTGACACTATTCCTAACTCAGGCACTGATACAATACCTAAGGAAGGCCCTGACATTACTCCTAACTCAGACCCTGAAAAGGTCCCTAACTAACGCCGACAAAACTCTTAACTCAGGCACTGACACTGTCCCAAAATAAGGCCCTGAATCTATTCCTAACTGAGGCGCTGATACAATATCTAACGAAGACACTGATGCTACTCCTAACTAAGGCCCTGACACTACTCCTAACTCAGGCAATGACACAGTCCATAACTAAGGCCCTGACACTATTCCCAACTCAGGCACTGACAGTGTATGTAACTAAAACCCTGACACTACACCTAACTCAGGCACTGACAGTGTCCCTCACAAGGGCCCTCACACTACTCCCAACTCAGCCACTGACATTTTCCCTAATTGAGGCAATGATACTACTCCCAACTCAGGAACTAAGGCTCTGGATCATTGTGATGACAAGCGCCATGGGGCACTGTGACGACAAGGGTCATGGAGAATTGTGATGACAAGTGCATGGAGCATTGTGATGACAAGGCCATGGAGAATTGTGATGACCGGGGTCATGGAGAATTGTGATGAAAATGGTCATGGAGCATTGTGATGAAAGTGGTCATGGAGGATAGTGATGAAAATCCCTATGGAGCATTGTGATGACAGGGGTCATGGAGCATTGTGATGACAAGTGCCATGGAGCATTGTGATGATAGGAATCATGGGGCATTGTGATGACAGGGATCTTGGAGCTTTGTGTTGAAAGGGGTCATGGAACATTGTGATTACAACGACCTGGAGCATTGTGATGACAAGTGTCATGGAGCATTGTGATGACAATCACCATGGATCATTGTGATTAGTGGGGTAATGGAGCATTGTCATGAAAGGGGTCAAGGATCATTATGATTACAGGGATCATGGAGCATTGTGATGACAAGCGCCAAGGATCATTGTGAGGAAAGCGGTCATGGAGCATTGTGATGAACGTGGTCATGGAGCTTTGTTATGATAATGTTCATGGCGCATTTTGATGAAAGGGTTCATGGAGCATTGTGATGGAAGGGGTAATGGGGCATTGTGATGAGAAGGGCCATGGAGCATTGTGATGAAAGGGTTCATGGAGCACTGTGATGATAAGGGCTTGGAGCCTTGTGATGAAAATGGTCATGGAGCATTGTGATGAAAAGGGGTCATGGAGCATTGTGATGAACAGGGCACATGGAGCATTGTGATGAAAGTGGTCATGGAGCATTGTGATGAAAGACGTCTGGGAGCATTGTGATGAAAGGGGCCATGAGGCATTGTGATGACAAGGGGTCATGGAGCATTGTGATGACAAGCGCCATGGGGCATTGTGATGGCAAGGGCAATGGAATATTGTGATGGAAAGGGTTATGGACCCCTGTGCTGAATGTGGTCATGGAGCATTGTGATGCAAAGCGCCATGGAGCATTGTGATGACAAGTGTCATGGAGCTTTGTGATGAAATGTCTCATGGAACATTGTGATGACAGAGGTCGTGGAGCACTGTGATTACATTGAACATGGAGCATTGTGATGACAAAGGCCATGGAGCATTGTGATGAGAAGGGCATGGAGCATTGTGATGACAAAAGTCATAGAGCAGTGCGATGAAAGGATTAATGGAGCATTGTGATGAAAGGGGTCATGGAGCATTGCGATGACAGGGGGCATGGAGCACTGTGATGAAAGGAGTTATGGAGCACTGTGATTACAGTGGTAATTGTGATGCATTGTGATGAAAGGGGACATGAGACAGGGGTAATGGAGCATTCTGATGAAAGTTTTCATGGCTCATTGTGATGAAAAGGGGCATGGAGCATTGTGAGGAAAAGGGTTATGGAGCACTGTGATTACAGGGGTAATTTAGAGCATTGTGATAAACGGGGACATGGAGCAATTTGATGACAGGTGTCATGGGGCATTGTGAGGACAAGGGCCATGAAGCATTGTGATGACAGGTGTCATTTGGCTTTGTGAATGACAGGGGACCTGGAGCATTGTGATGACAAGGGTAATGGAGCATTGTGATGACCTGGGTCATGGAGCATTGTGATGACACGGGGCATGGAGCATTGTGATCACAAGAGCATGGAACATTGTGAGACAAGGGTCATGGGCCAATGTGATGACATGGGGTATGGAGCATTGTGATGACAATGGTATGTAGCATTGTGATGACAGAATTCATGGGGCATTGTGATGAAAGTGGTCATGGAGCATTGTGATGAAAATGGTCATGGAGCATTGTGATGAAAGTGGTCATGGAGGATTGTGATGAAAAGCGCTATGGAGCATTGTGATGACGGGGGTCATGGAGCATTGTGATGACAGGGGTCTTGGGGCATTTTGATGATAAGGGCGTGGAGCATTTTGATGACAGTGGTCACGGAACATTGTGACGATAAGGGCATGGAGCCTAGTGATGGTCAATCTAGCGGTCTTGGGACCAGATTCAGTGCTTGAGGTAGGCACAGCATAAGGTCTTTAGTTAGCATAAGAGGTAGGATATTAGCTCGGGACAGGGTTAGGGTGAAGGCTAGGATTCGTGTCAGGAAATGACCTAAGGATAGTGTGAAGACCTTTGTTACTGAGAATATCAGGGCCTTATTCAGAACCAGTGTTAGGGCTTCAGGTAGGGACAGTATCAGGGCCTGACTTAGGGAGAGCGACAGGGTCTGAGTGAGGCCTAATGTCAGGCCCTCAGCTGGGGACACTGTCAGGGAGTGACTTAGGAGCAGCATCAGTGCCTTTGTTGGATCAGCTTTAGGCTCTTAGTTAAAGATGACCAGAGCCCTAGTTAGTCAGAGCGTCAAGGCCTCAGTTAGGGAAAGCTTCAGGGCCTGAGTTACGGACAGCCTCAGGTCTTCACTTAAAGACAGCGACAGGGCTTTCTTAGGGAGAGTGTCAAGACCTTGGTTAGAAATGGGTCAGGATATTATCTCAGGAGAGTGTCAGGATTTTAGTTATTGCTGGCATCAGGGCCTATATTAGGGACAGATTCTGGGCCTTTGTTAGAGACAGTGTCATGGCCTTAGTTAGGAGTAGTCAGGGCCTTAGTTAGGGAGAGCATTAGGGTTTCAGTCAGCATAAGATGCAGGAGATTATCTCGGGACAGAGTCAGGTTCCAGGCCAGAGATAGTGAAAGGAAATGACCAAGGGATAACGAGAAGACCTTAGTCATTGAGAGCATCAGGGCTTTAGTTAGCAGCAGCGCGAGGGCTTTAATCAGGACCAGTGCCAGGGCTTGATGTACGGACAGCGTCAGAGCCTTACTAAGGTACAGCAACAGGGCCTAAGTGAGGCCTATCTTTGGGGCCTGAGTAAGGGACAGTATCAGGGCATGACTTAGGAGCAGCAGAAAGGCCTCTGTAGGATCAGCATTAGGGTCTTCGTGAACGATATTATCAGGGCCTCTGTTAGGGACAGCCTCAAGGTCTCACTTAGGGACAGCGTCAGGGCTTACTTTGGGAAAGTTTCAGGACCTGGGTAAGACATGGGTCAGGGTATTAGCTCCGGATAATGTCAGGTGTTCAGATATTGACGGCAGCAGGGCCTTAGTTAGAGGCAGTGTCAGGCCTAAGTTAGGACTAGCATCAGAGCCCTTTTTCTTTTTTTTTTTTTTTTTTTTTTTTACTTTATTTTTTTATTTTTATTTTTTTTTCCACACACACACACACTGCATTTTATTTTTACAAGAGATAAATAGACTGACACCAAGCATTGTACATGGATGACCACAACAAAAGCAACAATGATTGCAATTACCAAACATGAAACACACTCATACTATGTCATAATATTGCCATTCAGTCCAGTAATCCTCCACTGTAACAGCTCCTTTACTTTGCAGTGAACATTGATTTGTATATT
This sequence comes from Balaenoptera physalus, assembly GCF_965194825.1. Lineage (NCBI taxonomy): Eukaryota > Metazoa > Chordata > Mammalia > Artiodactyla > Balaenopteridae > Balaenoptera > Balaenoptera physalus. The sequence continues at coordinate 289,056 of NW_028126078.1, forward strand.
CCCTGCCTCTGAGTCCTTGTGGGATTTTTTTTTTTTTTTTTAAATTCAGACAGAAAGTCACAAAAATTATACTCATCCTCATCAGTTCACTCAGTCCCATGTAATTAATTGTTGTTTTTTTTTTTATCTTGATCTTTTGTTAACACTTTTATGAGTTCATCATTTTTTCATTAGAGTTCTGAAAATGCTTATTCATTCAGTTCAGCAGTACAGTCAGTTACCAGAAACCTGTACTTGTCATAGTCTTTTCCATGAATTTCTTGAAGATGAAACCCTTTTATAGGAACATATTTGCAAAATCATCAGAGTACAGCCAGAACTGTCTGTAAATGACAAAAGACTTAAAAATGACCACGGTAAAAGATTTGATGAAAGTTCATAATAATGCAGTTGACAAGAAAATTAGTTATTTCTGAGATATACATTTTAAAGTAATAACTAGGATTATTACTTATAACATTATACCAGAACATATAAGATTTTTAGTAATTTCATGTAATGTCTGAAACATTTATATTAACATATTTCCATACATATTTCCATACAAATACAAATATAAGATTTTTAGAAATTTCATGTAACGTCTGAAACATTTATATTAACATATTTCCATACATATTTCCATACAAATACAAATATAAGATTTTTAGAAATTTCATGTAATGTCTGAGACATTTATATTAACATATTTCCATACAAATAACCCAATGAAAGTTTAGTATTAGTTGTTTTGTTTGTTTTTTTATACTGCAGGTTCTTATTAGGCATCAATTTTATACACATCAGCGTATACATTTCAATCCCAATCGCCCAATTCAGCACACCACCATCCCCACCTCACTGCAGTTTTCCCCCCTTGGTGTCCATATGTCCATTCTCTACATCTTTGTCTCAACTTCTGCCCTGCAAACTGGCTCATCTGTACCATTTTTCTAGGTTCCACACACATGCATTAATATACGATATTTGTTTTTCTCTTTCTTACTTCACTCTGTATGACAGTCTCTAGATCCATCCACGTCTCAACAAATGACTCAATTTCGTTCCTTTTTATGGCTGAGTAATATTCCATTGTATATATGTACCACATCTTCTTTATCCATTCGTCTGTTGATGGGCATTTAGGTTGCTTCCATGACCTGGCTATTGTAAATAGTGCTGCAATGAACATTCGGGTGCATGTGTCTTTTTGAATTACGGTTTTCTCTGGGTATATGCCCAGTAGTGGGATTGCTGGGTCATATGGTAATTCTATTTTTAGTTTTTTAAGGAACCTCCATATTGTTCTCCATAGTGGCTGTATCAATTTACATTCCCACCAACAGTGCAGGAGGGTTCCCTTTTCTCCACACCCTCTCCAGCATTTGTTGTTTGTAGATTTTCTGATGATGCCCATTCTAACAGGAGTGAGGTGATACCTCATTGTAGTTTTGATTTGCATTTCTCTAATAATTAGTGATGTTGAGCATCTTTTCATGTGCTTCGTGGCCGTCTGTATGTCTTCTTTGGAGAAATGTCTATTTAGGTCTTCTGCCCATTTTTGGATTGGGGTGTTTGTTTCTTTGATATTGAGCTGAATGAGCTGTTTATATATTTTGGAGATTAATCCTTTGTCCGTTGATTCGTTTGCAAATATTTTCTCCCATTCTGAGGGTTGTCTTTTCGTCTTGTTTATGGTTTCCTTTGCTGTGCAAAAGCTTTGAAGTTTCATTAGGTCCCACTTGTTTATTTTTGTTTTTATTTCCATTACTCTAGGAGGTGGATCAAAAAAGATCTTGCTGTGATTTATGTCAAAGAGTGTTCTTCCTATGTTTTCCTCTAAGAGTTTTATAGTGTCCAGTCTTATATTTAGGTCTCTAATCCATTTTGAGTTTATTTTTGTGTATGGTGTTAGGGAGTATTCTAATTTCATTCTTTTACATGTAGCTGTCCAGTTTTCCCAGCACCACTTATTGAAGAGACTGTCTTTTCTCCATTGTATATCTTTGCCTCCTTTGTCATAGATTAGTTGACCATAGGTGCGTGGGTTAATCTCTGGGCTTTCTATCTTGTTCCATTGATCTATGTTTCTGTTTTTGTGCCAGTACCATATTGTCTTGATTACTGTAGCTTTGTAGTATAGTCTGAAGTCAGGGAGTCTGATTCCTCCAGCTCCATTTTTTTGCCTCAAGACTGCTTTGGCTATTCGGGGTCTTTTGTGTCTCCATACAAATTTTAAGATGATTTGTTCTAGCTCTGTAAAAAATGCCATTGGTAATTTGATAGGGATTGCATTGAATCTGTAGATTGCTTTGGGTAGTATACTCATTTTCACAATGTTGATTCTTCCAATCCAAGAACATGGTATATCTCTCCATCTGTTGGTATCATCTTTAATTTCTTTCATCAGTGTCTTATAGTTTTCTGCATACAGGTCTTTTGTCTCCCTAGGTAGGTTTATTCCTAGGTATTTTATTCTTTTTGTTGCAATGGTAAATGGGAGTGTTTCCATAATTTCTCTTTCAGATTTTTCATCATTAGTGTATAGGAATGCAAGAGATTTCTGTGCATTAATTTTGTATCCTGCAACTTTACCATATTCATTAATTAGCTCTAGCAGTTTTCTGGTGGCAGTTTTAGGATTCTCTATGTATAGTATCATGTCATCCGCAAACAGTGACAGTTTTACTTCCTCTTTTCCAATTTGTATTCCTTTTATTTCTTTTTCTTCTCTGATTGCCGTGGCTAGGACTTCCAGAACTATGTTGAATAATAGTGGTGAGAGTGGACATCCTTGTCTCGTTCCTGATCTTAGAGGAAATGCTTTCAGTTTTTCACCATTGAGAATGATGTTTGCTGTGGGTTTGTCATATATGGCCTTTATTATGTTGAGGTAGGTTCCCTCTATGCCCACTTTCTGGAGAGTTTTTATCAGGAATGGGTGTTGAATTTTGTCAAAAGCTTTTTCTGCATCTATTGAGATGATCATATGGTTTTTATTCTTCAATTTGTTAATATGGTGTATCACATTGATTGATTTGCGTATATTGAAGAATCCTTGCATCCCTGGGATAAATCCCACTTGGTCGTGGTGTATGATCCTTTTAATGTGTTGTTGGATTCTGTTTGCTAGTATTTTGTTGAGGATTTTTGCATCTATATTCATCAGTGATATTGGTCTGTAATTTTCTTTTTTTGTAGTGTCTTTGTCTGGTTTTGGTATCAGGGTGATGGTGGCTTCATAGAATGAGTTTGGGAGTGTTCCTTCCTCTGCAATTTTTTGGAAGAGTTTGAGAAGGATGGGTATTAGCTCTTCTCTAAATGTTTGATAGAATTCACCTGTGAAGCCATCTGGTCCTGGACTTTTGTTTGTTGGAAGATTTTTAATCACAGTTTCAATTTCATTACTTGTGATTGGTCTGTTCATATTTTCTGTTTCCTCCTGATTCAGTCTTGGAAGGTTATACCTTTCTAAGAATTTGTCCATTTCTTCCAGGTTGTCCATTTTATTGGCATAAAGTTGCTTATAGTAGTCTCTTAGGATGTTCTGTATTTCTGCGGTGTCTGTTGTATCTTCTCCTTTTTCATTTCTGATTTTATTGATTTGAGTCCTCTCCCTCTTTTTCTTGATGAGTCTGGCTAATGGCTTATCAATTTTGTTTATCTTCTCAAAGAACCAACTTTTAGTTTTATTGATCTTTGCTATTGTTTTCTTTGTTTCTATTTCATTTATTTCTGCTCTGATCTTTATGATTTCTTTCCTTCTGCTAACTTTGGGTTTTGTTTGTTCTTCTTTCTCTAGTTTCTTTAGGTGTAAGGTTCGATTGTTTACTTGAGATTTTTCTTGTTTCTTTAGGTAGGCTTGTATAGCTATAAACTTCCCTCTTAGAACCGCTTTTGCTGCATCCCATAGGTTTTGGGTCGTCGTGTTTTCATTGTCATTTGTCTCTAGGTATTTTTTGATTTCCTCTTTGATTTCTTCAGTGATCTCTTGGTTATTTAGTAACGTATTGTTTAGCCTCCATGTGTTTGTCTTTTTTACGTTTTTTTCCCTGTAATTCATTTCTAATCTCATAGCGTTGTGGTCAGAAAAGATGCTTGGTATGATTTCAATTTTCTTAAATTTACTGAGGCTTGATTTGTGACCCAAGATGTGATCTATCCTGGAGAATGTTCCGTGCGCACTTGAGAAGAACGTGTAATCTGCTGTTTTTGGATGGAATGTCCTATATATATCAATTAAATCTATCTGGTCTATTGTGTCATTTAAAGCTTCTGTTTCCTTATTTATTTTCATTTTGGATGATCTGTCCATTGGTGTAAGTGAAGTGTTAAAGTCCCCCACTATTATTGTGTTACTGTCGATTTCCTCTTTTAGAGCTGTTAGCAGTTGCCTTATGTATTGAGGTGCTCCTATGTTGGGTGCATATATATTTATAATTGTTATATCTTCTTCTTGGATTGATCCCTGGATCATTATGTAGTGTCCTTCCTTGTCTCTTGTAACATTCTTTATTTTAAGGTCTATTTTATCTGATATGAGTATAGCTACTCCAGCTTTCTTTTGATTTCCATTTGCATGGAATATCTTTTTCCATCCCCTCACTTTCAGTCTGTATGTGTCCCTAGGTCTAAAGTGGGTCTCTTGTAGACAGCATATATATGGGTCTTGTTTTTGTATCCATTCAGCCAGTCTATGTCTTTTGGTTGGGGCGTTTAATCCATTCACGTTTAAGGTAATTATCGATATGTATGTTCCTATGACCATTTTCTTAATTGTTTTGGGTTTGTTTTTGTAGGTCCTTTTCTTCTCTTGTGTTTCCCACTTAGAGAAGTTCCTTTAGCATTTGTTGTAGAGCTGGTTTGGTGGTGCTGAATTCTATTAGCTTTTGCTTGTCTGTAAAGCTTTTGATTTCTCCATCAAATCTAAATGAGATCCTTGCCGGGTATAGTAATCTTGGTTGTAGGTTCTTCCCTTTCATCACTTTAAGTATATCATGCCATTCCCTTCTGGCTTGCAGAGTTTCTGCTGAGAAATCAGCTGTTAACCTTATGGGAGTTCCCTTGTATGTTATTTGTCGTTTTCCCCTTGCTGCTTTCAATAATTTTTCTTTGTCTTTAATTTTTGCCACTTTGATTACTATGTGTCTCGGCGTGTTTCTCCTTGGGTTTATTCTGTATGGGACTCTCTGCGCTTCCTGGACTTGGGTGGCTATTTCCTTTCCCATGTTAGGGAAGTTTTTGACTATAATCTCTTCAAATATTTTCTCTGGTCCTTTCTCTCTCTCTTCTCCTTCTGGGACCCCTATAATGCAAATGTTGTTGCGTTTAATGTTGTCCCAGAGGTCTCTTAGGCTGTCTTCATTTCTTTTCATTCTTTTTTCTTTAGTCTGTTCCGCAGCAGTGAATTCCACCATTCTGTCTTCCAGGTCACTTATCCGTTCTTCTGCCTCAGTTATTCTGCTATTGATTCCTTCTAGTGTAGTTTTCATTTCAGTTATTGTATTGGTCATCTCTGTTTGTTTGTTCTTTAATTCTTCTAGGTCTTTGTTAATCATTTCTTGCATCTTCTCAATCTTTGCCTCCATTCTTATTCCGAGGTCCTGGATCATCTTCACTATCATTATTCTGAATTCTTTCTCTGGAAGGTTGCCTATCTCCACTTCATTTAGTTGTTTTTCTGGGTTTTTTTCTTGTTCCTTCATCTGGTACATAGCCCTCTGCCTTTTCATCTTCTCTATCTTTCTGTAACTGTGGTTTTTGGTCCACAGGCTGCAGGATTGTAGTTTTTCTTGCTTCTGTTGTCTGCCCTCTGGTGGTTGAGGCTATCTAAGAGGCTTGATTGGAGGCTCTGGTGGTGGGTAGATCTGACTGTTGCTGTGGCGGTCAGAGCTCAGTAAAACCTTAATCCACTTGACTGTTGATGGGTGGGACTGGGTTCCCTCCCTGTTGGTTGTTTTGCCTGAGGCAACCCAACACTGGCGCCTAAACGTGCTCTTTGGTGGGGTTAATGGCAGACTCTGGGAGGGCTCACGCCAAGGAGAACTTCCCAGAACCTCGGCTGCCAGTGTCCTTATCCCCACGGTGAAACAGAGCCACCACTCGCCTCTGCAGGAGACCCCCCAACACCAGCAGGTAGGTCTGGTTCAGTCTCCCCCAGGGTCACTGCTCCTTCCCCTGGGTCCCGATGCACACATTACTTTGTGTGTGCCCTCCAAGAGTGGGGTCTCTGTTTCCCCCAGTCCTGTCAAAGTCCTGCAATCAATTCCCACTAGGCTTCAAGGCCTGATTCTCTAGGAATTCCTCCTCCCGTAGCCGAACCCCCAGGTTGGGAAGCCTGACGTGGGGCTCAGAACCTTCACTCCAGTGGGTGGACTTCTGTGGTATAAGTGTTCGCCAGTCTGTGAGTCACCCACCCAGCAGTTATGGGATTTGATTTTACTCTGATTGCGCCGCTCCTACCGTCTCACTGTGGCTTCTCCTCTGTCCTTGGACGTGGAGTATCCTCCTTGGTGAAGTCCAGGGTCTTCCTGTCAATGATTGTCCAGCAGCCAGTTTTGATTCTGGTGCTCTCGCAAGAGGGAGTGAGAGGACGTCCTTCTACTCCGCCATCTTGGTTAATCCCCCCCGCATCAGAGCCTTTGTTAGGTACAGTGTCAGTGACTGAGTTAGGTGTAGTGTCAGGGCCTTAGTTAGGGACAGTGTCAGGACCTGCGTTAGGACGAGCCTCCAGGCCTCAGTTAGGGACAGGTTCACGGCCTCGGACCTAAATTCAGGGCCTCATTTAGGGACAGAATCACAGATTTAGCTAGCATAAGAGGATCTACAGCTGAAAGCAACTTGAACACCACCACAAGCAGATGCAGAAGTGAACCATGCACGCTCCTATGAAGGAATATTCCACAGCAGTTGAGTACATTTTGTTTAAAGTTAGTAACACTCTACAAATGATGTTTTTAAGAAAACCATATTCAGAAGATGAAAGAATCTCGTTCTAAAGAATCTCTTTAGCTAATCTCGACATTAGTTAAAGAGAAGGTTAGGTTAAGATCTAGGGATAGTGTCAGGAAATGACCTAGGGATAGTGTCAAGACCTTAGTTACTTAGAGCATCAGGGCCTAATTAAGGACCAGTGAGTGTCAGGGCTTCGGGTAGGGACAGCGTCAGAGCCTGACTTAGGGAGAGCGACAGGGCCTGAGTGAGGCCTAGCGTCAGGGCCTTAGCTAGGGACAGTGTCAGGGCATGACTTAGGAGCAACATAAGAGCCACGGTAGGATCAGCCTCAGGGGCTTTGTTAAAGATATTATCAGGGCCTCTGTTAGGGACAGCCTCAAGGCCTCACTTAGGGAGAGCATCAGGGCTTCCTTAGGGAGAGTTTCAGGACCTTGGTAAGAGATGAGTTAGGATATTAGCTCAGGATAATGTTCGGACTTTAGATATTGATGGTAGCAGGGCCTAAGTAAGGGACAGTGTCAAGGCGTTAGTTAGGAGTAGCGGGCCCCTGATAGGTCCAGTGTCAGGTCCTCAGTTAGCAATAGTGTTAGGGCCTTAGTTAGGGACAGTGTCAGGGCCAGATGTAGGACGAGCATCTAGGCCTTAGTTCGGGACAGTTTCACGGTCTTGGGACTAAATTCAGTGCCTGAGGCAGGCACAACCTAAGGGCTTCAGTTAGCATAAGAGGCAGGACATTAGCTAGTGACAGTGTCAGTTTAACATGTAGGGATAGTGTCAGGAAATGACCTAAGGATAGTGTGAAGACCTTTGTTACTGAGACTCTCAGGGCCTTATTCAGAACCCGTGTTAGGGCTTCAGGTAGGGACAGCATCAGAGCCTGACTTAGGGAGAGCGATAGGGTCTGAGTGAGGCCTAGCATCAGACCCTTAGCTGGGGACACTGTCAGGGAATGACTTAGGAGCAGCCTCAGGGCTTCTGTTGGATCAGCCTTAGGGTCTTAGTTAAAGACGTGACCAGGGTCTGAGTTAGTCACAGCATCAAGGCCTGAGTTAGTTAGGGAAAGCTGCAGGGCCTCACTTAGGGACAGCGTCAGGGCTTACTTTGGGACAGTTTCAGGACCTTGGTAAGACATGGGTCAGGATATTAGCTCCGGATAATGTCAGGACTTTAGATATTGATGGCAGCAGCCCTTATTTAGAGACAGTGTCAGGCCCTGAGTTATGACTAGCATCAGAGCCTTTGTTAGGTACAATGTACGGGACTGAGTTAGGAGTAGAGTCAGGGCCTTAGTTAGTGACAGTGTCAGGGCCTGACTTCAGGAGAGCGACAGGGCCTGAGTGAGGCCTAGCGTCAGGCCCTTTGCTGGGCACACTGTCAGGGCATGACTTTGGAGCAGCATCAGCGTCTTTGCTGGATCAGCATTAAGGTCTTCGTTAGGTACATGATCAGGGCCTGAATTAGTCACAGCTTCAAGACTTCAGTTAAGGAAAGCTTCAGGGCCTGAGTTAGGGACAGCCTCAGGTCTTCACTTACGGACAGCGTCAGGGCTTACTTTGGGACAGTTTCAGGACCTTGGAAAGACATAGGTCAGGATATTAGCTCAGGAAAATGTCAGAACTTTACATACTGATGGCAGCAGGGCCTTAGTTACAGACGGTTTCAGGGCCTGAGTTAGGCCTAGCATCAGTGACTTTGTTAGGTACAGTGTAAGGGACTGAGTTAGGGGTAGTGTCAGGGCCTTGCTTAGGGCCAGTGTCAGGGTCTGAGTTAGGTGTACTGTCAGAGACCTAGTTAGGGACAGTGCTAGGGTCTGAGTTACGATTCGTGTCAAGGCCTTATTTAGGACCAACTTCAGGGCCTTAGTTTGGACTAGCATCAGAGCCATTGTTCGGAATCGTATGAGGGCCTAAGTTAGGCGTACTGTCAGGGCCTTAGCTAGGGACAGTGTTAGGGCCTGAGTTAGGATTAGTGTCAAGGCCTTATTTAAGACCAATTTTAGGGCTTTAGTTTGGACTAGCAACAGAGCCTTTGTTAGGTATCATTTCGGGCCCTAAGTTAGGTGTAGTGTCAGGGCCATTGCTAGGGACAGTATCAGGGCCTGACTGAGGAGAAGTTCAGGGCCTTAGCCAGGGAAAGGGTCAGGGCCTTAGTAAGGGATATTATCAGGACCTGAATTAGCAGTAGTGTCAAAAATCCTTAGTGAGGAAAGTTAGGAATAAGTCAGGACTCAGGCCCTGACATGGTCCTTAACTAAGGCCCTGACACTACTCGTAACACAGGCCCTGATCTCATTCCTATCATAGGCCCTGACACTGGTCTTAACTAAGGCCCTGACACTGGACCTAACTAAAGCTGTGACGCTACTCTTAACTCAGGCACTGACACTGTCCCTAACAAAGCCTCTGACACTACTCCTAACTCAGGCCCTGACACTGTCTCTAACTAAGGCCCTGACACTCTTCATAACTCACACCCTAACACTACTCCTAAATCATGCCCTGGCAATGTCCCTAACTAAGGCCTTGACACTATTCCTAACTCAGGCACTGATACAATACCTAAGGAAGGCCCTGACATTACTCCTAACTCAGGCCCTGAAAAGGTCCCTAACTAACGCCGACAAAACTCTTAACTAAGGCACTGACACTGTCCCAAAATAAGGCCCTGAATCTATTCCTAACTGAGGCGCTGATACAATACCTAACGAAGACACTGATGCTACTCCTAACTAAGGCCCTGACACTACTCCTAACTCAGGCAATGACACAGTCCATAACTAAGGCCCTGACACTATTCCCAACTCAGGCACTGACAGTGTACGTAACTAAAACCCTGACACTACACCTAACTCAGGCACTGAGAGTGTCCCTCACAAGGGCCCTCACAGTACTCCCAACTCAGTCACTGACATTTTCCCTAATTGAGGCAATGATACTACTCCCAACTCAGGAACTAAGGCTCTGGATCATTGTGAATGACAAGCGCCATGGAGCATTGTGACTACAAGGGTCATGGAGAATTGTGATGACAAGTGCATGGAGCATTGTGATGACAAGGCCATGGAGAATTGTGATGACCTGGGTCATGGAGAATTGTGATGACAAGGGCCATGGAGCATTGTGATGACAGAGTTCATGGGGCATTGTGATGAAAGTGGTCATGGAGCATTGTGATGAAAATGGTCATGGAGCATTGTGATGAAAGTGGTCATGGAGGATAGTGATGAAAAGCGCTATGGAGCATTGTGATGACAGGGGTCATGGAGCATTGTGATGACAAGTGCCATGGAGCATTGTGATGATAGGAATCATGGGGCATTGTGATGACAGGGATCTTGGAGCTTTGTGGTGAAAGGGGTCATGGAACATTGTGATTACAACGACCTGGAGCATTGTGATGACAAGGGTCATGGAGCATTGTGATGACAATCACCATGGATCATTGTGATTAGTGGGGTAATGGAGCATTGTCATGAAAAGGGTCAAGGATCATTATGATTACAAGGATCATGGAGCATTGTGATGACAAGCGCCAAGGATCATTGTGAGGAAAGTGGTCATGGAGCATTGTGATGAACGTCGTCATGGAGCTTTGTTATGACAATGTTCATGGCGCATTTTGATGAAAGGGGTCATGGAGCATTGTGATGGAAGGGGTCATGGGGCATTGTGATGAGAAGGGCCATGGAGCATTGTGATAAAAGTGTTCATGGAGCACTATGATGATAACGGCATGGAGCCTGGTGATGAAAATGGTCATGGAGCATTGTGATGAAAAGGGGTCATGGAGCATTGTGATGAACAGGGCACATGGAGCATTGTGATGAAAGTGGTCATGGAGCACTGTGATGAAAGACGTCTGGGAGCATTGTGATGAAAGGGGCCATGGGGCATTGTGATGACAAGGGGTCATGGAGCATTGTGATGACAATCGCCATGGGGCATTGTGATGGCAAGGGCAATAGAATATTGTGATGAAAAGGGTCATGGACCCCTGTGCTGAATGTGGTCATGGAGCATTGTGATGCAAAGCGCCACGGAGCATTGTGATGACAAGTGTCATGGAGCTTTGTGATGAAATGTCTCATGGAACATTGTGATGACAGAGGTCGTGTAGCACTGTGATTATATTGAACATGGAGCATTGTGATGACAAAGGCCATGGAGCATTGTGATGAGAAGGGCATGGAGCATTGTGATGACAAAAGTCATAGAGCAGTGCGATGAAAGGATTAATGGAGCATTGTGATGAAAGGGGTCATGGAGCATTGCGATGACAGGGGGCATGGAGCACTGTGATGAAAGGAGTTATGGAGCACTGTGATTATAGTGGTAATTGTGATGCATTGTGATGAAAGGGGACATGAGACAGGGGTAATGGAGCATTCTGATGAAAGTTTTCATGGCTCATTGTGATGAAAAGGGGCATGGAGCATTGTGAGGAAAAGGGTTATGGAGCACTGTGATTACAGGGGTAATTTAGAGCATTGTGATCATCGGTGACATGGAGCAATTTGATGACAGGTGTCATGGGGCATTGTGAGGACAAAGGCCATGAAGCATTGTGATGAAAGGTGTCATTTGACTTTGTGAATGACAGGGGACCGGGAGCATTGTGATGACAAGGGTAATGGAGCATTGTGATGACCGGGGTCATGGAGCATTGTGATGATAGGGGGCATGGAGCATTGTGATCACAAGAGCATGGAACATTGTGAGACAAGGGTCATGGGCCAATATGATGACATGGGGTATGGAGCATTGTGATGATAATGGTATGTAGCTTTGTGATGACAGAGTTCATGGGGCATTGTGATTAAAGTGGTCATGGAGCATTGTGATGAAAATGGTCATGGAGCATTGTGATGAAAGTGGTCATGGAGGATTGTGATGAAAAGCGCTATGGAGCATTGTGATGACGGGGGTCATGGAGCATTGTGATGACAGGGGTCTTGGGGCATTTTGATGATAAGGGTGTGGAGCATTTTGATGACAGTGGTCACGGAACATTGTGACGATAAGGGCATGGAGCCTAGTGAGAGACAGTCTAGCGGTCTTGGGACTAAATTCAGTGCCTGAGGCAGGCACAGCATAAGGTCTTTAGTTAGCATAAGAGGTAGGATATTAGCTCGGGACAGGGTTAGGGTGAAGGCTAGGATTCGTGTCAGGAAATGACCTAAGGATAGTGTGAAGACCTTTGTTACTGAGAATATCAGGGCCTTATTCAGAACCAGTGTTAGGGCTTCAGGTAGGGACAGTATCAGGGCCTGACTTAGGGAGAGCGACAGGGTCTGAGTGAGGCCTAATATCAGGCCCTCAGCTGGGGACACTGTCAGGGAGTGACTTAGGAGCAGCATCAGTGCCTTTGTTGGATCAGCTTTAGGCTCTTAGTTAAAGATGACCAGAGCCCTAGTTAGTCACAGCGTCAAGGCCTCAGTTAGGGAAAGCTTCAGGGCCTGAGTTACGGACAGCCTCAGGTCTTCACTTAAAGACAGCGACAGGGCTTTCTTAGGGAGAGTGTCAAGACCTTGGTTAGAAATGGGTCAGGATATTATTTCAGGAGAGTGTCAGGATTTTAGTTGTTGCTGGCAGCAGGGCCTATATTAGGGACAGATTCTGGGCCTTTGTTAGAGACAGTGTCATGGCCTTAGTTAGGAGTAGTCAGGGCCTTAGTTAGGGAGAGCATTAGGGTTTCAGTCAGCATAAGATGCAGGAGATTCTCTCGGGACAGAGTCAGCTTCCAGGCCAGAGATAGTGAAAGGAAATGACCAAGGGATAACGAGAAGACCTTAGTCATTGAGGGCATCAGGGCCTTAGTTAGCAGCAGCGTGAGGGCCTTAATCAGGACCAGTGCCAAGGCTTGATGTACGGACAGCGTCAGAGCCTAACTAAGGTACAGCAACAGGGCCTAAGTGAGGCCTATCTTTGGGGCCTGAGTAAGGGACAGTATCAGGGCATGACTTAGGAGCAGCAGAAAGGCCTCTGTAGGATCAGCATTAGGGTCTTCGTGAAAGATATTATCAGGGCCTCTGTTAGGGACAGCCTCAAGGTCTCACTTAGGGACAGCGTCAGGGCTTACTTTGGGAAAGTTTCAGGACCTTGGTAAGACATGGGTCAGGATATTAGCTCCGGATAATGTCAGGTGTTCAGATATTGACAGCAGCAGGGCCTTAGTTAGAGGCAGTGTCAGGCCTAAGTTAGGACTAGCATCAGAGCCTTTGTTAGGTACAGTGTCAGTGACTGAGTTAGGTGTAGTGTCAGGGCCTTAGTTAGGGACAGTGTCAGGACCTGCGTTAGGACGAGCCTCCAGGCCTCAGTTAGGGACAGGTTCACGGCCTCGGACCTAAATTCAGGGCCTCATTTAGGGACAGAATCACAGATTTAGCTAGCATAAGAGGATCTACAGCTGAAAGCAACTTGAACACCACCACAAGCAGATGCAGAAGTGAACCATGCACGCTCCTATGAAGGAATATTCCACAGCAGTTGAGTACATTTTGTTTAAAGTTAGTAACACTCTACAAATGATGTTTTTAAGAAAACCATATTCAGAAGATGAAAGAATCTCGTTCTAAAGAATCTCTTTAGCTAATCTCGACATTAGTTAAAGAGAAGGTTAGGTTAAGATCTAGGGATAGTGTCAGGAAATGACCTAGGGATAGTGTCAAGACCTTAGTTACTTAGAGCATCAGGGCCTAATTAAGGACCAGTGAGTGTCAGGGCTTCGGGTAGGGACAGCGTCAGAGCCTGACTTAGGGAGAGCGACAGGGCCTGAGTGAGGCCTAGCGTCAGGGCCTTAGCTAGGGACAGTGTCAGGGCATGACTTAGGAGCAACATAAGAGCCACGGTAGGATCAGCCTCAGGGGCTTTGTTAAAGATATTATCAGGGCCTCTGTTAGGGACAGCCTCAAGGCCTCACTTAGGGAGAGCATCAGGGCTTCCTTAGGGAGAGTTTCAGGACCTTGGTAAGAGATGAGTTAGGATATTAGCTCAGGATAATGTTCGGACTTTAGATATTGATGGTAGCAGGGCCTAAGTAAGGGACAGTGTCAAGGCGTTAGTTAGGAGTAGCGGGCCCCTGATAGGTCCAGTGTCAGGTCCTCAGTTAGCAATAGTGTTAGGGCCTTAGTTAGGGACAGTGTCAGGGCCAGATGTAGGACGAGCATCTAGGCCTTAGTTCGGGACAGTTTCACGGTCTTGGGACTAAATTCAGTGCCTGAGGCAGGCACAACCTAAGGGCTTCAGTTAGCATAAGAGGCAGGACATTAGCTAGTGACAGTGTCAGTTTAACATGTAGGGATAGTGTCAGGAAATGACCTAAGGATAGTGTGAAGACCTTTGTTACTGAGACTCTCAGGGCCTTATTCAGAACCCGTGTTAGGGCTTCAGGTAGGGACAGCATCAGAGCCTGACTTAGGGAGAGCGATAGGGTCTGAGTGAGGCCTAGCATCAGACCCTTAGCTGGGGACACTGTCAGGGAATGACTTAGGAGCAGCCTCAGGGCTTCTGTTGGATCAGCCTTAGGGTCTTAGTTAAAGACGTGACCAGGGTCTGAGTTAGTCACAGCATCAAGGCCTGAGTTAGTTAGGGAAAGCTGCAGGGCCTCACTTAGGGACAGCGTCAGGGCTTACTTTGGGACAGTTTCAGGACCTTGGTAAGACATGGGTCAGGATATTAGCTCCGGATAATGTCAGGACTTTAGATATTGATGGCAGCAGCCCTTATTTAGAGACAGTGTCAGGCCCTGAGTTATGACTAGCATCAGAGCCTTTGTTAGGTACAATGTACGGGACTGAGTTAGGAGTAGAGTCAGGGCCTTAGTTAGTGACAGTGTCAGGGCCTGACTTCAGGAGAGCGACAGGGCCTGAGTGAGGCCTAGCGTCAGGCCCTTTGCTGGGCACACTGTCAGGGCATGACTTTGGAGCAGCATCAGCGTCTTTGCTGGATCAGCATTAAGGTCTTCGTTAGGTACATGATCAGGGCCTGAATTAGTCACAGCTTCAAGACTTCAGTTAAGGAAAGCTTCAGGGCCTGAGTTAGGGACAGCCTCAGGTCTTCACTTACGGACAGCGTCAGGGCTTACTTTGGGACAGTTTCAGGACCTTGGAAAGACATAGGTCAGGATATTAGCTCAGGAAAATGTCAGAACTTTACATACTGATGGCAGCAGGGCCTTAGTTACAGACGGTTTCAGGGCCTGAGTTAGGCCTAGCATCAGTGACTTTGTTAGGTACAGTGTAAGGGACTGAGTTAGGGGTAGTGTCAGGGCCTTGCTTAGGGCCAGTGTCAGGGTCTGAGTTAGGTGTACTGTCAGAGACCTAGTTAGGGACAGTGCTAGGGTCTGAGTTACGATTCGTGTCAAGGCCTTATTTAGGACCAACTTCAGGGCCTTAGTTTGGACTAGCATCAGAGCCATTGTTCGGAATCGTATGAGGGCCTAAGTTAGGCGTACTGTCAGGGCCTTAGCTAGGGACAGTGTTAGGGCCTGAGTTAGGATTAGTGTCAAGGCCTTATTTAAGACCAATTTTAGGGCTTTAGTTTGGACTAGCAACAGAGCCTTTGTTAGGTATCATTTCGGGCCCTAAGTTAGGTGTAGTGTCAGGGCCATTGCTAGGGACAGTATCAGGGCCTGACTGAGGAGAAGTTCAGGGCCTTAGCCAGGGAAAGGGTCAGGGCCTTAGTAAGGGATATTATCAGGACCTGAATTAGCAGTAGTGTCAAAAATCCTTAGTGAGGAAAGTTAGGAATAAGTCAGGACTCAGGCCCTGACATGGTCCTTAACTAAGGCCCTGACACTACTCGTAACACAGGCCCTGATCTCATTCCTATCATAGGCCCTGACACTGGTCTTAACTAAGGCCCTGACACTGGACCTAACTAAAGCTGTGACGCTACTCTTAACTCAGGCACTGACACTGTCCCTAACAAAGCCTCTGACACTACTCCTAACTCAGGCCCTGACACTGTCTCTAACTAAGGCCCTGACACTCTTCATAACTCACACCCTAACACTACTCCTAAATCATGCCCTGGCAATGTCCCTAACTAAGGCCTTGACACTATTCCTAACTCAGGCACTGATACAATACCTAAGGAAGGCCCTGACATTACTCCTAACTCAGGCCCTGAAAAGGTCCCTAACTAACGCCGACAAAACTCTTAACTAAGGCACTGACACTGTCCCAAAATAAGGCCCTGAATCTATTCCTAACTGAGGCGCTGATACAATACCTAACGAAGACACTGATGCTACTCCTAACTAAGGCCCTGACACTACTCCTAACTCAGGCAATGACACAGTCCATAACTAAGGCCCTGACACTATTCCCAACTCAGGCACTGACAGTGTACGTAACTAAAACCCTGACACTACACCTAACTCAGGCACTGAGAGTGTCCCTCACAAGGGCCCTCACAGTACTCCCAACTCAGTCACTGACATTTTCCCTAATTGAGGCAATGATACTACTCCCAACTCAGGAACTAAGGCTCTGGATCATTGTGAATGACAAGCGCCATGGAGCATTGTGACTACAAGGGTCATGGAGAATTGTGATGACAAGTGCATGGAGCATTGTGATGACAAGGCCATGGAGAATTGTGATGACCTGGGTCATGGAGAATTGTGATGACAAGGGCCATGGAGCATTGTGATGACAGAGTTCATGGGGCATTGTGATGAAAGTGGTCATGGAGCATTGTGATGAAAATGGTCATGGAGCATTGTGATGAAAGTGGTCATGGAGGATAGTGATGAAAAGCGCTATGGAGCATTGTGATGACAGGGGTCATGGAGCATTGTGATGACAAGTGCCATGGAGCATTGTGATGATAGGAATCATGGGGCATTGTGATGACAGGGATCTTGGAGCTTTGTGGTGAAAGGGGTCATGGAACATTGTGATTACAACGACCTGGAGCATTGTGATGACAAGGGTCATGGAGCATTGTGATGACAATCACCATGGATCATTGTGATTAGTGGGGTAATGGAGCATTGTCATGAAAAGGGTCAAGGATCATTATGATTACAAGGATCATGGAGCATTGTGATGACAAGCGCCAAGGATCATTGTGAGGAAAGTGGTCATGGAGCATTGTGATGAACGTCGTCATGGAGCTTTGTTATGACAATGTTCATGGCGCATTTTGATGAAAGGGGTCATGGAGCATTGTGATGGAAGGGGTCATGGGGCATTGTGATGAGAAGGGCCATGGAGCATTGTGATAAAAGTGTTCATGGAGCACTATGATGATAAGGCCATGGAGCCTGGTGATGAAAATGGTCATGGAGCATTGTGATGAAAAGGGGTCATGGAGCATTGTGATGAACAGGGCACATGGAGCATTGTGATGAAAGTGGTCATGGAGCACTGTGATGAAAGACGTCTGGGAGCATTGTGATGAAAGGGGCCATGGGGCATTGTGATGACAAGGGGTCATGGAGCATTGTGATGACAATCGCCATGGGGCATTGTGATGGCAAGGGCAATAGAATATTGTGATGAAAAGGGTCATGGACCCCTGTGCTGAATGTGGTCATGGAGCATTGTGATGCAAAGCGCCACGGAGCATTGTGATGACAAGTGTCATGGAGCTTTGTGATGAAATGTCTCATGGAACATTGTGATGACAGAGGTCGTGTAGCACTGTGATTATATTGAACATGGAGCATTGTGATGACAAAGGCCATGGAGCATTGTGATGAGAAGGGCATGGAGCATTGTGATGACAAAAGTCATAGAGCAGTGCGATGAAAGGATTAATGGAGCATTGTGATGAAAGGGGTCATGGAGCATTGCGATGACAGGGGGCATGGAGCACTGTGATGAAAGGAGTTATGGAGCACTGTGATTATAGTGGTAATTGTGATGCATTGTGATGAAAGGGGACATGAGACAGGGGTAATGGAGCATTCTGATGAAAGTTTTCATGGCTCATTGTGATGAAAAGGGGCATGGAGCATTGTGAGGAAAAGGGTTATGGAGCACTGTGATTACAGGGGTAATTTAGAGCATTGTGATCATCGGTGACATGGAGCAATTTGATGACAGGTGTCATGGGGCATTGTGAGGACAAAGGCCATGAAGCATTGTGATGAAAGGTGTCATTTGACTTTGTGAATGACAGGGGACCGGGAGCATTGTGATGACAAGGGTAATGGAGCATTGTGATGACCGGGGTCATGGAGCATTGTGATGATAGGGGGCATGGAGCATTGTGATCACAAGAGCATGGAACATTGTGAGACAAGGGTCATGGGCCAATATGATGACATGGGGTATGGAGCATTGTGATGATAATGGTATGTAGCTTTGTGATGACAGAGTTCATGGGGCATTGTGATTAAAGTGGTCATGGAGCATTGTGATGAAAATGGTCATGGAGCATTGTGATGAAAGTGGTCATGGAGGATTGTGATGAAAAGCGCTATGGAGCATTGTGATGACGGGGGTCATGGAGCATTGTGATGACAGGGGTCTTGGGGCATTTTGATGATAAGGGTGTGGAGCATTTTGATGACAGTGGTCACGGAACATTGTGACGATAAGGGCATGGAGCCTAGTGAGAGACAGTCTAGCGGTCTTGGGACTAAATTCAGTGCCTGAGGCAGGCACAGCATAAGGTCTTTAGTTAGCATAAGAGGTAGGATATTAGCTCGGGACAGGGTTAGGGTGAAGGCTAGGATTCGTGTCAGGAAATGACCTAAGGATAGTGTGAAGACCTTTGTTACTGAGAATATCAGGGCCTTATTCAGAACCAGTGTTAGGGCTTCAGGTAGGGACAGTATCAGGGCCTGACTTAGGGAGAGCGACAGGGTCTGAGTGAGGCCTAATATCAGGCCCTCAGCTGGGGACACTGTCAGGGAGTGACTTAGGAGCAGCATCAGTGCCTTTGTTGGATCAGCTTTAGGCTCTTAGTTAAAGATGACCAGAGCCCTAGTTAGTCACAGCGTCAAGGCCTCAGTTAGGGAAAGCTTCAGGGCCTGAGTTACGGACAGCCTCAGGTCTTCACTTAAAGACAGCGACAGGGCTTTCTTAGGGAGAGTGTCAAGACCTTGGTTAGAAATGGGTCAGGATATTATTTCAGGAGAGTGTCAGGATTTTAGTTGTTGCTGGCAGCAGGGCCTATATTAGGGACAGATTCTGGGCCTTTGTTAGAGACAGTGTCATGGCCTTAGTTAGGAGTAGTCAGGGCCTTAGTTAGGGAGAGCATTAGGGTTTCAGTCAGCATAAGATGCAGGAGATTCTCTCGGGACAGAGTCAGTTTCCAGGCCAGAGATAGTGAAAGGAAATGACCAAGGGATAACGAGAAGACCTTAGTCATTGAGAGCATCAGGGCCTTAGTTCGCAGCAGCGTGAGGGCCTTAATCAGGACCAGTGCCAAGGCTTGATGTACGGACAGCGTCAGAGCCTAACTAAGGTACAGCAACAGGGCCTAAGTGAGGCCTATCTTTGGGGCCTGAGTAAGGGACAGTATCAGGGCATGACTTAGGAGCAGCAGAAAGGCCTCTGTAGGATCAGCATTAGGGTCTTCGTGAAAGATATTATCAGGGCCTCTGTTAGGGACAGCCTCAAGGTCTCACTTAGGGACAGCGTCAGGGCTTACTTTGGGAAAGTTTCAGGACCTTGGTAAGACATGGGTCAGGATATTAGCTCCGGATAATGTCAGGTGTTCAGATATTGACAGCAGCAGGGCCTTAGTTAGAGGCAGTGTCAGGCCTAAGTTAGGACTAGCATCAGAGCCTTTGTTAGGTACAGTGTCAGTGACTGAGTTAGGTGTAGTGTCAGGGCCTTAGTTAGGGACAGTGTCAGGACCTGCGTTAGGACGAGCCTCCAGGCCTCAGTTAGGGACAGGTTCACGGCCTCGGACCTAAATTCAGGGCCTCATTTAGGGACAGAATCACAGATTTAGCTAGCATAAGAGGATCTACAGCTGAAAGCAACTTGAACACCACCACAAGCAGATGCAGAAGTGAACCATGCACGCTCCTATGAAGGAATATTCCACAGCAGTTGAGTACATTTTGTTTAAAGTTAGTAACACTATACAAATGATGTTTTTAAGAAAACCATATTCAGAAGATGAAAGAATCTCGTTCTAAAGAATCTCTTTAGCTAATCTCGACATTAGCTAAAGAGAAGGTTAGGTTAAGATCTAGGGATAGTGTCAGGAAATGACCTAGGGAGAGTGTCAAGACCTTAGTTACTTAGAGCATCAGGGCCTAATTAAGGACCAGTGAGTGTCAGGGCTTCGGGTAGGGACAGC
Source organism: Balaenoptera physalus (assembly GCF_965194825.1). Lineage (NCBI taxonomy): Eukaryota > Metazoa > Chordata > Mammalia > Artiodactyla > Balaenopteridae > Balaenoptera > Balaenoptera physalus. The sequence continues at coordinate 309,257 of NW_028126078.1, forward strand.
GTCAGAGCCTGACTTAGGGAGAGCGACAGGGCCTGAGTGAGGCCTAGCGTCAGGGCCTTAGCTAGGGACAGTGTCAGGGCATGGCTTAGGAGCAACATAAGAGCCACGGTAGGATCAGCCTCAGGGGCTATGTTAAAGATATTATCAGGGCCTCTGTTAGGGACAGCCTCAAGGCCTCACTTAGGGAGAGCATCAGGGCTTCCTTAGGGAGAGTTTCAGGACCTTGGTAAGAGATGAGTTAGGATATTAGCTCAGGATAATGTTCGGACTTTAGATATTGATGGTAGCAGGGCCTAAGTAAGGGACAGTGTCAAGGCGTTAGTTAGGAGTAGCGGGCCCCTGATAGGTCCAGTGTCAGGTCCTCAGTTAGCAATAGTGTTAGGGCCTTAGTTAGGGACAGTGTCAGGGCCAGATGTAGGACGAGCATCTAGGCCTTAGTTCGGGACAGTTTCACGGTCTTGGGACTAAATTCAGTGCCTGAGGCAGGCACAACCTAAGGGCTTCAGTTAGCATAAGAGGCAGGACATTAGCTAGTGACAGTGTCAGTTTAACATGTAGGGATAGTGTCAGGAAATGACCTAAGGATAGTGAAAAGACCTTTGTTACTGAGACTCTCAGGGCCTTATTCAGAACCCGTGTTAGGGCTTCAGGTAGGGACAGCATCAGAGCCTGACTTAGGGAGAGCGATAGGGTCTGAGTGAGGCCTAGCATCAGACCCTTAGCTGGGGACACTGTCAGGGCATGACTTAGGAGCAGCCTCAGGGCTTCTGTTGGATCAGCCTTAGGGTCTTAGTTAAAGACATGACCAGGATCTGAGTTAGTCACAGCATCAAGGCCTGAGTTACTTAGGGAAAGCTGCAGGGCCTCACTTAGGGACAGCGTCAGGGCTTACTTTGGTACAGTTTCAGGACCTTGGTAAGACATGGGTCAGGATATTAGCTCCGGATAATGTCAGGACTTTACATATTGATGGCAGCAGCCCTTAGTTAGAGACAGTGTCAGGCCCTGAGTTACGACTAGCATCAGAGCCTTTGTTAGGTACAATGTACGGGACTGAGTTAGGAGTAGAGTCAGGGCCTTAGTTAGTGACAGTGTCAGGGCCTGACTTCGGGAGAGCGACAGCGCCTGAGTGAGGCCTAGCGTCAGGCCCTTTGCTGGGCACACTGTCAGGGCATGACTTTGGAACAGGATAAGCGTCTTTGCTGGATCAGCTTTAAGGTCTTCGTGAAATACATGATCAGGGCCTGAGTTAGTCACAGCTTCAAGGCTTCAGTTAAGGAAAGCTTCAGGGCCTGAGTTAGGGACAGCCTCAGGTCTTCACTTACGGACAGCGTCAGGGCTTATTTTGGGACAGTATCACGACCTTGGAAAGACATAGGTCAGGATATTAGCTCAGGATAATGTCAGGACTTTACATACTGATGGCAGCAGGGCCTTAGTTACAGACGGTTTCAGGGCCTGAGTTAGGCCTAGCATCAGTGACTTTGTTAGGTACAGTGTAAGGGACTGAGTTAGGAGTAGTGTCAGGGCCTTGCTTAGGGCCAGTGTCAGGGTCTGAGTTAGGTGTACTGTCAGAGACCTAGTTAGGGACAGTGCTAGGGCCTGAGTTACGATTCGTGTCAAGGCCTTATTTAGGACCAATTTCAGGGCCTTAGTTTGGACTAGCATCAGAGCCATTGTTAGGAATTGTATGAGGGCCTGAGTTAGGCGTACTGTCAGGGCCTTAGCTAGGGACAGTGTTAGGGCCTGAGTTAGGATTAGTGTCAAGGCCTTATTTAAGACCAATTTTAGGGCTTTAGTTTGGACTAGCAACAGAGCCTTTGTTAGGTATCATTCCGGAGCCTAAGTTACGTGTAGTGTTAGGGACAGTATCAGGGCCTGACTTAGGAGAAGTTCAGGGCCTTAGCCAGGGAAAGGGTCAGGGCCTTAGTAAGGGATATTATCAGGACCTGAATTAGCAGTAGTGTCAAAAATCCTTAGTGAGGAAAGTTAGGAATAATTCAGGAATCAGGACCTGACACTGTCCTTAACTAAGGCCCTGACGCTACTCGTAACACAGGCCCTGATCTGATTCCTATCATAGGCCCTGACACTGGTCTTAACTAAGGCCCTGACACTGGCCCTAACTAAAGCTGTGACGCTACTCTTAACTCAGGCACTGACACTGTGCCTAACAAAGCCTCTGACACTACTCCTAACTCAGGCCCTGACACTGTCTCTAACTAAGGCCCTGATACTACTACGAACTCAGCACTGGCACTGTCCCTAACTTAGGCCCTGACTCTACTCCTAACTCAGGAACTGACACTGTCACTAACTAAGGCCCTGACACTGTTCATAACTCACACCCTAACACTACTCCTAAATCATGCCCTGGCAATATCCTTAACTAAGGCCTTGACACTATTCCTAACTCAGGCACTGATACAATACCTAAGGAAGGCCCTGACATTACTCCTAACTCAGGCCCTGAAAAGGTCCCTAACGAAGGCCGACAAAACTCCTAACTCAGGCACTGACACTGTCCCAAAATAAGGCCCTGAATATATTCCTAACTGAGGCGCTGATACAATACCTAATGAAGACACTCATGCTACTCCTAAAAAAGGCCCTGACACTAGTCCTAACTCCGGCAATGACACAGTCCATAACTAAGGCCCTGACACTATTCCCAACTCAGGCACTGACAGTGTACGTAACTAAAACCCTGACACTACACCTAACTCAGGCACTGACAGTGTCCCTAACAAGGGCCCTCACACTACTCCCAACTCAGTCAGTGACATTTTCCCTAATTGAGGCAATGATACTACTCCCAACTCAGGAACTAAGGCTCTGGATCATTGTGATGACAAGCGCCATGGAGCATTGTGATGACAAGGGTCATGGAGAATTGTGATGACAAGTGCATGGAGCATTGTGATGACAAGGGCCATGGAGAATTGTGATGACCGGGGTCATGGAGAATTGTGATGACAAGGGCCATGGAGCATTGTGATGACAGGGGTAATGGAGCATTGTGATGAAAAAGGCGTGGAGCATTGTGAGACAAGTCTCATGGAGCATTGTGTTGAGAGTGGGCTTGGAGCATTGTGGTGACAGGGGGTATGAAACTTTGTGATGACAATGGCATGGAGCATTGTGAGAAAAGTGTTAAGGAGAGTTGTGATGAAAGGGGTCATGGAAGACTCTGATTACAGGGGACATGGAGCATTGTAATGAGAAAGACAAGTAGCATTGTGATGACATGGCTCAGGGAGCATTGTGGGGAAATGGGTCATGGGGCATTGTGATGACAGTGGTTATGGAGCATTGTGATGAAAGCGGCCATGGAACATTGTGATGAAAGGGGTCAAGGATCATTGTGATTATAAGGATCATGGAGCATTGTGATGACAAGCACCAAGGATCATTGTGAGGAAAGGGGTAATGGAGAATTGTTATCAAAGGGGTCATGGATCATTGTGATTACAGTGGTCATGGAGCCTTGTGATGACAAGCGCCATGGAGCTTTGTGATGACTAGAGCCATGGCGCATTGTAAGGAAAGGGGTCATGGAGCATTTTGATGAACGTGGTCATGGAGCTTTATTATGACAATGTTCATGGTGCATTTTGATGAAAGGGGTCATGGAGCATTGTGATGAAAATGGTCATGGAGCATTGTGATGAAAGTGGTCATGGAGGATTGTGATGAAAAGCGCTATGGAGCATTGTGATGACAGGGGTCATGGAGCATTGTGATGACAAGTGCCATGGAGCATTGTGATGATAGGAGTCATGGGGCATTGTGATGACAGGGATCTTGGAGCTTTGTGGTGAAAGGGGTCATGGAAAATTGTGATTACAACGACCTGGAGCATTGTGATGAGAAAGGTCATGGAGCATTGTGATGACAATCACCATGGATCATTGTGATTAGTGGGGTAATGGAGCATTGTCATGAAAGGGGTCATGGATCCTTGTGATTACAGGGAATCAAGGAGCATTGTTTTGACAAGCTCCAGGGATCATTGTGTGAAAGGGGAAAAGGAGAATTGTGATGAAAGGAATCATGGATCATTGTGATGACAAGGATCATGGAGCATTGTTACGACAAGAGCGAAGGAGCACTGTGATGACAAGGGCCATGGATCATGGTGATGACAGGGGTCAGGGAGCATTGTAATGATAGGGCTCATGGAGCATTGTGATGACAATGGTCATGGAGAATTTTGATGAAATGGGTCATGGAGCATTGTGCTGAAAGTGGTCATGGATATTTGTGATGACATGCACCAGGGAGCATTGTGATGACAAGGGCCATGGATCATTGTGATGACAGTGGTTATGGAGCATTGTGATGAAAGGTGTCATGGCTCATTGTGATGACAGGGGCCCTGGAGCATTGTGATGACAGGGTTCATGGGGCATTGTGATGACAAGGGACTTAGAGCATTGTGATGAAAGTGGTCATGTGGCATTTTGAATGATAGGGGCCATGGAACATTGTGATGACAAGTGTCATGGAGCCTTGTAATGACAGGGTGCATGGAACATTGTGATGTCACCGCAATGTAGCATTTTAGACAAGGGTCAAGGAGTATTGTGATGATAAGTGCATGGAACATTGCGAAGACAGGTGTCATGGAGCATTGTGATGATAAGGGCATGGAGCCTTGTGATGACAGGGGCATGGAACATTGTAATGAAAGGGGGCATGGAGCATTGTGATGACAGGGGTCATGGAGCATTGTGATGAAAAGGGCGTGGAGCATTGTGAGACAAGAGTCATGGAGCATTGTGTTGAGAGTGGGCTTGGAGCATTGTGGTGAGAGGGGGCATGAAACTTTGTGATGACAATGGCATGGAGCATTGTGAGAAAAGTGTTAAGGAGAGTAGTGATGAAAGGGGTCATGGAAGACTATGATTACAGGGGACATGGAGCATTGTAATGAGAAAGACAAGTAGCATTGTGATGACATGGCTCAGGGAGCATTGTGGGGAAATGAGTCATGGGGCATTGTGATGACAGGGGGCATGGAGCATTGTGATGAAAATGGTCATGGAGCATTGTGATGAAAGTGGTCATGGAGGATTCTGATGAAAAGCGTTATGGAGCATTGTGATGACAGGGGTCTTGGGGCATTTTGATGATAAGGGCCTGGAGCATTGTGATGACAGTGGTCACGGAACATTGTGACGATAAGGGCATGGAGCCTAGTGAGAGACAGTCTAGCGGTCTTGGGACCAGATTCAGTGCCTGAGGTAGGCACAGCATAAGGTCTTTAGTTAGCATAAGTGGTAGGATATTAGCTCGGGACAGGGTTAGGGTGAAGGCTAGGATTCGTGTCAGGAAATGACCTAAGGATAGTGTGAAGACCTTTGTTACTGAGAATATCAGGGACTTATTCAGAACCAGTGTTAGGGCTTCAGGTAGGGACAGTATCAGGGCCTGACTTAGGGAGAGCGACAGGGTCTGAGTGAGGCCTAATGTCAGGCCCTCAGCTGGGGACACTGTCAGGGAGTGACTTAGGAGCAGCATCAGTGCCTTTGTTGGATCAGCTTTAGGCTCTTAGTTAAAGATGACCAGAGCCCTAGTTAGTCACAGCGTCAAGGCCTCAGTTAGGGAAAGCTTCAGGGCCTGAGTTACGGAGAGCCTCAGGTCTTCACTTAAAGACAGCGACAGGGCTTTCTTAGGGAGAGTGTCAAGACCTTGGTTAGAAATGGGTCAGGATATTATCTCAGGAGAGTGTCAGGATTTTAGTTGTTGCTGGCAGCAGGGCCTATATTAGGGACAGATTCTGGGCCTTTGTTAGAGACAGTGTCATGGCCTTAGTTAGGAGTAGTCAGGGCCTTAGTTAGGGAGAGCATTAGGGTTTCAGTCAGCATAAGATGCAGGAGATTATCTCGGGACAGGGTCAGGTTCCAGCCCAGAGATAGTGAAAGGAAATGACCAAGGGATAACGAGAAGACCTTAGTCATTGAGAGCATCAGGGCCTTAGTTAGCAGCAGCGTGAGGGCCTTAATCAGGACCAGTGCCAGGGCTTGATGTACGGACAGCGTCAGAGCCTAACTAAGGTACAGCAACAGGGCCTAAGTGAGGCCTATCTTGGGGGCCTGAGTAAGGGACAGTATCAGGGCATGACTTAGGAGCAGCAGAAAGGCCTCTGTAGGATCAGCATTAGGGTCTTCGTGAAAGATATTATCAGGGCCTCTGTTAGGGACAGCCTCAAGGTCTCACTTAGGGACAGCGTCAGGGCTTACTTTGGGAAAGTTTCAGGACCTTGGTAAGACATGGGTCAGGGTATTAGCTCCGGATAATGTCAGGTGTTCAGATATTGACGGCAGCAGGGCCTTAGTTAGAGGCAGTGTCAGGCCTAAGTTAGGACTAGCATCAGAGCCTTTGTTAGGTACAGTGTCAGTGACTGAGTTAGGTGTAGTGTCAGGGCCTTAGTTAGGGACAGTGTCAGGACCTGCGTTAGGACGAGCCTCCAGGCCTCAGTTAGGGACAGGTTCACGGCCTCGGACCTAAATTCAGGGCCTCATTTAGGGACAGAATCACAGATTTAGCTAGCATAAGAGGATCTACAGCTGAAAGCAACTTGAACACCACCACAAGCAGATGCAGAAGTGAACCATGCACGCTCCTATGAAGGAATATTCCACAGCAGTTGAGTACATTTTGTTTAAAGTTAGTAACACTATACAAATGATGTTTTTAAGAAAACCTATTCAGAAGATGAAAGAATCTCGTTCTAAAGAATCTCTTTAGCTAATCTCGACATTAGCTAAAGAGAAGGTTAGGTTAAGATCTAGGGATAGTGTCAGGAAATGACCTAGGGATAGTGTCAAGACCTTAGTTACTTAGAGCATCAGGGCCTAATTAAGGACCAGTGAGTGTCAGGGCTTCGGGTAGGGACAGCGTCAGAGCCTGACTTAGGGAGAGCGACAGGGCCTGAGTGAGGCCTAGCGTCAGGGCCTTAGCTAGGGACAGTGTCAGGGCATGACTTAGGAGCAACATAAGAGCCACGGTAGGATCAGCCTCAGGGGCTATGTTAAAGATATTATCAGGGCCTCTGTTAGGGACAGCCTCAAGGCCTCACTTAGGGAGAGCATTAGGGCTTCCTTAGGGAGAGTTTCAGGACCTTGGTAAGAGATGAGTTAGGATATTAGCTCAGGATAATGTCAGGACTTTAGATATTGATGGCAGCAGGGCTTAAGTAAGGGACAGTGTCAAGGCGATAGTTAGGAGTAGCGGGCCCCTGATAGGTCCAGTGTCAGGTCCTCAGTTAGCAATAGTGTTAGGGCCTTAGTTAGGGACAGTGTCAGGGCCAGATGTAGGACGAGCATCTAGGCCTTAGTTCGGGACAGTTTCACGGTCTTGGGACTAAATTCAGTGCCTGAGGCAGGCACAACCTAAGGGCTTCAGTTAGCATAAGAGGCAGGACATTAGCTAGTGACAGTGTCAGTTTAACATGTAGGGATAGTGTCAGGAAATGACCTAAGGATAGTGTGAAGACCTTTGTTACTGAGACTCTCAGGGCCTTATTCAGAACCCGTGTTAGGGCTTCAGGTAGGGACAGCATCAGAGTCTGACTTAGGGAGAGCGATAGGGTCTGAGTGAGGCCTAGCATCAGACCCTTAGCTGGGGACACTGTCAGGGCATGACTTAGGAGCAGCCTCAGGGCTTCTGTTGGATCAGCCTTAGGGTCTTAGTTAAAGACATGACCAGGGTCTGAGTTAGTCACAGCATCAAGGCCTGAGTTAGTTAGGGAAAGCTGCAGGGCCTCACTTAGGGACAGCGTCAGGGCTTACTTTGGGACAGTTTCAGGACCTTGGTAAGACATGGGTCAGGATATTAGCTCCGGATAATGTCAGGACTTTAGATATTGATGGCAGCAGCCCTTAGTTAGAGACAGTGTCAGGCCCTGAGTTACGACTAGCATCAGAGCCTTTGTTAGGTACAATGTACGGGACTGTGTTAGGAGTAGAGTCAGGGCCTTAGTTAGTGACAGTGTCAGGGCCTGACTTCGGGAGAGAGACAGGGCCTGAGTGAGGCCTAGCGTCAGGCCCTTTGCTGGGCACACTGTCAAGGCATGACTTTGGAGCAGCATCAGCGTCTTTGCTAGATCAGCTTTAAGGTCTTCGTGAAATACATGATCAGGGCCTGAGTTAGTCACAGCTTCAAGGCTTCAGTTAAGGATAGCTTCAGGGCCTGAGTTAGGGACAGCCTCAGGTCTTCACTTACGGACAGCGTCAGGGCTTACTTTGGGACAGTTTCAGGACCTTGGAAAGACATAGGTCAGGATATTAGCTCAGGATAATGTCAGGACTTTACATACTGATGGCAGCAGGGCCTTAGTTACAGACGGTTTCAGGGCCTGAGTTAGGCCTAGCATCAGTGACTTTGTTAGGTACAGTGTAAGGGACTGAGTTAGGAGTAGTGTCAGGGCCTTGCTTAGGGCCAGTGTCAGGGTCTGAGTTAGGTGTACTGACAGAGACTAGTTAGGGACAGTGCTAGGGCCTGAGTTACGATTCGTGTCAAGGCCTTATTTAGGATCAATTTCAGGGCCTTAGTTTGGACTAGCATCAGAGCCATTGTTAGGAATCGTATGAGGGCCTGAGTCAGGCGTACTGTCAGGGCCTTAGCTAGGGACAGTGTTAGGGCCTGAGTTAGGATTAGTGTCAAGGCCTTATTTAAGACCAATTTTAGGGCTTTAGTTTGGACTAGCAACAGAGCCTTTGTTAGGTATCATTTCGGGGCCTAAGTTAGGTGTAGTGTCAGGGCCATTGTTAGGGACAGTATCAGGGCCTGACTTAGAAGAAGTTCAGGGCCTTAGCCATGGAAAGGGTCAGGGCCTTAGTAAGGGGTATTATCAGGACCTGAATTAGCAGTAGTGTCAAAAATCCTTAGTGAGGAAAGTTAGGAATAAGTCAGGACTCAGGACCTGACACTGTCCTTAACTAAGGCCCTGACACTACTCGTAACACAGGCCCTGAACTGATTCCTATCATAGGCCGTGACACTGGTCTTAACTAAGGCCCTGACACTGGCCCTAACTAAAGCTGTGACGCTACTCTTAACTCAGGCACTGACACTGTCCCTAACAAAGCCTCTGACACTACTCCTAACTCAGGCCCTGACACTGTCTCTAACTAAGGCCCTGATACTACTATGAACTCAGCACTGGCACTGTCCCTAACTTAGGCCCTGACTCTACTCCTAACTCAGGAACTGACACTGTCACTAACTAAGGCCCTGACACTGTTCATAACTCACATCCTAACACTACTCCTATATCATGCCCTGGCAATGTCCCTAACTAAGGCCTTGACACTATTCTTAACTCAGGCACTGATACAATATCTAAGGAAGGCCCTGACATTACTCCTAACTCAGGCCCTGAAAAGGTCCCTAACTAAGGCCGACACAACTCCTAACTCAGGCACTAACACTGTCCTAAATAAGGCCCTGAAACTATTCCTAACTGAGGCGCTGATACAATACCTAACGAAGACACTGATGCTACTCCTAACTAAGGCCCTGACACTACTCTTAACTCAGGCAATGACACAGTCCATAACGAAGGCCCTGACACTATTCCCAACTCAGGCACTGACAGTGTACCTAACTAAAACCCTGACACTACACCTAACTCAGGCACTGACAGTGTCCCTAACAAGGGCCCTCACACTACTCCCAACTGAGTCACTGACATTTTCCCTAATTGAGGCAATGATACTACTCCCAACTCAGGAACTAAGGCTCTGGATCATTGTGATGACAAGCGCCATGGAGCATTGTGACGACAAGGATCATGGAGAATTGTGATGACCGGGGTCATGGAGAATTGTGATGACAAGGGCCATGGAGCATTGTGATGACAGAGTTCATGGGGCATTGTGATGAAAGTGGTCATGGAGCATTGTGATGAAAGTGGTCATGGAGGATAGTGATGAAAAGCGCTATGGAGCATTGTGATGACAGGGGTCATGGAGCATTGTAATGACAAGTGCCATGGAGCATTGTGATGATAGGAGTCATGGGGCATTGTGATGACAGGGATCTTGGAGCTTTGTGGTGAAAGGGGTCATGGAACATTGTGATTACAACGACCTGGAGCATTGTGATGACAAGGGTCATGGAGCATTGTGATGACAATCACCATGGATCATTGTGATTAGTGGGGTAATGGAGCATTGTCATGAAAGGGGTCAAGGATCATTATTATTACAGGGATCATGGAGCATTGTGATGACAAGCGCCAAGGATCATTGTAAGGAAAGGGGTAATGGAGAATTGTTATCAAAGAGGTCATGGATCATTGTGATTACAGTGGTCATAGAGCCTTGTGATGACAAGCACCATGGAGCTTTGTGATGACAAGAGCCATGGAGCATTGTAAGGAAAGGGGTCATGGAGCATTGTGATGAACTTGGTCATGGAGCTTTGTTATGACAATGTTCATGGCGCATTTTGATGAAAGGGGTCATGGATCATTGTGATGGAAGGGGTCATGGGGCATTGTGATGAGAAGAGCCATGGAGCATTGTGATGAAAGGGTTCATGGAGCACTGTGATGATAAGGGCATGGAGCCTTGTGATGAAAATGGTCATGGAGCATTGTGATGAAAAGGGGTCATGGAGCATTGTGATGAATAGGGCACATGGAGCATTGTGATGAAAGTGGTCATGGAGCATTGTGATGAAAGACGTCTGGGAGCATTGTGATGAAAGGGGCCATGGGGCATTGTGATGACAAGGGGTCATGGAGCATTGTGATGACAAGCGCCATGGGGCATTGTGATGGCAAGGGCAATGGAATATTGTGATGAAAAGGGTCATGGACCCCTGTGCTGAATGTGGTCATGGAGCATTGTGATGCAAAGCGCCATGGAGCATTGTGATGACAAGTGTCATGGAGCTTTGTGATGAAATGTCTCATGGAACATTGTGATGACAGAGGTCGTGGAGCACTGTGATTACATTGAACATGGAGCATTGTGATGACAAAGGCCATGGAGCAATGTGATGAGAAGGGCATGGAGCATTGTGATGACAAAAGTCATAGAGCAGTGCGATGAAAGGATTAATGGAGCATTGTGATGAAAGGGGTCATGGAGCATTGCGATGACAGGGGGCATGGAGCACTGTGATGAAAGGAGTTATGGAGCACTGTGATTACAGTGGTAATTGTGATGCATTGTGATGAAAGGGGACATGAGACAGGGGTAATGGAACATTCTGATGAAAGTTTTCATGGCTCATTGTGATGAAAAGGGGCATGGAGCATTGTGAGGAAAAGGGTTATGGAGCACTGTGATTACAGGGGTAATTTAGAGCATTGTGATAAACGGGGACATGGAGCAATTTGATGACAGGTGTCATGGGGCATTGTGAGGACAAGGGCCATGAAGCATTGTGATGACAGGTGTCATTTGGCTTTGTGAATGACAGGGGACCAGGAGCATTGTGATGACAAGGGTAATGGAGCATTGTGATGACCGGGGTCATGGAGCATTGTGATGACAGGGGGCATGGAGCATTGTGATCACAAGAGCATGAAACATTGTGAGACAAGGGTCATGGGCCAATGTGATGACATGGGGTATGGAGCATTGTGATGACAATGGTATGTAGCATTGTGATGACAGAGTTCATGGGGCATTGTGATGAAAGTGGTCATGGAGCATTGTGATGAGAAGGGCATGGAGCATTGTGATGACAAAAGTCATAGAGCAGTGCGATGAAAGGATTAATGGAGCATTGTGATGAAAGGGGTCATGGAGCATTGCGATGACAGGGGGCATGGAGCACTGTGATGAAAGGAGTTATGGAGCACTGTGATTACAGTGGTAATTGTGATGCATTGTGATGAAAGGGGACATGAGACAGGGGTAATGGAGCATTCTGATGAAAGTTTTCATGGCTCATTGTGATGAAAAGGGGCATGGAGCATTGTGAGGAAAATGGTTATGGAGCACTGTGATTACAGGGGTAATTTAGAGCATTGTTATAAACGGGGAGATGGAGCAATTTGATGACAGGTGTCATGGGGCATTGTGAGGACAAGGGCCATGAAGCATTGTGATGACAGGTGTCATTTGGCTTTGTGAATGACAGGGGACCTGGAGCATTGTGATGACAAGGGTAATGGAGCATTGTGATGACAGGGGGCATGGAGCATTGTGATGAAAATGGTCATGGAGCATTGTGATGAAAGTGGTCATGGAGGATTCTGATGAAAAGCGCTATGGAGCATTGTGATGACAGGGTTCTTGGGGCATTTTGATGATAAGGGCCTGGAGCATTGTAATGACAGTGGTCACGGTACATTGTGACGATAAGGGCATGGAGCCTAGTGAGAGACAGTCTAGCGGTCTTGGGACTAAATTCAGTGCCTGAGGTAGGCACAGCATAAGGTCTTTAGTTAGCATAAGAGGTAGGATATTAGCTCGGGACAGGGTTAGGGTGAAGGCTAGGATTCGTGTCAGGAAATGACCTAAGGATAGTGTGAAGACCTTTGTTACTGAGAATATCAGGGCCTTATTCAGAACCAGTGTTAGGGCTTCAGGTAGGGACAGTATCAGGGCCTGACTTAGGGAGAGCGACAGGGTCTGAGTGAGGCCTAATATCAGGCCCTCAGCTGGGGACACTGTCAGGGAGTGACTTAGGAGCAGCATCAGTGCCTTTGTTGGATCAGCTTTAGGCTCTTAGTTAAAGACGACCAGAGCCCTAGTTAGTCAGAGCGTCAAGGCCTCAGTTAGGGAAAGCTTCAGGGCCTGAGTTACGGACAGCCTCAGGTCTTCACTTAAAGACAGCGACAGGGCTTTCTTAGGGAGAGTGTCAAGACCTTGGTTAGAAATGGGTCAGGATATTATCTCAGGAGAGTGTCAGGATTTTAGTTGTTGCTGGGAGCAGGGCCTATATTAGGGACAGATTCTGGGCCTTTGTTAGAGACAGTGTCATGGCCTTAGTTAGGAGTAGTCAGGGCCTTAGTTAGGGAGAGCATTAGGGTTTCAGTCAGCATAAGATGCAGGAGATTCTCTCGGGACAGAGTCAGGTTCCAGGCCAGAGATAGTGAAAGGAAATGACCAAGGGATAACGAGAAGACCTTAGTCATTGAAAGCATCAGGGCCTTAGTTAGCAGCAGCGTGAGGGCCTTAATCAAGACCAGTGCCAGGGCTTGATGTACGGACAGCGTCAGAGCCTAACTAAGGTACAGCAACAGGGCCTAAGTGAGGCCTATCTTTGGGGCCTGAGTAAGGGACAGTATCAGGGCATGACTTAGGAGCAGCAGAAAGGCCTCTGTAGGATCAGCCTTAGGGTCTTCGTGAAAGATATTATCAGGGCCTCTGTTAGGGACAGCCTCAAGGTCTCACTTAGGGACAGCGTCAGGGCTTACTTTGGGAAAGTTTCAGGACCTTGGTAAGACATGGGTCAGGATATTAGCTCCGGATAATGTCAGGTGTTCAGATATTGACGGCAGCAGGGCCTTAGTTAGAGGCAGTGTCAGGCCTAAGTTAGGACTAGCATCAGAGCCTTTGTTAGGTACAGTGTCAGTGACTGAGTTAGGTGTAGTGTCAGGGCCTTAGTTAGGGACAGTGTCAGGACCTGCGTTAGGACGAGCCTCCAGGCCTCAGTTAGGGACAGGTTCACGGCCTCGGACCTAAATTCAGGGCCTCATTTAGGGACAGAATCACAGATTTAGCTAGCATAAGAGGATCTACAGCTGAAAGCAACTTGAACACCACCACAAGCAGATGCAGAAGTGAACCATGCACACTCCTATGAAGGAATATTCCACAGCAGTTGAGTACATTTTGTTTAAAGTTAGTAACACTATACAAATTATGTTTTTAAGAAAACCATATTCAGAAGATGAAAGAATCTCGTTCTAAAGAATCTCTTTTGCTAATCTCGACATTAGCTAAAGAGAAGGTTAGGTTAAGATCTAGGGATAGTGTCAGGAAATGACCTAGGGATAGTGTCAAGACCTTAGTTACTTAGAGCATCAGGGCCTAATTAAGGACCAGTGAGTGTCAGGGCTTTGGGTAGGGACAGCGTCAGAGCCTGACTTAGGGAGAGCGACAGGGCCTGAGTGAGGCCTAGCGTCAGGGCCTTAGCTAGGGACAGCGTCAGGGCATGACTTAGGAGCAACATAAGAGCCACGGTAGGATCAGCCTCAGGGGCTATGTTAAAGATATTACCAGGGCCTCTGTTAGGGACAGCCTCAAGGCCTCACTTAGGGAGAGCATCAGGGCTTCCTTAGGGAGAGTTTCAGGACCTTGGTAAGAGATGAGTTAGGATATTAGCTCAGGATAATGTCAGGACTTTAGATATTGATGGTAGCAGGGCCTAAGTAAGGGACAGTGTCAAGGCGTTAGTTAGGAGTAGCGGGCCCCTGATAGGTCCAGTGTCAGGTCCTCAGTTAGCAATAGTGTTAGGGCCTTAGTTAGGGACAGTGTCAGGGCCAGATGTAGGACGAGCATCTAGGCCTTAGTTCGGGACAGTTTCACGGTCTTGGGACTAAATTCAGTGCCTGAGGCAGGCACAACCTAAGGGCTTCAGTTAGCATAAGAGGCAGGACATTAGCTAGTGACAGTGTCAGTTTAACATGTAGGGATAGTGTCAGGAAATGACCTAAGGATAGTGTGAAGACCTTTGTTACTGAGACTCTCAGGGCCTTATTCAGAACCCGTGTTAGGGCTTCAGGTAGGGACAGCATCAGAGCCTGACTTAGGGAGAGCGATAGGGTCTGAGTGAGGCCTAGCATCAGACCCTTAGCTGGGGACACTGTCAGGGCATGACTTAGGAGCAGCCTCAGGGCTTCTGTTGGATCAGCCTTAGGGTCTTAGTTAAAGACATGACCAGGGTCTGAGTTAGTCACAGCATCAAGGCCTGAGTTAGTTAGGGAAAGCTGCAGGGCCTCACTTAGGGACAGCGTCAGGGCTTACTTTGGGACAGTTTCAGGACCTTGGTAAGACATGGGTCAGGATATTAGCTCCGGATAATGTCAGGACTTTAGATATTGATGGCAGCAGCCCTTAGTTAGAGACAGTGTCAGGCCCTGAGTTACGACTAGCATCAGAGCCTTTGTTAGGTACAATGTACGGGACTGAGTTAGGAGTAGAGTCAGGGCCTTAGTTAGTGACAGTGTCAGGGCCTGACTTCGGGAGAGAGACAGGGCCTGAGTGAGGCCTAGCGTCAGGCCCTTTGCTGGGCACACTGTCAAGGCATGACTTTGGAGCAGCATCAGCGTCTTTGCTAGATCAGCTTTAAGGTCTTCGTGAAATACATGATCAGGGCCTGAGTTAGTCACAGCTTCAAGGCTTCAGTTAAGGATAGCTTCAGGGCCTGAGTTAGGGACAGCCTCAGGTCTTCACTTACGGACAGCGTCAGGGCTTACTTTGGGACAGTTTCAGGACCTTGGAAAGACATAGGTCAGGATATTAGCTCAGGATAATGTCAGGACTTTACATACTGATGGCAGCAGGGCCTTAGTTACAGACGGTTTCAGGGCCTGAGTTAGGCCTAGCATCAGTGACTTTGTTAAGTACAGTGTAAGGGACTGAGTTAGGAGTAGTGTCAGGGCCTTGCTTAGGGCCAGTGTCAGGGTCTGAGTTAGGTGTACTGACAGAGACTAGTTAGGGACAGTGCTAGGGCCTGAGTTACGATTCGTGTCAAGGCCTTATTTAGGATCAATTTCAGGGCCTTAGTTTGGACTAGCATCAGAGCCATTGTTAGGAATCGTATGAGGGCCTGAGTCAGGCGTACTGTCAGGGCCTTAGCTAGGGACAGTGTTAGGGCCTGAGTTAGGATTAGTGTCAAGGCCTTATTTAAGACCAATTTTAGGGCTTTAGTTTGGACTAGCAACAGAGCCTTTGTTAGGTATCATTTCGGGGCCTAAGTTAGGTGTAGTGTCAGGGCCATTGTTAGGGACAGTATCAGGGCCTGACTTAGAAGAAGTTCAGGGCCTTAGCCATGGAAAGGGTCAGGGCCTTAGTAAGGGGTATTATCAGGACCTGAATTAGCAGTAGTGTCAAAAATCCTTAGTGAGGAAAGTTAGGAATAAGTCAGGACTCAGGACCTGACACTGTCCTTAACTAAGGCCCTGACACTACTCGTAACACAGGCCCTGAACTGATTCCTATCATAGGCCGTGACACTGGTCTTAACTAAGGCCCTGACACTGGCCCTAACTAAAGCTGTGACGCTACTCTTAACTCAGGCACTGACACTGTCCCTAACAAAGCCTCTGACACTACTCCTAACTCAGGCCCTGACACTGTCTCTAACTAAGGCCCTGATACTACTATGAACTCAGCACTGGCACTGTCCCTAACTTAGGCCCTGACTCTACTCCTAACTCAGGAACTGACACTGTCACTAACTAAGGCCCTGACACTGTTCATAACTCACATCCTAACACTACTCCTATATCATGCCCTGGCAATGTCCCTAACTAAGGCCTTGACACTATTCTTAACTCAGGCACTGATACAATATCTAAGGAAGGCCCTGACATTACTCCTAACTCAGGCCCTGAAAAGGTCCCTAACTAAGGCCGACACAACTCCTAACTCAGGCACTAACACTGTCCTAAATAAGGCCCTGAAACTATTCCTAACTGAGGCGCTGATACAATACCTAACGAAGACACTGATGCTACTCCTAACTAAGGCCCTGACACTACTCTTAACTCAGGCAATGACACAGTCCATAACGAAGGCCCTGACACTATTCCCAACTCAGGCACTGACAGTGTACCTAACTAAAACCCTGACACTACACCTAACTCAGGCACTGACAGTGTCCCTAACAAGGGCCCTCACACTACTCCCAACTGAGTCACTGACATTTTCCCTAATTGAGGCAATGATACTACTCCCAACTCAGGAACTAAGGCTCTGGATCATTGTGATGACAAGCGCCATGGAGCATTGTGACGACAAGGATCATGGAGAATTGTGATGACCGGGGTCATGGAGAATTGTGATGACAAGGGCCATGGAGCATTGTGATGACAGAGTTCATGGGGCATTGTGATGAAAGTGGTCATGGAGCATTGTGATGAAAGTGGTCATGGAGGATAGTGATGAAAAGCGCTATGGAGCATTGTGATGACAGGGGTCATGGAGCATTGTAATGACAAGTGCCATGGAGCATTGTGATGATAGGAGTCATGGGGCATTGTGATGACAGGGATCTTGGAGCTTTGTGGTGAAAGGGGTCATGGAACATTGTGATTACAACGACCTGGAGCATTGTGATGACAAGGGTCATGGAGCATTGTGATGACAATCACCATGGATCATTGTGATTAGTGGGGTAATGGAGCATTGTCATGAAAGGGGTCAAGGATCATTATTATTACAGGGATCATGGAGCATTGTGATGACAAGCGCCAAGGATCATTGTAAGGAAAGGGGTAATGGAGAATTGTTATCAAAGAGGTCATGGATCATTGTGATTACAGTGGTCATAGAGCCTTGTGATGACAAGCACCATGGAGCTTTGTGATGACAAGAGCCATGGAGCATTGTAAGGAAAGGGGTCATGGAGCATTGTGATGAACTTGGTCATGGAGCTTTGTTATGACAATGTTCATGGCGCATTTTGATGAAAGGGGTCATGGATCATTGTGATGGAAGGGGTCATGGGGCATTGTGATGAGAAGAGCCATGGAGCATTGTGATGAAAGGGTTCATGGAGCACTGTGATGATAAGGGCATGGAGCCTTGTGATGAAAATGGTCATGGAGCATTGTGATGAAAAGGGGTCATGGAGCATTGTGATGAATAGGGCACATGGAGCATTGTGATGAAAGTGGTCATGGAGCATTGTGATGAAAGACGTCTGGGAGCATTGTGATGAAAGGGGCCATGGGGCATTGTGATGACAAGGGGTCATGGAGCATTGTGATGACAAGCGCCATGGGGCATTGTGATGGCAAGGGCAATGGAATATTGTGATGAAAAGGGTCATGGACCCCTGTGCTGAATGTGGTCATGGAGCATTGTGATGCAAAGCGCCATGGAGCATTGTGATGACAAGTGTCATGGAGCTTTGTGATGAAATGTCTCATGGAACATTGTGATGACAGAGGTCGTGGAGCACTGTGATTACATTGAACATGGAGCATTGTGATGACAAAGGCCATGGAGCAATGTGATGAGAAGGGCATGGAGCATTGTGATGACAAAAGTCATAGAGCAGTGCGATGAAAGGATTAATGGAGCATTGTGATGAAAGGGGTCATGGAGCATTGCGATGACAGGGGGCATGGAGCACTGTGATGAAAGGAGTTATGGAGCACTGTGATTACAGTGGTAATTGTGATGCATTGTGATGAAAGGGGACATGAGACAGGGGTAATGGAGCATTCTGATGAAAGTTTTCATGGCTCATTGTGATGAAAAGGGGCATGGAGCATTGTGAGGAAAAGGGTTATGGAGCACTGTGATTACAGGGGTAATTTAGAGCATTGTGATAAACGGGGACATGGAGCAATTTGATGACAGGTGTCATGGGGCATTGTGAGGACAAGGGCCATGAAGCATTGTGATGACAGGTGTCATTTGGCTTTGTGAATGACAGGGGACCTGGAGCATTGTGATGACAAGGGTAATGGAGCATTGTGATGACCGGGGTCATGGAGCATTGTGATGACAGGGGGCATGGAGCATTGTGATCACAAGAGCATGAAACATTCTGAGACAAGGGTCATGGGCCAATGTGATGACATGGGGTATGGAGCATTGTGATGACAATGGTATGTAGCATTGTGATGACAGAGTTCATGGGGCATTGTGATGAAAGTGGTCATGGAGCATTGTGATGAGAAGGGCATGGAGCATTGTGATGACAAAAGTCATAGAGCAGTGCGATGAAAGGATTAATGGAGCATTGTGATGAAAGGGGTCATGGAGCATTGCGATGACAGGGGGCATGGAGCACTGTGATGAAAGGAGTTATGGAGCACTGTGATTACAGTGGTAATTGTGATGCATTGTGATGAAAGGGGACATGAGACAGGGGTAATGGAGCATTCTGATGAAAGTTTTCATGGCTCATTGTGATGAAAAGGGGCATGGAGCATTGTGAGGAAAATGGTTATGGAGCACTGTGATTACAGGGGTAATTTAGAGCATTGTTATAAACGGGGAGATGGAGCAATTTGATGACAGGTGTCATGGGGCATTGTGAGGACAAGGGCCATGAAGCATTGTGATGACAGGTGTCATTTGGCTCTGTGAATGACAGGGGACCTGGAGCATTGTGATGACCGGGGTCATGGAGCATTGTGATGACAGGGGGCATGGAGCATTGTGATGAAAATGGTCATGGAGCATTGTGATGAAAGTGGTCATGGAGGATTCTGATGAAAAGCGCTATGGAGCATTGTGATGACAGGGTTCTTTGGGCATTTTGATGATAAGGGCCTGGAGCATTGTGATGACAGTGGTCACGGTACATTGTGACGATAAGGGCATGGAGCCTAGTGAGAGACAGTCTAGCGGTCTTGGGACTAAATTCAGTGCCTGAGGTAGGCACAGCATAAGGTCTTTAGTTAGCATAAGAGGTAGGATATTAGCTCGGGACAGGGTTAGGGTGAAGGCTAGGATTCGTGTCAGGAAATGACCTAAGGATAGTGTGAAGACCTTTGTTACTGAGAATATCAGGGCCTTATTCAGAACCAGTGTTAGGGCTTCAGGTAGGGACAGTATCAGGGCCTGACTTAGGGAGAGCGACAGGGTCTGAGTGAGGCCTAATATCAGGCCCTCAGCTGGGGACACTGTCAGGGAGTGACTTAGGAGCAGCATCAGTGCCTTTGTTGGATCAGCTTTAGGCTCTTAGTTAAAGACGACCAGAGCCCTAGTTAGTCAGAGCGTCAAGGCCTCAGTTAGGGAAAGCTTCAGGGCCTGAGTTACGGACAGCCTCAGGTCTTCACTTAAAGACAGCGACAGGGCTTTCTTAGGGAGAGTGTCAAGACCTTGGTTAGAAATGGGTCAGGATATTATCTCAGGAGAGTGTCAGGATTTTAGTTGTTGCTGGCAGCAGGGCCTATATTAGGGACAGATTCTGGGCCTTTGTTAGAGACAGTGTCATGGCCTTAGTTAGGAGTAGTCAGGGCCTTAGTTAGGGAGAGCATTAGGGTTTCAGTCAGCATAAGATGCAGGAGATTCTCTCGGGACAGAGTCAGGTTCCAGGCCAGAGATAGTGAAAGGAAATGACCAAGGGATAACGAGAAGACCTTAGTCATTGAGAGCATCAGGGCCTTAGTTAGCAGCAGCGTGAGGGCCTTAATCAAGACCAGTGCCAGGGCTTGATGTACGGACAGCGTCAGAGCCTAACTAAGGTACAGCAACAAGGCCTAAGTGAGGCCTATCTTTGGGGCCTGAGTAAGGGACAGTATCAGGGCATGACTTAGGAGCAGCAGAAAGGCCTCTGTAGGATCAGCATTAGGGTCTTCGTGAAAGATATTATCAGGGCCTCTGTTAGGGACAGCCTCAAGGTCTCACTTAGGGACAGCGTCAGGGCTTACTTTGGGAAAGTTTCAGGACCTTGGTAAGACATGGGTCAGGATATTAGCTCCGGATAATGTCAGGTGTTCAGATATTGACGGCAGCAGGGCCTTAGTTAGAGGCAGTGTCAGGCCTAAGTTAGGACTAGCATCAGAGCCTTTGTTAGGTACAGTGTCAGTGGCTGAGTTAGGTGTAGTGTCAGGGCCTTAGTTAGGGACAGTGTCAGGACCTGCGTTAGGACGAGCCTCCAGGCCTCAGTTAGGGACAGGTTCACGGCCTCGGACCTAAATTCAGGGCCTCATTTAGGGACAGAATCACAGATTTAGCTAGCATAAGAGGATCTACAGCTGAAAGCAACTTGAACACCACCACAAGCAGATGCAGAAGTGAACCATGCACACTCCTATGAAGGAATATTCCACAGCAGTTGAGTACATTTTGTTTAAAGTTAGTAACACTATACAAATTATGTTTTTAAGAAAACCATATTCAGAAGATGAAAGAATCTCGTTCTAAAGAATCTCTTTAGCTAATCTCGACATTAGCTAAAGAGAAGGTTAGGTTAAGATCTAGGGATAGTGTCAGGAAATGACCTAGGGATAGTGTCAAGACCTTAGTTACTTAGAGCATCAGGGCCTAATTAAGGACCAGTGAGTGTCAGGGCTTCGGGTAGGGACAGCGTCAGAGCCTGACTTAGGGAGAGCGACAGGGCCTGAGTGAGGCCTAGCGTCAGGGCCTTAGCTATGGACAGCGTCAGGGCATGACTTAGGAGCAACATAAGAGCCACGGTAGGATCAGCCTCAGGGGCTATGTTAAAGATATTACCAGGGCCTCTGTTAGGGACAGCCTCAAGGCCTCACTTAGGGAGAGCATCAGGGCTTCCTTAGGGAGAGTTTCAGGACCTTGGTAAGAGATGAGTTAGGATATTAGCTCAGGATAATGTCAGGACTTTAGATATTGATGGTAGCAGGGCCTAAGTAAGGGACAGTGTCAAGGCGATAGTTAGGAGTAGCGGGCCCCTGATAGGTCCAGTGTCAGGTCCTCAGTTAGCAATAGTGTTAGGGCCTTAGTTAGGGACAGTGTCAGGGCCAGATGTAGGACGAGCATCTAGGCCTTAGTTCGGGACAGTTTCACGGTCTTGGGACTAAATTCAGTGCCTGAGGCAGGCACAACCTAAGGGCTTCAGTTAGCATAAGAGGCAGGACATTAGCTAGTGACAGTGTCAGTTTAACATGTAGGGATAGTGTCAGGAAATGACCTAAGGATAGTGTGAAGACTTTTGTTACTGAGACTCTCAGGGCCTTATTCAGAACCCGTGTTAGGACTTCAGGTAGGGAAAGCATCAGAGCCTGACTTAGGGAGAGCGATAGGGTCTGAGTGAGGCCTAGCATCAGACCCTTAGCTGGGGACACTGTCAGGGCATGACTTAGGAGCAGCCTCAGGGCTTCTGATGGATCAGCCTTAGGGTCTTAGTTAAAGACATGACCAGGGTCTGAGTTAGTCACAGCATCAAGGCCTGAGTTTGTTAGGGAAAGTTGCAGGGCCTCACTTAGGGACAGCGTCAGGGCTTACTTTGGGACAGTTTCAGGACCTTGGTAAGACATGGGTCAGGATATTAGCTCCGGATAATGTCAGGACTTTAGATATTGATGGCAGCAGCCCTTAGTTAGAGACAGTGTCAGGCCCTGAGTTACGACTAGCATCAGAGCCTTTGTTAGGTACAATGTACGGGACTGAGTTAGGAGTAGAGTCAGGGCCTTAGTTAGTGACAGTGTCAGGGCCTGACTTCGGGAGAGCGACAGGGCCTGAGTGAGGCCTAGCGTCAGGCCCTTTGCTGGGCACACTGTCAGGGCATGACTTTGGAACAGGATCAGCTTCTTTGCTGTATCAGCTTTAAGGTCTTCGTGAAATACATGATCAGGGCCTGAGTTAGTCACAGCTTCAAGGCTTCAGTTAAGGAAAGCTTCAGGGCCTGAGTTAGGGACAGCCTCAGGTCTTCACTTACGGACAGCGTCAGGGCTTACTTTGGGACAGTTTCAGGACCTTGGAAAGACATAGGTCAGGATATTAGCTCAGGATAATGTCAGGACTTTACATACTGATGGCAGCAGGGCCTTAGTTACAGACGGTTTCAGGGCCTGAGTTAGGCCTAGCATCAGTGACTTTGTTAGGTACAGTGTAAGGGACTGAGTTAGGAGTAGTGTCAGGGCCATGCTTAGGGCCAGTGTCAGGGTCTGAGTTAGGTGTACTGTCAGAGACCTAGTTAGAGACAGTGCTAGGGCCTGAGTTACGATTCATGTCAAGGCCTTATTTAGGACCAATTTCAGGGCCTTAGTTTGGACTAGCATCAGAGCCATTGTTAGGAATCGTATGAGGGCCTGAGTTAGGCGTACTGTCAGGGCCTTAGCTAGGGACAGTGTTAGGGCCTGAGTTAGGATTAGTGTCAAGGCCTTATTTAAGACCAATTTTAGGGCTTTAGTTTGGACTAGCAACAGAGCCATTGTTAGGTATCATTTCTGGGCCTAAGTTACGTGTAGTGTCAGGGCCATTGTTAGGGACAGTATCAGGGCCTGAATTAGCAGTAGTGTCCAAAGTCCTTAGTGAGGAGAGTAAGGAGTAAGTCAGGACTCAGGCCCTGACACTGTTCTTAAATAAGGCCCTGACATTACCTGTAACACAGGTCCTGATCTGATTCCTATCATAGGCGCTGATGTTGGACTTAACTAAGGCCCTGACACTGGTCCTAACTAAAGCTGTGACACTACTCTTAACTCAGGCCCTGACACTGTCCCTAACAAAGCCTCTGACACTACTCCTAAATCAGCCACTGACACTGTCCCTAAGGCCCTGACATACACCTAACTCAGGCCCTGACACTGTCTCTAACTAAGGCCCTGATACTACTCCAAACTCAGCACTGACACTGTCACTAACTAAGGCCCTGACACTATTCATAGCTCACGCCCTAACACAACTCCTAAATCATGCCCTGACAATGTCCCTAACTAAGGCCCTGACACTATTCCTAACTCAGGCGCTCACACAATACTTAAGGAAGGCCCTGACATTACTCCTAACTCAGGCCCTGAAAAGGCCCCTAACTAAGGCCGACACAACTCCTAACTCAGGCACTAACACTGTCCTAAATAAGGCCCTGAAACTATTCCTAACTGAGGCGCTGATACAATACCTAACGAAGGCACTGATGCTACTCCTACCTAAGGCCCTGACACTACTCTTATCTCAAGCAATGACACTGTCCCTAACGTAGGCCCTGACTCTACTCCTGACTCAGGCACTGACACTGGCCCTAACTTAGGCCCTGACACTACTCCTAACTAAGCAACTGACACTGTCCCTAACTAAGGCCCGGACACTACTCCTGACTCAGGCACTGACAATGTCACTAACTAAGGCCGTGACACTACTCCCAAAATAGGCACTGAGACTGTCCGTAAATATGCCCTGAGAGTACTCCGAACTCAGGCACTGACACTGTCCTTAACTAAGGCCCTGATACTACTTCCACCTCAGGCACTGACACGCTCCCTAAGTAAACCCTGACATTACTCCCAATTCCGGCATTGACACTTTCGCTAACTAAGGCCGTGAAACTACTCAAAACTCAGGTCCTTACACTGGTACTAACTACCGGTCTCAGACTACTTCTAACTCAGGCCCTGGCACTGTCCGTAACTTAGGCTCTGGCACTATTCCTAACTCAGACACTGACGCTGTCCCTTAACTAAGGGTCTGACACTATTCCCAACTCAGACAGTGACACTCTCCCAAATTAAGGCCTTGACACTACTCTTAACTCAGGCCCTGACACAGTCCATAATAAAGACCCTGAAACTAATCCCAACTCAGGCCCTGGCACTGTTCGTAACTAAGGGCCTGACACTACTTCCATCTCAGCAACTGACACCATCCCTAACTATGGCCCTGACACTACTCCCAACTCAGGCACTGGCGCTGTCTCTAACTAAGGCACTGGCACTACTCCCCACTCAGGCACTGACACTCTCCCTATTTAAGGTCCTGACACTACTCCCAACACAGGCACTGACACTGTCCCTAACTAAGGCCCTGACACTACTCCTAACTCAGGCACTGACACTACCGTAAATAAGGCCCTGACTCCACTCCTAACTCAGGCACTGTCACTGTCACTAAATAAGGCCGTTACACTTCTCTTAACTCAAAAACTGACACTCTCCGTAACTAAGGCTTTGACACAATACTTAACTCATGCACTGACACTGTCCTTAACTAAGACCCTGAGAGTACTCCCAACTCAGTCACTGACACTGTTCCTAACTACAGCCCAGAGACTACTCCCAATTCAGGCCCTGACACTGTCCCTAACTAAGGCCCTGACACCACTCCCATCTCAGCCACTGACACTGTCCCTAACTAAGGCCCTGACATTACTCCCAACTTAGGCACTGTCACTGTCCCTAACTAAGGCCCTGACACTACTCCCAAATCAGGCACTGACACTGTCCCTAACTAAGGCCCTGACACTACTCCCATCTCAGCCACTGACACTGTCCCTAATACCCTGACACTACTTCCAACTCAGGCCCTGACACTGTCCCTAAGTAGGCCCTGACACTACTCCCAAACTAGGCAGTGACACTGTCCCTAACTAAGGCCCGGACATAACTCCCAACTCCGGCACTGACACTTTCTTAAACTAAGGCCCTGAAACTACTCACAATTCAGTCCCTGACAGTGTTCCTAACTACCGGTCTCAGACTACTCCTAACTTAGGCCCTGACACTATTCCTAACACAGTCACTGACACTCTCCCTAACTAAGGTCTTGAGACTATTTCTAACTCAGACCTTGACACTGTCCATAACTTAGGCCATGTCACTACTCCCAACTCAGGCACTGACGCTGTTCCTAACTAAGGGTCTGACACTACTCCAAACTGAGACACTGACACTCTTCCAAAGTAAGGCCTTGACACTACTCTTAACTCAGGCCCTGACACTGTCCATAATAAAGACCCTGACAAAAATCCCAACTTAGGCACTTACAATGTCCTTAACTAAGGCCCTGACACTATTCCCATCTCAGCCACTGACACTGCCCCTAACTATGGCCCTGACACTACTCCCAACGCAAGCACTGCCGCTGTCCCTAACTAAGGGAATGGCACTACTCCCAACTCGCCCTGGCGCTGTCCCTAACTAAAGCTCTGTCACTACTCCCAATTCAGGCAATGACAGTGTCCCTAACTGAGGCAATGATACTACTCCCAACTCAAGCACTAAGGCTCTGGATCATTGTGATGACAAGCGCCATGGAGCACTGTGATGACAAGGGCCATGGAGAATTGTGATGACGGGTCCTGGAGCATTGCGGTGACAAGGGCCATGGAGCATTTTGATGACAGGGGTCATGGGGCATTGTGATGAAAGTGGTCATGGAGCATTGTGATGAAAGTGGTCATGGAACATTGTGATAAAAGTGGTCATGTAGCATTGTGATGAAAAGTGCTATGGAGCATTGGGATGACAGGGGTCATGGAGCATTGTGATGACCAATGTGTGGAGATTTGTGATGACGAGGACCATGGAGCATTGAGATTACAAGGATCATGCAGCATTGTGATGACAGGGGCCATGGAGCATTGTGATGAAAGGGGTCACGGCTCATTGTGATGACAGGGGGCCTGGAACATTGTGATGACAGGGGTCACGGGGCATTGTGATGACAAGGGCCATGGAACATTTTGATGACAGTGGTCATATGGCATTTGGAATAACAGGGGCCATGAAACATTGTGATGACAAGAGTCATGGAGACTTGTGATGACCGGGGGCATGGAGCTTTGTGATTTCACAGGCATGTAGCATTTTAGACAAGGGTCATGGAGCATTGTGATGAAAGGGGTCATGGAATATTGTGATGATAAGGGCATGGAGCATTGTGATGACAATGGCATGTAGCATTGCGATGACAAAGGCCATGGAGCATTGTGATGACAGGGGTTATGGAGCATTGTGATGACAAGGGCGTGGAGCATTGTGATGACAGTGGTCATGGAACATTGTGACGATAAGGGCATCGAGCCGAGTTAGGGACAGTCTAGCGGCCTTGGGACTAAATTCAGTGCCTGAATTAGGCACAGCATAAGGTCTTTAGTTAGCATAAGAGGTAGGACATTAGCTCGGGACAGGGTTAGGGTAAAGGCTTGGAATCGTGTCAGGAAATGACCTAAGGATAGTGTGAAGACCTTTGTTACTGAGACTCTCAGGGACTTATTCAGAAGCAGTGTTAGGGCTTCAGGTAGGGACAACGTCAGGGCCTGACTTAAGGAGAAACACAGGGCCTGAGTGAGGCCTAATGTCAGGCCCTTAGCTGGGGACACTGTCAGGGAATGTCTTAGGAGCAGCATCAGTGCCTTTGTTGGATCAGCTTTAGGCTCTTAGTTAAAGACATGACCAGAACCCTAGTTAGTCACAGCGTCAAGGCCTCAGTTAGGGAAAGCTTCAGGGTCTGAGTTACAGACAGCCTCAGGGCTTCACTTAAAGACAGCGACAGGGCTTTCTTAGGGACAGTGTCAGGACCTTGGTTAGAAATGAGTCAGGATATTAACTCAGGAGAGTGTCAGGATTTTAGTTATTGCTGGCAGCAGGGGCTATATTAAGGACAGATTCCGTGCCTTTGTTAGATTCAGTGTCATGGCCTTAGTTAGGAGTAGTCTGGGCCTTAGTTAGGGAGAGCATTAGGGTTTCAGTTAGCATAAGATGCAGGAGATTATCTGGGGACAGAGTCAGGTTCCAGGCCAGAGATAGTGAAAGGAAATAACCAAGGGATAACGAGAAGACCTTAGTTATTGAGAGCATCAGGGCCTTAGTTAGCAGCAGCGTGAGCGCCTTAATCAGGACCAGCGCCAGGGCTTGATGTATGGACAGCATCAGAGCCTAACTAAGGTACAGCAACAGGGCCTAAGTGAGGCCTATCTTTAGGGCCTGAGTAAGGGACAGTATCAGGGCATGACTTAGGAGCAGCATAAAGGCCTCTGTAGGATCAGCATTAGGGTCTTCGTTAAAGCTATTATCAGGGCCTCCGTTAGGGATAGCCTCAAGGCCTCACTTAGGGACAGCGTCAGGGCTTACTTTGGGAAAGTTTCAGGACCTTGGTAAGACATGGGTCAGGCTATTAGCTCAGAATAATATCAGGTGTTCAGATATTGACGGCAGCAGGGCCTTAGTTAGAGGCAGTGTCAGGGCCTAAGTTAGGACTAGCATCAGAGCCTTTGTTAGGTACAGTGTCAGTGACTGAGTTAGGTGTAGTGTCAGAGCCTTAGTTAGGGACAGTGTCAGGGCCTGCATTAGGACGAGCCTCCAGGCCTCAGTTAGGGACAGGTTCACGGCCTCGGACCTAAATTCAGGGCCTCATGTAGGGACAGAATCAGGGATTTAGCTAGCATAAGGGGATCTACAGCTGAAAGCAACCTGAACACCACCACAAGCAGATGCAGAAGTGAACCATGCACGCTCCTATGAAGGAATATTCCACAGCAGTTGAGTACATTTTATTTAAAGTTAGTAACACTCTAAAAATTAGGTTTTGAAGAAAACTATATTCAGAAGATGAAAGAATCTCGTTCTAAAGAATCTCTTTAGCTAATCTCGACATTAGCTAAAGAGAAGGTTAGGTTAAGGTCTAGGGAGAGTGTCAGGAAATGACCTAGGGATAGTGTCAAGACCTTAGTTACTTAGAGCATCAGGGCCTAATTAAGGACCAGTGAGTGTCAGGGCTTCGGGTAGGAAGAGCGTCAGAGCCTGACTTAGGGAGTGGGACAGGGCCTGAGTGAGGCCTAGCGTCAGGGCCTTAGCTAGAGACAGTGTCAGGGCATGACTTAGGAGCAGCATAAGAGCCACGGTAGGATCAGCCTCAGGGGCTATGTTAAAGATATTATCAGGGTCTCTGTTAGGGACAGCCTCAAGGCCTCACTTATAGACAGCATCAGGGCTTCCTTAGGGACAGTTTCAGGACCTTGGTAAGAGATGGGTCAAGAAATTAGCTCAGGATAGTGTCAGGACTTTAGATATTGACGGCAGCAGGGCCTTAGTTAGGGACAGTGTCAGGCCCTGAATTAGGACGAACATCGAGGCCTTAGGTACGGACAGGGTCACAGCCTCGAGAGTAATTTTAGGCCCTTAGTTAAAGACAGCAGCAGGGCTGTAGTTAGGATAAGAGGCACGACATTTGCTAGGGACAGGGTCAGGTTATGGTCTAGGGATAGTGTCAGGAAAGGACCTAAGCATAGTGTCAAAACCTTAGTTCCTGAGAGTATCAGATCCTTATTTAGAACCAGTGTCAGGGCTTCAAGTAGGGACAGCATCAGAGCCTGACTTAGGGCGAGCGACAGAGTCTGAGTGAGGCCTAGCGGCAGGCCCTTAGCTGAGGACACTGTCAGGGCATGACTTAGGAACAGAATCAGCGCCTCCGTTGGATCAGCCTTAGCATCTTTGTTACAGATATGATCAGGGCCTGACTTAGTCACAGCTTCAAGGCCTCAGTTAGGGAAAGCTTCAGGGCCTGAGTTAGGGACAGCCTCAGTTCTTAACATAGGGACAGCGACAGGGCTTTCTTAGGGACAGTGTCAGGACCTTGGTTAGAAATATGTCAGGATATTAACTCAGGCTAGTGTCCAGTTTTTAGTTATTGCTGACAGCAGGGCCTATATTAGGGGCAAATTCTGAGCCTTACTTATAGGCAGTGTCAGGGCCTGAGTTAGGACTAGCATCAGAGCCCTTGTAAAGTACAGTGTCAGGGACTGAGTTAGGTGTAGTGTCAGGGCTTTAGTTCTGGACAGTGACAGCACCTCAGTTAGGATGAGCCTCCAACCTCAGTTAGGGACAGGTTGACGGCCTCGGGCCTAATTTCAGGCTCTTAGTTAGAGACAGCATCAGGGATTTAGTTAGCATAAGAGGCTCGACAATAGCTAAAGACAAGTTTAGGTTAAGATCTAGGGATAGTGTCAGGACCATAGCTAATTAGAGCATCAGTGCCTAATTTAGGCCCAGCGTCAGGGCTTCAGGTAGGGACAGAGTCTTAGCCTGACTTAGGGAGAGCGACAGGGCCTGAGTGATGCCTAGAGTCAGGGCCTTAGCTACTGACAGCATCAGGGCATGACATAGGATCAACATCAGGGTCTCTGTAAGATCAGCATTAGAGTTTAGTTAAAGACATTATCAGGACCTCTGTGAGGGACAGCCTCAGGGCCTCACTTAGGGACAGTGTCAGGGCTAACTTTGGGAGAGTTTCAGGACCTTGGTAAGACATGGGTCAGGATATTAGCTCAGGATAATGTCAGGACTTTAGATATTGATGGTAGCAGCGCCTACGTTAGGGAAAGTTTCAAGGCGATTAGTGTCAAGGCCTTATTTAGGACCAATTTTAGGGCTTTAGTTTGGACTAGCAACAAAGCCTTTGTTAAGTATCATGTCGGGGCCTAAGTTAGGTGTAGTGTCAGGGCCATTGTTAGGGACAGTATCAGGGCCTGACTTAGGAGAAGTTCAGGGCCTTAGCCAGGGAAAGTGTCAGGGCCTTAGTTAGGGACATTATCAGGGCCTGAATTAGCAGTAGTGTCCAAAGTCCTTAGAGAGGAGAGTAAGGAGTAAGTCAGGACTCAGGCCCTGACACTCTTCTTAAATAAGGCCCTGACATTACCTGTAACACAGGTCCTGATCTGATTCCTATCATAGGCGCTGATGTTGGACTTAACTAAGGCCCTGACACTGGTCCTAACTAAAGCTGTGACACTACTCTTAACTCAGGCCCTGACACTGTCCCTAACAAAGCCTCTGACACTACTCCTAAATCAGCCACTGACACTGTCCCTAACTAAGGCCCTGACATACACCTAACTCAGGCCCTGACACTGTCTCTAACTAATGCCCTGATACTACTCCAAACTCAGCACTGACACTGTCACTAACTAAGGCCCTGACACTATTCATAGCTCACGCCC
Source organism: Balaenoptera physalus (assembly GCF_965194825.1). NCBI lineage: Eukaryota > Metazoa > Chordata > Mammalia > Artiodactyla > Balaenopteridae > Balaenoptera > Balaenoptera physalus. Next base: position 339,767 of record NW_028126078.1, read on the forward strand.
TAACACAACTCCTAAATCATGCCCTGACAATGTCCCTAACTAAGGCCCTGACACTATTCCTAACTCAGGCGCTGACACAATACTTAAGGAAGGCCCTGACATTACTCCTAACTCAGGCCCTGAAAAGGTCCCTAACTAAGGCCGACACAACTCCTAACTCAGGCACTAACACTGTCCTAAATAAGGCCCTGAAACTATTCCTAACTGAGGCGCTGATACAATACCTAACGAAGGCACTGATGCTACTCCTACCTAAGGCCCTGACACTACTCTTATCTCAAGCAATGACACTGTCCCTAACGTAGGCCCTGACTCTACTCCTGACTCAGGCACTGACACTGGCCCTAACTTAGGCCCTGACACTACTCCTAACTAAGCAACTGACACTGTCCCTAACTAAGGCCCGGACACTACTCCTGACTCAGGCACTGACAATGTCACTAACTAAGGCCGTGACACTACTCCCAAAATAGGCACTGAGACTGTCCGTAAATATGCCCTGAGAGTACTCCGAACTCAGGCACTGACACTGTCCTTAACTAAGGCCCTGATACTACTTCCACCTCAGGCACTGACACGCTCCCTAAGTAAGCCCTGACATTACTCCCAATTCCGGCATTGACACTTTCGCTAACTAAGGCCGTGAAACTACTCAAAACTCAGGTCCTTACACTGGTACTAACTACCGGTCTCAGACTACTTCTAACTCAGGCACTGACAATGTCCGTAACTAAGGCCCTGACACTATTCCCATCTCAGCCACTGACACTGTCCCTAACTATGGCCCTGACACTACTCCCAACGCAAGCACTGGCGCTGTCCCTAACTAAAGCTCTGACACTACTCCCAATTCAGGCAATGACAGTGTCCCTAACTGAGGCAATGATACTACTCCCAACTCAAGCACTAAGGCTCTGGATCATTGTGATGACAAGCGCCATGGAGCACTGTGATGACAAGGGCCATGGAGAATTGTGATGACGGGTCCTGGAGAATTGTGGTGACAAGGGCCATGGAGCATTTTGATGACAGGGGTCATGGGGCATTGTGATGAAAGTGGTCATGGAGCATTGTGATGAAAGTGGTCATGGAACATTGTGATAAAAGTGGTCATGTAGCATTGTGATGAAAAGTGCTATGGAGCATTGGGATGACAGGGGTCATGGAACATTGTGATGACCAATGCGTGGAGATTTGTGATGACGAGGACCATGGAGCATTGAGATTACAAGGATCATGCAGCATTGTGATGACAGGGGCCATGGAGCATTGTGATGAAAACGGACCTGGAGCATTGTGATGAAAGGGGTCACGGCTCATTGTGATGACAGGGGGCCTGGAACATTGTGATTACAGGGGTCACGGGGCATTGTGATGACAAGGGCCATGGAACATTTTGATGAGAGTGGTCATATGGCATTTGGAATGACAGGGGCCATGAAACATTGTGATGACAAGAGTCATGGAGACTTGTGATGACCGGGGGCATGGAGCTTTGTGATTTCACAGGCATGTAGCATTTTAGACAAGGGTCATGGAGCATTGTGATGAAAGGGGTCATGGAACATTGTGATGATAAGGGCATGGAGCATTGTGATGACAATGGCATGTAGCATTGCGATGACAAAGGTCATGGAGCATTGTGATGACAGGGGTTATGGAGCATTGTGATGACAAGGGCGTGGAGCATTGTGATGACAGTGGTCATGGAACATTGTGACGATAAGGGCATCGAGCCGAATTAGGGACAGTCTAGCGGCCTTCGGACTAAATTCAGTGCCTGAATTAGGCACAGCATAAGGTCTTTAGTTAGCATAAGAGGTAGGACATTAGCTCGGGACAGGGTTAGGGTAAAGGCTTGGAATCGTGTCAGGAAATGACCTAAGGATAGTGTGAAGACCTTTGTTACTGAGACTCTCAGGGACTTATTCAGAAGCAGTGTTAGGGCTTCAGGTAGGGACAACGTCAGGGCCTGACTTAAGGAGAAACACAGGGCCTGAGTGAGGCCTAATGTCAGGCCCTTAGCTGGGGACACTGTCAGGGAATATCTTAGGAGCAGCATCAGTGCCTTTGTTGGATCAGCTTTAGGCTCTTAGTTAAAGACATGACCGGAGCCCTAGTTAGTCACAGCGTCAAGGCCTCAGTTAGGGAAAGCTTCAGGGTCTGAGTTACAGACAGCCTCAGGGCTTCACTTAAAGACAGCGACAGGGCTCTCTTAGGGACAGTGTCAGGACCTTGGTTAGAAATGAGTCAGGATATTAACTCAGGAGAGTGTCAGGATTTTAGTTATTGCTGGCAGCAGGGCCTATATTAAGGACAGATTCCGGGCCTTTGTTAGATTCAGTGTCATGGCCTTAGTTAGGAGTAGTCTGGGCCTTAGTTAGGGAGAGCATTAGGGTTTCAGTTAGCATAAGATGCAGGAGATTATCTGGGGACAGAGTCAGGTTCCAGGCCAGAGATAGTGAAAGGAAATGACCAAGGGATAACGAGAAGACCTTAGTTATTGAGTGCATCAGGGCCTTAGTTAGCAGCAGCGTGAGCGCCTTAATCAGGACCAGCGCCAGGGCTTGATGTATGGACAGCATCAGAGCCTAACTAAGGTACAGCAACAGGGCCTAAATGAAGCCTATCTTTAGGGCCTGAGTAAGGGACAGTATCAGGGCATGACTTAGGAGCAGCATAAAGGCCTCTGTAGGATCAGCATTAGGGTCTTCGTTAAAGCTATTATCAGGGCCTCCGTTAGGGATAGCCTCAAGGCCTCACTTAGGGACAGCGTCAGGGCTTACTTTGGGAAAGTTTCAGGACCTTGGTAAGACATGGGTCAGGCTATTAGCTCAGGATAATATCAGGTGTTCAGATATTGACGGCAGCAGGGCCTTAGTTAGAGGCAGTGTCAGGGCCTAAGTTAGGACTAGCATCAGAGCCTTTGTTAGGTACAGTGTCAGTGACTGAGTTAGGTGTAGTGTCAGAGCCTTAGTTAGGGACAGTGTCAGGGCCTGCATTAGGACGAGCCTCCAGGCCTCAGTTAGGGACAGGTTCACGGCCTCGGACCTAAATTCAGGGCCTCATGTAGGGACAGAATCAGGGATTTAGCTAGCATAAGGGGATCTACAGCTGAAAGCAACCTGAACACCACCACAAGCAGATGCAGAAGTGAACCATGCACGCTCCTATGAAGGAATATTCCACAGCAGTTGAGTACATTTTGTTTAAAGTTAGTAACACTCTAAAAATTAGGTTTTGAAGAAAACTATATTCAGAAGATGAAAGAATCTCGTTCTAAAGAATCTCTTTAGCTAATCTCGACATTAGCTAAAGAGAAGGTTAGGTTAAGGTCTAGGGAGAGTGTCAGGAAATGACCTAGGGATAGTGTCAAGACCTTAGTTACTTAGCACATCAGGACCTAATTTAGGAGCAGTGAGTGTCAGGGCTTCGGGTAGGAAGAGCGTCAGAGCTTGACTTAGGGAGTGGGACAGGGCCTGAGTGAGGCCTAGCGTCAGGGCCTTAGCTAGAGACAGTGTCAGGGCATGACTTAGGAGAAGCATAAGAGCCACGGTAGGATCAGCCTCAGGGGCTATGTTAAAGATATTATCAGGGCCTCTGTTAGGGACAGCCTCAAGGCCTCACTTAGAGACAGCATCAGGGCTTCCTTAGGGACAGTTTCAGGACCTTGGTAAGAGATGGGTCAAGAAATTAGCTCAGGATAGTGTCAGGACTTTAGATATTGACGGCAGCAGGGCCTTAGTTAGGGACAGTGTCAGGCCCTGAATTAGGACGAACATCGAGGCCTTAGGTACGGACAGGGTCACAGCCTCGAGAGTAATTTTAGGCCCTTAGTTAAGGACAGCAGCAGGGCTGTAGTTAGCATAAGAGGCACGACATTTGCTAGGGACAGGGTCAGGTTATGGTCTAGGGATAGTGTCAGGAAAGGACCTAAGCATAGTGTCAAAACCTTAGTTCCTGAGAGTATCAGACCCTTATTTAGAACCAGTGTCAGGGCTTCAAGTAGGGACAGCATCAGAGCCTGACTTAGGGCGAGCGACAGGGTCTGAGTGAGGCCTAGCGTCAGGCCCTTAGCTGAGGACACTGTCAGGGCATGACTTAGGAACAGAATCAGCGCCTCCGTTGGATCAGCCTTAGCATCTTTGTTACAGATATGATCAGGGCCTGACTTAGTCACAGCTTCAAGGCCTCAGTTAGGGAAAGCTTCAGGGCCTGAGTTAGCGACAGCCTCAGTTCTTAACATAGAGACAGCGACAGGGCTTTCTTAGGGACAGTGTCAGGACCTTGGTTAGAAATATGTCAGGATATTAACTCAGGCTAGTGTCCAGTTTTTAGTTATTGCTGACAGCAGGGCCTATATTACGGGCAAATTCTGTGACTTACTTAGAGACAGTGTCAGGGCCTGAGTTAGGACTAGCATCAGAGCCCTTGTAAAGTACAGTGTCAGGGACTGAGTTAGGTGTAGTGTCAGGGCTTTAGTTAGGGACAGTGTCAGCGCCTCAGTTAGGTTGAGCCTCCAACCTCAGTTAGGGACAGGTTGCCGGCCTCAGAACTAATTTCAGGCTCTTAGTTAGAGACAGCATCAGGGATTTAGTTAGCATAAGAGGCTCGACAATAGCTAAAGACAAGTTTAGGTTAAGATCTAGGGATAGTGTCAGGAAATGACCTAGGGATAGTGTCAAGACCATAGCTAATTAGAGCATCAGTGCCTAATTTAGGCCCAGTGTCAGGGCTTCAGGTAGGGACAGAGTCTTAGCCTGACTTAGGGAGAGCGACAGGGCCTGAGTGATGCCTAGAGTCAGGGCCTTAGCTACTGACAGCGTCAGGGCATGACATAGGATCAACATCAGGGTCTCTGTAAGATCAGCATTAGAGTTTAGTTAAAGACATTATCAGGACCTCTGTGAGGGACAGCCTCAGGGCCTCACTTAGGGACAGTGTCAGGGCTAACTTTGGGAGAGTTTCAGGACATTGGTAAGACATGGGTCAGGATATTAGCTCAGGATAATGTCAGGACTTTAGATAATGATGGTAGCAGCGCCTACGTTAGGGAAAGTTTCAAGGCGAGTAGTGTCAAGGCCTTATTTAGGACCAATTTTAGGGCTTTAGTTTGGACTAGCAACAAAGCCTTTGTTAAGTATTGTCGGGGCCTAAGTTAGGTGTAGTGTCAGGGCCATTGTTAGGGACAGTATCAGGGCCTGACTTAGGAGAAGTTCAGGGCCTTAGCCAGGGAAAGTGTCAGGGCCTTAGTTAGGGACATTATCAGGGCCTGAATTAGCAGTAGTGTCCAAAGTCCTTAGTGAGGAGAGTAAGGAGTAAGTCAGGACTCAGGCCCTGACACTGTTCTTAAATAAGGCCCTGACATTACCTGTAACACAGGTCCTGATCTGATTCCTATCATAGGCGCTGATGTTGGACTTAACTAAGGCCCTGACACTGGTCCTAACTAAAGCTGTGACACTACTCTTAACTCAGGCCCTGACACTGTCCCTAACAAAGCCTCTGACACTACTCCTAAATCAGCCACTGACACTGTCCCTAACTAAGGCCCTGACATACACCTAACTCAGACCCTGACACTGTCTCTAACTAAGGCCCTGATACTACTCCAAACTCAGCACTGACACTGTCACTAACTAAGGCCCTGACACTATTCATAGCTCACGCCTTAACACAACTCCTAAATCATGCCCTGACAATGTCCCTAACTAAGGCCCTGACACTATTCCTAACTCAGGCGCTGAAACAATACTTAAGGAAGGTCCTGACGCAATACTTAAGGAAGGCCCTGACATTACTCCTAACTCAGGCCCTGAAAAGGTCACTAACTAAGGCCGACACAACTCCTAACTCAGGCACTAACACTGACCCTAAATAAGGCCCTGAAACTATTCCTAACTGAGGTGCTGATACAATACCTAACGAAGGCACTGATGCTACTCCTAACTAAGGCCCTGACACTACTCCTATCTCAAGCAATGACACTGTCCCTAACTTAGGCCCTGACTCTACTCCTGACTCAGGCACTGACACTGGCCCTAACTTAGGCCCTGACACTACTCCTAACTAAGCAACTGACACTGTCCCTAACTAAGGCCCGGACACTACTTCTTACTCAGGCACTGACAATGTCACTAACTAAGGCCGTGACACTACTCCCAAAATAGGCACTGAGACTGTCCCGAAATATGCCCTGACAGTACTCCGAACTCAGGCACTGACACTGTCCTTAACTAACGCCCTGATACTACTTCCACCTCAGGCACTGACACTCTCCCTAAGTAAGCCCTGACATTACTCCCAATCCCGGCATTGACACTTTCGCTAACTAAGGCCCTGAAACTACTCACAACTCAGGCCCTTACACTGGTACTAACTACCGGTCTCAGACTACTCCTAACTTAGGCCCTGGGACTGTCCGTAACTTAGGCTCTGGCACTATTCCTAACTCAGACACTGACGCTGTCCCTTTACTAAGGGTCTGACACTATTCCCAACTCAGACAGTGACACTCTCCCAAATTAAGGTCTTGACACTACTCTTAACTCAGGCCCTGACACAGTCCATAATAAAGACCCTGAAACTAATCCCAACTCAGGCCCTGGCACTGTTTGTAACTAAGGGCCTGACACTACTTCCATCTCAGCAACTGACACCATCCCTAACTATGGCCCTGACACTATTCCCAACTCAGGCACTGGCGCTGTCTCTAACTAAGGCACTGGCACTACTCCCCACTCAGGCACTGACACTCTCCCTAATTAAGGTCCTGACACTACTCCGAACACAGGCACTGACACTGTCCCTAACTAAGGCCCTGACACTACTCCTAACTCAGGCACTGACACTACCGTAAATAAGGCCCTGACTCCACTCCTAACTCAGGCACTGTCACTGTCACTAAATAAGGCCGTTACACTTCTCTTAACTCAAAAAATGACACTCTCCGTAACTAAGGCTTTGACACAATACTTAACTCATGCCCTGACACTGTCCTTAACTAAGACCCTGAGAGTACTCCCAACTCAGTCACTGACACTGTTCCTAACTACGGCCCAGAGACTACTCCCAATTCAGGCCCTGACACTGTCCCTAACTAAGGCCCTGACACCACTCCCATCTCAGCCACTGACACTGTCCCTAACTAAGGCCATGACATTACTCCCAACTTAGGCACTGTCACTGTCCCTAACTAAGGCCCTGACACTACTCCCAAATCAGGCACTGACACTGTCCCTAACTAAGGCCCTGACACTACTCCCATCTCAGCCACTGACACTGTCCCTAATGCCCTGACACTACTTCCAACTCAGGCCCTGACACTGTCCCTAAGTAGGCCCTGACACTACTCCCAAACTAGGCACTGACACTGTCCCTAATTAAGGCCCTGACATAACTCCCAACTCCGGCACTGACACTTTCTCTAACTAAGGCCCTGAAACTTCTCACAACTCAGGCCCTGACAGTGTTCCTAACTACCGGTCTCAGACTACTCCTAACTTAGGCCCTGACACTATTCCTAACACAGTCACTGACACTCTCCCTAACTAAGGTCTTGAGACTATTTCTAACTCAGACCCTGACACTGTCCATAACTTAGGCCATATCACTATTCCCAACTCAGGCACTGACGCTGTTCCTAAGTAAGGGTCTGACACTACTCCAAACTGAGACACTGACACTCTTCCTAATTAAGGCCTTGACACTACTCTTAACTCAGGCCCTTACACTGTCCATAATAAAGACCCTGACAAAAATCCAAACTTAGGCACTGACAATGTCCGTAACTAAGGCCCTGACACTATTCCCATCTCAGCCACTGACACTGTCCCTAACTATGGCCCTGACACTACTCCCAACGCAAGCACTGGCGCTGTCCCTAACTAAAGCTCTGACACTACTCCCAATTCAGGCAATGACAGTGTCCCTAACTGAGGCAATGATACCACTCCCAACTCAAGCACTAAGGCTCTGGATCATTGTGATGACAAGCGCCATGGAGCACTGTGATGACAAGGGCCATGGAGGATTGTAATGACATGTCCTGGAGCATTGTGGTGACAAGGGCCATGGAGCATTTTGATGACAGGGGTCATGGGGCATTGTGATGAAAGTGGTCATGGAGCATTGTGATGAAAGTGGTCATGGAACATTGTGATAAAAGTGGTCATGTAGCATTGTGATGAAAAGTGTTATGGAGCATTGGGATGACAGGGGTCATGGAACATTGTGATGACCAATGCGTGGAGATTTGTGATGACGAGGACCATGGAGCATTAAGATTACAAGGATCATGCAGCATTGTGATGACAGGGGCCATGGAGCATTGTGATGAAAACGGACCTGGAGCATTGTGATGAAAGGGGTCACGGCTCATTGTGATGACAGGGGGCCTGGAACATTGTGATGACAGGGGTCACGGGGCATTGTGATGACAAGGGCCATGGAACATTTTGATGACAGTGGTCATATGGCATTTGGAATGACAGGGGCCATGAAACATTGTGATGACAAGAGTCATGGAGACTTGTGATGACAGGGGGCATGGAGCTTTGTGATTTCACAGGCATGTAGCATTTTAGACAAGGGTCATGGAGCATTGTGATGAAAGTGGTCATGGAACATTGCGATGACAAAGGTCATGGAGCATTGTGATGACAGGGGTTATGGAGCATTGTGATGACAAGGGCGTGGAGCATTGTGATGACAGTGGTCATGGAACATTGTGACGATAAGGGCATCGAGCCGAATTAGGGACAGTCTAGCGGCCTTGGGACTAAATTCAGTGCCTGAATTAGGCACAGCATAAAGTCTTTAGTTAGCATAAGAGGTAGGACATTAGCTCGGGACAGGGTTAGGGTAAAGGCTTGGAATCGTGTCAGGAAATGACCTAAGGATAGTGTGAAGACCTTTGTTACTGAGACTCTCAGGGACTTATTCAGAAGCAGTGTTAGGGCTTCAGGTAGGGACAACGTCAGGGCCTGACTTAAGGAGAAACACAGGGCCTGAGTGAGGCCTAATGTCAGGCCCTTAGCTGGGGACACTGCCAGGGAATGTCTAAGGATCAGCATCAGTGCCTTTGTTGGATCAGCTTTAGGCTCTTAGTTAAAGACATGACCGGAGCCCTAGTTAGTCACAGCGTCAAGGCCTCAGTTAGGGAAAGGTTCAGGGTCTGAGTTACAGACAGCCTCAGGGCTTCACTTAAAGACAGCGACAGGGCTTTCTTAGGGACAGTGTTAGGATCTTGGTTAGAAATGAGTCAGGATATTAACTCAGGAGAGTGTCAGGATTTTAGTTATTGCTGGCAGCAGGGCCTATATTAAGGACAGATTCCGGGCCTTTGTTAGATTCAGTGTCATGGCCTTAGTTAGGAGTAGTCAGGGCCTTAGTTAGGGAGAGCATTAGGGTTTCAGTTAGCATAAGATGCAGGAGATTATCTCGGGACAGAGTCAGGTTCCAGGCCAGAGATAGTGAAAGGAAATGACCAAGGGATAACGAGAAGACCTTAGTTATTGAGAGCATCAGGGCCTTAGTTAACAGCAGCGTGAGCGCCTTAATCAGGACCAGCGCCAGGGCTTGATGTATGGACAGCATCAGAGCCTAACTAAGGTACAGCAACAGGGCCTAAGTGAGGCCTATCTTTAGGGCCTGAGTAAGGGACAGTATCAGGGCATGACTTAGGAGCAGCATAAAGGCCTCTGTAGGATCAGCATTAGGGTCTTCGTTAAAGCTATTATCAGGGCCTCCGTTAGGGATAGCCTCAAGGCCTCACTTAGGGCCAGCATCAGGGCTTACTTTGGGAAAGTTTCAGGACCTTGGTAAGACATGGGTCAGGCTATTAGCTCAGAATAATATCAGGTGTTCAGATATTGACGGCAGCAGGGCCTTAGTTAGAGGCAGTGTCAGGGCCTAAGTTAGGACTAGCATCAGAGCCTTTGTTAGGTACAGTGTCAGTGACTGAGTTAGGTGTAGTGTCAGAGCCTTAGTTAGGGACAGTGTCAGGGCCTGCATTAGGACGAGCCTCCAGGCCTCAGTTAGGGACAGGTTCACGGCCTCGGACCTAAATTCAGGGCCTCATGTAGGGACAGAATCAGGGATTTAGCTAGCATAAGGGGATCTACAGCTGAAAGCAACCTGAACACCACCACAAGCAGATGCAGAAGTGAACCATGCACGCTCCTATGAAGGAATATTCCACAGCAGTTGAGTACATTTTGTTTAAAGTTAGTAACACTCTAAAAATTAGGTTTTGAAGAAAACTATATTCAGAAGATGAAAGAATCTCGTTCTAAAGAATCTCTTTAGCTAATCTCGACATTAGCTAAAGAGAAGGTTAGGTTAAGGTCTAGGGAGAGTGTCAGGAAATGACCTAGTGATAGTGTCAAGACCTTAGTTACTTAGCACATCAGGACCTAATTTAGGAGCAGTGAGTGTCAGGGCTTCGGGTAAGAAGAGCGTCAGAGCCTGACTTAGGGAGTGGGACAGGGCCTGAGTGAGGCCTAGCGTCAGGGCCTTAGCTAGAGACAGTGTCAGGGCATGACTTAGGCGAAGCATAAGAGCCACGGTAGGATCAGCCTCAGGGGCTATGTTAAAGATATTATCAGGGCCTCTGTTAGGGACAGCCTCAAGGCCTCACTTAGAGACAGCATCAGGGCTTCCTTAGGGACAGTTTCAGGACCTTGGTAAGAGATGGGTCAAGAAATTAGCTCAGGATAGTGTCAGGACTTTAGATATTGACGGCAGCAGGGCCTTAGTTAGGGACAGTGTCAGGCCCTGAATTAGGACGAACATCGAGGCCTTAGGTACGGACAGGGTCACAGCCTCGAGAGTAATTTTAGGCCCTTAGTTAAGGACAGCAGCAGGGCTGTAGTTAGCATAAGAGGCACGACATTTGCTAGGGACAGGGTCAGGTTATGGTCTAGGGATAGTGTCAGGAAAGGACCTAAGCATAGTGTCAAAACCTTAGTTCCTGAGAGTATCAGATCCTTATTTAGAACCAGTGTCAGGGCTTCAAGTAGGGACAGCATCAGAGCCTGACTTAGGGCGAGCGACAGGGTCTGAGTGAGGCCTAGCGTCAGGCCCTTAGCTGAGGACACTGTCAGGGCATGACTTAGGAACAGAATCAGCGCCTCCGTTGGATCAGCCTTAGCATCTTTGTTACAGATATGATCAGGGCCTGACTTAGTCACAGCTTCAAGGCCTCAGTTAGGGAAAGCTTCAGGGCCTGAGTTAGCGACAGCCTCAGTTCTTAACATAGAGACAGCGACAGGGCTTTCTTAGGGACAGTGTCAGGACCTTGGTTAGAAATATGTCAGGATATTAACTCAGGCTAGTGTCCAGTTTTTAGTTATTGCTGACAGCAGGGCCTATATTACGGGCAAATTCTGTGACTTACTTAGAGACAGTGTCAGGGCCTGAGTTAGGACTAGCATCAGAGCCCTTGTAAAGTACAGTGTCAGGGACTGAGTTAGGTGTAGTGTCAGGGCTTTAGTTAGGGACAGTGTCAGCGCCTCAGTTAAGTTGAGCCTCCAACCTCAGTTAGGGACAGGTTGCCGGCCTCAGAACTAATTTCAGGCTCTTAGTTAGAGACAGCATCAGGGATTTAGTTAGCATAAGAGGCTCGACAATAGCTAAAGACAAGTTTAGGTTAAGATCTAGGGATAGTGTCAGGAAATGACCTAGGGATAGTGTCAAGACCATAGCTAATTAGAGCATCAGTGCCTAATTTAGGCCCAGTGTCAGGGCTTCAGGTAGGGACAGAGTCTTAGCCTGACTTAGGGAGAGCGACAGGGCCTGAGTGATGCCTAGAGTCAGGGCCTTAGCTACGGACAGCGTTAGGGCATGACATAGGATCAACATCAGGGTCTCTGTAAGATCAGCATTAGAGTTTAGTTAAAGACATTATCAGGACCTCTGTGAGGGACAGCCTCAGGGCCTCACTTAGGGACAGTGTCAGGGCTAACTTTGGGAGAGTTTCAGGACATTGGTAAGACATGGGTCAGGATATTAGCTCAGGATAATGTCAGGACTTTAGATAATGATGGTAGCAGCGCCTACGTTAGGGAAAGTTTCAAGGCGAGTAGTGTCAAGGCCTTATTTAGGACCAATTTTAGGGCTTTAGTTTGGACTAGCAACAAAGCCTTTGTTAAGTATCATGTCGGGGCCTAAGTTAGGTGTAGTGTCAGGGCCATTGTTAGGGACAGTATCAGGGCCTGACTTAGGAGAAGTTCAGGGCCTTAGCCAGGGAAAGTGTCAGGGCCTTAGTTAGGGACATTATCAGGGCCTGAATTAGCAGTAGTGTCCAAAGTCCTTAGTGAGGAGAGTAAGGAGTAAGTCAGGACTCAGGCCCTGACACTGTTCTTAAATAAGGCCCTGACATTACCTGTAACACAGGTCCTGATCTGATTCCTATCATAGGCGCTGATGTTGGACTTAACTAAGGCCCTGACACTGGTCCTAACTAAAGCTGTGACACTACTCTTAAATCAGGCCCTGACACTGTCCCTAACAAAGCCTCTGACACTACTCCTAAATCAGCCACTGACACTGTCCCTAACTAAGGCCCTGACATACACCTAACTCAGGCCCTGACACTGTCTCTAACTAAGGCCCTGATACTACTCCAAACTCAGCACTGACACTGTCACTAACTAAGGCCCTGACACTATTCATAGCTCACGCCTTAACACAACTCCTAAATCATGCCCTGACAATGTCCCTAACTAAGGCCCTGACACTATTCCTAACTCAGGCGCTGAAACAATACTTAAGGAAGGCCCTGACACAATACTTAAGGAAGGCCCTGACATTACTCCTAACTCAGGCCCTGAAAAGATCAATACTAAGGCCGACACAACTCCTAACTCAGGCACTAACACTGTCCCTAAATAAGGCCCTGAAACTATTCCTAACTGAGGCGCTGATACAATACCTAACGAAGGCACTGATGCTACTCCTAACTAAGGCCTTGACACTACTCCTATCTCAAGCAATGACACTGTCCCTAACTTAGGCCCTGACTCTACTCCTGACTCAGGCACTGACACTCGCCCTAACTTAGGCCCTGGCACTACTCCTAACTAAGCAACTGACACTGTCCCTAACTAAGGCCCGGACACTACTTCTTACTCAGGCACTGACAATGTCACTAACTAAGGCCGTGACACTACTCCCAAAATAGGCACTGAGACTGTCCCGAAATATGCCCTGACAGTACTCCGAACTCAGGCACTGACACTGTCCTTAACTAACGCCCTGATACTACTTCCACCTCAGGCACTGACACTCTCCCTAAGTAAGCCCTGACATTACTCCCAATCCCGGCATTGACACTTTCGCTAACTAAGGCCTTGAAACTACTCGCAACTCAGGCCCTTACACTTGTACTAACTACCGGTCTCAGACTACTCCTAACTTAGGCCCTGGGACTGTCCGTAACTTAGGCTCTGGCACTATTCCTAACTCAGACACTGACGCTGTCCCTTTACTAAGGGTCTGACACTACTCCCAACTCAGACAGTGACACTCTCCCAAATTAAGGTCTTGACACTACTCTTAACTCAGGCCCTGACACAGTCCATAATAAAGACCCTGAAACTAATCCCAACTCAGGCCCTGGCACTGTTTGTAACTAAGGGCCTGACACTACTTCCATCTCAGCAACTGACACCATCCCTAACTATGGCCAACACTACTCCCAACTCAGGCACTGGCGTGGTCTCTAAGTAAGGCACTGGCACTTCTCCCAACTCAGCTACTGACACTCTCCCTAATTAAGGTCCTGACACTACTCCCAAATCAGGCACTGACACTGTCCCTAACTAAGGCCCTGACACTACTCCCATCTCAGTCACTGACACTGTCCCTAATGCCCTGACACTACTTCCAACTCAGGCCCTGACACTGTCCCTAACTAGGCCCTGACACTACTCCCAAACTAGGCACTGACACTGTCCCTAACTAAGGCCCTGACATAACTCCAAACTCCGGCACTGACACTTTCTCTAACTAAGGCCCTGAAACTACTCACAACTCAGGCCCTGCCAGTGTTCCTAACTACCGGTCTCAGACTACTCCTAACTTAGGCCCTGACACTATTCCTAACACAGTCACTGACACTCTCCTTAACTAAGGTCTTGAGACTATTTCTAACTCAGACCCTGACACTGTCCATAACTTAGGCCATGTCACTACTCCCAACTCAGGCACTGACGCTGTTCCTAAGTAAGGGTCTGACACTACTCCAAACTGAGACACTGACACTCTTCCTAATTAAGGCCTTGACACTACTCTTAACTCAGGCCCTGACACTGTCCATAATGAACACCCTGACAAAAATCCCAACTTAGGCACTGACAATGTCCGTAACTAAGGCCCTGACACTATTCCCATCTCAGCCACTGACACTGTCCCTAACTATGGCCCTGACACTACTCTACTCCCAACGCAAGCACTGGCGCTGTCCCTAACTATGGCCCTGACACTACTCCCAACTCGCCCTTGCGCTGTCCCTAACTAAGGCTCTGAAACTACTCCCAATTCAGGCAATGACAGTGTCCCTAACTGAGGCAATGATACTATTCCCAACTCAAGCACTAAGGCTCTGGATCATTGTGATGACAAGCGCCATGGAGCACTGTGATGACAAGGGCCAAGGAGAATTGTGATGACGGGTCCTGGGGCATTGCGGTGACAAGGGCCATGGAGCATTTTGATGACTGGGGTCATGGGGCATTGTGATGAAAGTGGTCATGGAGCATTGTGATGAAAGTGGTCATGGAACATTGTGATAAAAGTGGTCATGTAGCATTGTGGTGAAAAGTGCTATGGAGCATTGGGATGACAGGGGTCATGGAACATTGTGATGACCAATGCGTGGAGATTTGTGATGACGAGGACCATGGAGCATTGAGATTACAAGGATCATGCAGCATTGTGATGACAGGGGCCATGGAGCATTGTGATGAAAACGGACCTGGAGCATTGTGATGAAAGGGGTCACGGCTCATTGTGATGACAGGGGGCCTGGAACATTGTGATGACAGGGGTCACGGGGCATTGTGATGACAAGGGCCATGGAACATTTTGATGACAGTGGTCATATGGCATTTGGAATGACAGGGGCCATGAAACATTGTGATGACAAGAGTCATGGAGACTTGTGATGACCGGGGGCATGGAGCTTTGTGATTTCACAGGCATGTAGCATTTTAGACAAGGGTCATGGAGCATTGTGATGAAAGGGGTCATGGAACATTGTGATGATAAGGGCATGGAGCATTGTGATGACAATGGCATGTAGCATTGTGATGACAGTGGTCATGGAGCATTGTGACGATAAGGGCATCGAGCTGAATTAGGGACAGTCTAGCGGCCTTGGGACTAAATTCAGTGCGTGAATTAGGCACAGCATAAGGTCTTTAGTTAGCTTAAGAAGTAGGATATTAGCTCGGGACAGGGTTAGGGTAAAGGCTTGGAATCGTGTCAGGAAATGACCTAAGGATAGTGTGAAGACCTTTTTTACTGAGACTCTCAGGGACTTATTCAGAAGCAGTGTTAGGGCTTCAGGTAGGGACAACGTCAGGGCCTGACTTAAGGAGAAACACAGGGCCTGAGTGAGGCCTAATGTCAGGCCCTTAGCTGGGGACACTGTCAGGGAATATCTTAGGAGCAGCATCAGTGCCTTTGTTGGATCAGCTTTAGGCTCTTAGTTAAAGACATGACCGGAGCCCTAGTTAGTCACAGCGTCAAGGCCTCAGTTAGGGAAAGCTTCAGGGTCTGAGTTACAGACAGCCTCAGGGCTTCACTTAAAGACAGCGACAGGGCTTTCTTAGGGACAGTGTTAGGACCTTGGTTAGAAATGAGTCAGGATATTAACTCAGGAGAGTGTCAGGATTTTAGTTATTGCTGGCAGCAGGGCCTATATTAAGGACAGATTCCGGGCCTTTGTTAGATTCAGTGTCATGGCCTTAGTTAGGAGTAGTCAGGGCCTTAGTTAGGGAGAGCATTAGGGTTACAGTTAGCATAAGATGCAGGAGATTATCTGGGGACAGAGTCAGGTTCCAGGCCAGAGATAGTGAAAGGAAATGACCAAGGGATAACGAGAAGACCTTAGTTATTGAGGGCATCAGGGCCTTAGTTAGCAGCAGCGTGAGCGCCTTAGTCAGGACCAGCGCCAGGGCTTGATGTATGGACAGCATCAGAGCCTAACTAAGGTACAGCAACAGGGCCTAAGTGAGGCCTATCTTTAGGGCCTGAGTAAGGGACAGTATCAGGGCATGACTTAGGAGCAGCAGAAAGGCCTCTGTAGGATCAGCATTAGGGTCTTCGTTAAAGCTATTATCAGGGCCTCCGTTAGGGATAGCCTCAAGGCCTCACTTAGGGACAGCGTCAGGGCTTACTTTGGGAAAGTTTCAGGACCTTGGTAAGACATGGGTCAGGCTATTAGCTCAGGATAATATCAGGTGTTCAGATATTGACGGCAGCAGGGCCTTAGTTAGAGGCAGTGTCAGGGCCTAAGTTAGGACTAGCATCAGAGCCTTTGTTAGGTACAGTGTCAGTGACTGAGTTAGGTGTAGTGTCAGAGCCTTAGTTAGGGACAGTGTCAGGGCCTGCATTAGGACGAGCCTCCAGGCCTCAGTTAGGGACAGGTTCACGGCCTCGGACCTAAATTCAGGGCCTCATATAGGGACAGAATCAGGGATTTAGCTAGCATAAGGGGATCTACAGCTGAAAGCAACCTGAACACCACCACAAGCAGATGCAGAAGTGAACCATGCACGCTCCTATGAAGGAATATTCCACAGCAGTTGAGTACATTTTGTTTAAATTTAGTAACACTCTAAAAATTAGGTTTTGAAGAAAACTACATTCAGAAGATGAAAGAATCTCGTTCTAAAGAATCTCTTTAGCTAATCTCGACATTAGCTAAAGAGAAGGTTAGGTTAAGGTCTAGGGAGAGTGTCAGGAAATGACCTAGGGATAGTGTCAAGACCTTAGTTACTTAGCACATCAGGACCTAATTTAGGAGCAGTGAGTGTCAGGGCTTCGGGTAGGAAGAGCGTCAGATCCTGACTTAGGGAGTGGGACAGGGCCTGAGTGAGGCCTAGCGTCAGGGCCTTAGCTAGAGACAGTGTCAGGGCATGACTTAGGAGAAGCATAAGAGCCACGGTAGGATCAGCCTCAGGGGCTATGTTAAAGATATTATCAGGGCCTCTGTTAGGGACAGCCTCAAGGCGTCACTTAGAGACAGCATCAGGGCTTCCTTAGGGACAGTTTCAGTACCTTGGTAAGAGATGGGTCAAGAAATTAGCTCAGGATAGTGTCAGGACTTTAGATATTGACGGCAGCAGGGCCTTAGTTAGGGACAGTGTCAGGCCCTGAATTAGGACGAACATCGAGGCCTTAGGTACGGACAGGGTCACAGCCTCGAGAGTAATTTTAGGCCCTTAGTTAAGGACAGCAGCAGGGCTGTAGTTAGCATAAGAGGCACGACATTTGCTAGGGACAGGGTCAGGTTATGGTCTAGGGATAGTGTCAGGAAAGGACCTAAGCATAGTGTCAAAACCTTAATTACAGAGAGTATCAGATCCTTATTTAGAACCAGTGTCAGGGCTTCAGGTAGGGACAGCATCAGAGCCTGACTTAGGGCGAGCGACAGGGTCTGAGTGAGGCCTAGCGTCAGGCCCTTAGCTCAGGACACTGTCAGGGCAGGACTTAGGAACAGAATCAGCGCCTCCGTTGGATCAGCCTTAGCATCTTTGTTACAGATATGATCAGGGCCTGACTTAGTCACAGCTTCAAGGCCTCAGTTAGGGAAAGCTTCAGGGCCTGAGTTAGGGACAGCCTCAGTTCTTAACATAGGGACAGCGACAGGGCTTTCTTAGGGACAGTGTCAGGACCTTGGTTAGAAATATGTCAGGATATTAACTCAGGCTAGTGTCCAGTTTTTAGTTATTGGTGACAGCAGGGCCTATATTAGGGGCAAATTCTGAGCCTTACTTAGAGGCAGTGTCATGGCCTGAGTTAGGACTAGCATCAGAGCCCTTGTAAAGTACAGTGTCAGGGACTGAGTTAGGTGTAGTGTCAGGGCTTTAGTTCGGGACAGTGACAGCACCTCAGTTAGGATGAGCCTCCAACCTCAGTTAGGGACAGGTTGATGGCCTCGGGCCTAATTTCAGGCTCTTAGTTAGAGACAGCATCAGGGATTTAGTTAGCATAAGAGGCTCGACAATAGCTAAAGACAAGTTTAGGTTAAGATCTAGGGATAGTGTCAGGACCATAGCTAATTAGAGCATCAGTGCCTAATTTAGGCCCAGTGTCAGGGCTTCAGGTAGGGACAGAGTCTTAGCCTGACTTAGGGAGAGCGACAGGGCCTGAGTGATGCCTAGAGTCAGGGCCTTAGCTACGGACAGCGTCAGGGCATGACATAGGATCAACATCAGGGTCTCTGTAAGATCAGCATTAGAGTTTAGTTAAAGACATTATCAGGACCTCTGTGAGGGACAGCCTCAGGGCCTCACTTAGGGACAGTGTCAGGGCTAACTTTGGGAGAGTTTCAGGACCTTGGTAAGACATGGGTCAGGATATTAGCTCAGGATAATGTCAGGACTTTAGATATTGATGGTAGCAGCGCCTACGTTAGGGAAAGTTTCAAGGCGATTAGTGTCAAGGCCTTATTTAGGACCAATTTTAGGGCTTTAGTTTGGACTAGCAACAAAGCCTTTGTTAAGTATCATGTCGGGGCCTAAGTTAGGTGTAGTGTCAGGGCCATTGTTAGGGACAGTATCAGGGCCTGACTTAGGAGAAGTTCAGGGCCTTAGCCAGGGAAAGTGTCAGGGCCTTAGTTAGGGACATTATCAGGGCCTGAATTAGCAGTAGTGTCCAAAGTCCTTAGTGAGGAGAGTAAGGAGTAAGTCAGGACTCAGGCCCTGACACTGTTCTTAAATAAGGCCCTGACATTACCTGTAACACAGGTCCTGATCTGATTCCTATCATAGGCGCTGATGTTGGACTTAACTAAGGCCCTGACACTGGTCCTAACTAAAGCTGTGACACTACTCTTAACTCAGGCCCTGACACTGTCCCTAACAAAGCCTCTGACACTACTCCTAAATCAGCCACTGACACTGTCCCTAACTAAGGCCCTGACATACACCTAACTCAGGCCCTGACACTGTCTCTAACTAAGGCCCTGACACTATTCATAGCTCACGCCCTAACACAACTCCTAAATCATGCCCTGACAATGTCCCTAACTAAGGCCCTGACACTATTCCTAACTCAGGCGCTGACACAATACTTAAGGAAGGCCCTGACATTACTCCTAACTCAGGCCCTGAAAAGGTCCCTAACTAAGGCCGACACAACTCCTAACTCAGGCACTAACACTGTCCTAAATAAGGCCCTGAAACTATTCCTAACTGAGGCGCTGATACAATACCTAACGAAGGCACTGATGCTACTCCTACCTAAGGCCCTGACACTACTCTTATCTCAAGCAATGACACTGTCCCTAACGTAGGCCCTGACTCTACTCCTGACTCAGGCACTGACACTGGCCCTAACTTAGGCCCTGACACTACTCCTAACTAAGCAACTGACACTGTCCCTAACTAAGGCCCGGACACTACTCCTGACTCAGGCACTGACACTGTCACTAACTAAGGCCCTGACACTATTCATAGCTCACGCCCTAACATAACTCTTAAATCATGCCCTGAAAATTTCCGTAAGGCCCTGACACTACTTCCAAACTAGGCACTGACATTGTCCCTAACTAAGGCCCTGACACTACTCTCAAACTAGGCACTGACATTGTCTCTAACTAAGGCCTTGACATTACTCTCAACTCAGGCAATAACACAGTACCTAACTAAGGACTTGACACTACTCTTAACTTAGGCCCTGGCACAGTCCCTAACAAAGGCCTGCCACTACCCCCAACTCTGGCACTGAGACTGTCCCTAACTACGGCCATCACACTATTCCTAACTCAGGCACTGACGCTGTTCCTAAGTCAGGCCCTGACACTACTCCCAACTCAGGAACTGATGCTGTCCCTAACTAAGTTCGACACTACTCCCAACTCAGGCACTGACGCTGTCCCTAACTAAGGCTCTGACACTACTCCCAACACAGGCATTGACACTGTCCCTAACTAAGGCCCTCACACTACTACTTACTTAGGCACTGATACGCTACCTAACTAAGTCCCTGAGACTACTTCTACCTCAGACCCTGACACTGTCCCTAACGAAGGGCCTGATACTACTCCCAACACAGGCACTGACACTCTCCCTAACTAAGGCCTTGACACTACTTTTAACTCATGTCCTGATGCTGTCCCCAAAAAAGACACTGAGACTAATCCCAACACAGGCACTGACACTCTCCCTAACTAAGACCCTGACACTACTCCCATCTCAGCCACTGACACTGTCCCTAATGCCCTGACACTACTCACAACTCAGGCACTGACACTGTTCCTAACTACCGGTCTCAGACTACTCCTAACTTAGGCCCTGACACTATTCCTAACACAGTCACTGACACTCTCCCTAACTAAGGTCCTGAGACTATTCCTAACTCAGACCATGACACTGTCCATAATAAAGACCCTGACAAAAATCCCAACTTAGGCACTGACAATGTCCGTAACTAAGGCCCTGACACTATTCCCATCTCAGCCAATGACACCGTCCCTAACTATGGCCCTGACACTACTCCCAACGCAAGCACTGGCGCTGTCCCTAACTAAGGCACTGGCACTACTCCCAACTCGCCCTGGCGCTGTCCCTAACTAAGGCTCTGACACTACTCCCAATTCAGGCAATGACAATGTCCCTAACTGAGGCAATGATACTACTCCCAACTCAAGCACTAAGGCTCTGGATCATTGTGATGACAAGCGCCATGGAGCACTGTGATGACAAGGGCCATGGAGAATTGTGATGACGGGTCCTGGAGCATTGTGGTGACAAGGGCCATGGAGCATTTTGATGACAGGGGTCATGGGGCATTGTGATGAAAGTGGTCATGGGGCATTGTGATGAAAGTGGTCATGGAACATTGTGATAAAAGTGGTCATGTAGCATTGTGATGAAAAGTGCTATGGAGCATTGGGATGACAGGGGTCATGGAACATTGTGATGATAAGGGCATGGAGCATTGTGATGAAAGGGGTCATGGAACATTGTGATGATAAGGGCATGGAGCATTGTGATGACAATGGCATGTAGCATTGCGATGACAAAAGTCATGGAGCATTGTGATGACAAGGGCGTGGAGCATTGTGATGACAGTGGTCATGGAACATTGTGACGATAAGGGCATCTATGACCACTTTCATCACAATGCTTCATGATTCCTGTTATTTCAATGCTCCATGGCCTTTGTATTTACAGTGTTCCATTGTCCCGATAATCGAGTTGCTCCATGAACACTTTCATCACAATGCCCAATGCCACATCTCATCACAATTCTCCATGGCATTTGTCATCACAATGCCCCATGACCCCTGTCATCACAATGCTCAATGGCCCTTGTCATCACAGTGCTCCATGACCCCTGTCATCACAATGCTCTATGGCCTTTGTCATCAAAATGCTAAATGGCACTTGTCATCACAATACTCTATGACGCCTTTCATCACTATTCTCCATGTCACTTGTTATCACAATGCTCCATGGCCCCTGTAATCACAGTGCTCCATGACCCCTGTCATCACAGTGCTCCATGGCCCTTGTCATCACAGTGCTCCCAGCCTTGGTCATCACACTGCTCCATGGCCCCTGTAATCAAAATGCTCCATGCCCTTGTCATCACAAGGCTCCAGAACTCTTGCCATTATAATGCTCCATGTCCGTTTCATCACCATGCTCCATGACACTTGTCATCACAATGCTCCATGGCCCCTCTCATTATTGTGCTCCAAAATAACTTCAATCACATTTCTAGATGACCACTGCCATCACAATGCCCCATGACATTGTCATCCCAATTTGCCAGGACCATTGTCATCACAATGCTCCTTGAACCATGTCATCACCGGGTCCCAGGACACTTGTCATCACAATGATCCATTACCACTTTCATCACAATGCTCCATGACCACTGTCATCTCAATGCTCCATGGCCTTTGTATTCACAATGCTCCATGGCCCCTGTAATCACAGTGCTCCATAACACCTTTCATCATAATGCTCCATGACCACTGCCATCTCAATGCCCCATGACGCCTGTCATCACAATTCTCCAAGGCCCCTCTCATCACAATGCTCCATGACACTTGTCATCACATTGCTCCATAACACCTGTCATCACAGTTTTCCCTGCCCAAGTCATCACAATGCTCCATGTCCCCTATAATCACAATACTCCATGCCTTTTTCCTCACAATGCTCCAGAATTCTTGTCATCACAATGTTCCATGACCATGGCATCACAATGCTCCATGGCCCTTGTCATCACAATGCTCCAGAATTCTTGTCATCACAATGTTCCATGACCGTGTCATCACAATGCTACATGACCCTGGTCATCACAGTTCTCCATGACCTTTGTCATCACAATGCTCTATGTCGCTTTTCAGCACAATTCTCAATGACCACTTTAATGACTATGTTCGCTGACCATTTTCATCACATTTCTCTATGGTCATTACAATTCCCCATGGCCCCTTTCTGCACAATGCTCCATGTCGTAATCATCACAATGCTCTAGAACACTTGTCATCATAATACTCCTTTCCCGTGTCATCCCATTGCTCAATGACAGTTGTCATCAAAATGTTCCTTGGCCTTTGTCATCACAGTGCTCCATGATACCTTTAATCAAAATTCGACATGACCACTCTCATCACAATGCAAGATGACCAATGTCATCACAATGCCCCATGACACGTGTCATCACAATTCGCCTTGGCCTTTGTCATCTCAATGCTGTATGAACCGTGTCATCACTAGGTTCCAGGACACTTGTCATCACAGTGATCTATGACCACTTTCATTACAATGCTTCATGATCCCTGTTATCTCAAAGCTCCATGGTCTTTGTATTTACAATGTTCCATTGTTCCGATAATCGCGTTGCTCCATGACCCCTTTCATCACAATGCCCAATGCCACATCTCATCACAATTCTCCATGGCATTTGTCATCACAATTCCCCATGAACCCTGTCATCACCAAGCTCCATGGCCCTTGTCATCACATTGCTCCATGACCCCTGTCATCAAAATGCTGTATGGCCTTTGTCATCAAAATGCTAAATGGCACTTGTCATCACAATGCTCTATGACACCTGTCATCACTATTCTCCATGTCACTTGTTATCACAATGCTCCATGGCCCCTGTAATAACAGTACTCCATGACTCCTTTCATCACAATGCCCAATGCCACATCTCATCACAATTCTCCATGGCATTTGTCATCACAATGCCCCATGACCCCTGTCATCACAATGCTCCATGGCCCTTGTCATCACAGTGCTCCCAGCCTTTGTCATCACCCTGCTCCATGGCCCCTGTAATCACAATGCTCCATGCCCTTGTCATCACAAGGCTCCAGAACTCTTGTCATTATAATGCTCCATGTCCGTTTCATCACCATGCTCCATGACACTTGTCATCACAATGCTCCATGGCCCATCTCATTACTGTGCTCCATAATAACTTTACTCACATTTCTAGATGACCACTGCCATCAAAATGTCCCATGACATTGTCATCACAATTCGCCATGACCATTGTCATCACAATGCTCCTTGAACCATGTCATCACCCGGTCCCAGGACACTTGTCATCACAATGATCCATAACCACATTCATCACAATGCTCCATGACCACTGTCATCTCAATGCTCCATGGCCTTTGTATTCACAATGCTCCATGGCCCCTGTAATAACAGTGCTCCATAACACCTTTCATCATAATGCTCCATGACCACTGCCATCTCAATGCCCCATGACGCCTGTCATCACAATTCTACAAGGCCCCTCTCATCACAATGCTCCATGACCCTTGTCATCACATTGCTCCATAACACCTGTCATCACAGTGTTCCCTGCCCATGTCATCACAATGCTCCATGTCCCCTATAATTACAATGCTCCATGCCTTTTTCCTCACAATGCTCCAGAATTCTTGTCATCACAATGTTCCATGACCATGGCATCACAATGCTCCATGGGCCTTGTCATCACAATGCTCCAGAATTCTTGTCATCACAATGTTCCATGATCGTGGCATCACAATGCTCCATGGCCCTGGTCATCACAGTTCTCCATGACCTTTTTCATCACAATGCTCTATGTTGCTTTTCAGCAAAATTCTAAATGACCACTTTAATCACTATGTTCGCTGACCATTTTCATCACATTTCTCTATCGTCATTACAATTCCCCATGGCCCCTTTCTTCACAATGCTCCATGATGCCTGTCATCACAACGCTCCATGGCTTTTGTTATCACAATGCTCCAGGACCAGTTTCATCACAATACTCCATCCCCCTTTTCATCACAGTGCACAATGAAACCTTTCATTACATTGTTCCATGACAATTGTCATCACAATTTTCCATAGCCTTTATGGTCACAATGCTCCCAGGCACTTTTCATCACGATGAACCATGAAAACTTTCATTACATTGCTCCATGACCATTGTCATCAAAATAGTCCATACCCTTGTCAACACAATGCTGCATAATCCCTGTCATCACAATTCTCCATGACTGCTGTCATCACAATAATCCAGGACAATTTCCATAACAATGCTTCATGCCCCCAGTCATCACAGTGCTCCATGAGACCTTTCATCACAATTCCGAGATGATCAGTGTCATCACAATGCCTCATGACTCCTGTCATCACAACTCGCTATGACCCTTGTCATCACAATACGCGATGAACCGTGTCATCACAGTGTTCCAGGACATATGTCATCACAATGATCCATGACTACTTTCATCACAATGCTCCAATACACCTGTCATCAGAATGCTCCATGGCCCCTGTTATCATAATGCCCCATGATCTCTTTCATCACAATGTTCCATGACCACTGTCAACACCATGCCTCATGACGACTGTCATCTCAATGCTCCATGGCCCCTTTCATCACAATGCTCCAAGAACTCAGTCATTACAGTGTTCCCTGCCCTTTTCATCACAATGCTCCATGGGCCCTGTCATCACAATGCTCCATGTCCATGTCATCAAAATGCTCCAGAACTCTTGTCATCATAATGCTCCATGCCAATGTCATCAAAATGCCCCATGACACTTGTCATCACAGTGCTCCAAGGCCTTTTTCATCACAAGATTCCATGGCCCCTGTCATCACAGTGATCTATGATACCTTTCATCACAATTCTAGATGACGCCTGTCATCACAATGCTGTATGGCTTTTGTCATCACAATGCTAAATGGCACTTGCCATCACAATGCTCTATGACGCCTCTCATCACTATTCTCCATGTCACTTGTTTTCAAAATGCTTCATGGCCCCTGTAATCACAGTACTCCATGACCCCTTCCATCACAATGCCCAATGCCACATCTCATCACAATTCTCCATGGCATTTGTCATCACAATGCCCCATGACCCCTGTTATCACAATGCTCCATGGCCCTTGTCATCACAGTGCTCCCAGCCTTTGTCATCACACTGCTCCATGGCCCCTGTAATCAAAATGCTCCATGCCCTTGTCATCACAAGGCTCCAGAACTCTTGTCATTATAATGCTCCATGTCCGTTTCATCACCATGCTCCATGACACTTGTCATCACAATGCTCCATGGCCCCTCTCATTACTGTGCTCCATAATAACTTTAATCACATTTCTAGATGACCACTGCCATCACAATGCCCCATGACATTGTCATCACAATGCACCATGACCATTGTCATCACAATGCTCCATGACCACTGTCATCTCAATGCTCCATGGCCTTTGTATTCAGAATGCTCCATGGCCCCTGTAATCACAGTGCTCCATAACACTTTTCATCATAAGGCTCCATGACCACTGCCATCTCAATGTCCCATGACGCTTGTCATCACAATTCTCCAAGGCCCCTCTCATCACAATGCTCCATGACACTTGTCATCACATTGCTCCATAACACCTGTCATCACAGTGTTCCCTGCCCATGTCATCACAATGCTCCATGTCCCCTATAATCACAATGCTCCATGCCTTTTTCCTCACAATGCTTCAGAATTCTTGTCATCACAATGTTCCATGATCGTGGCATCACAATGCTCCATGGCCCTTGTCATCACAGTTCTCCATGACCTTTGTCATCACAATGCTCTATGTCGATTTCATCACAATTCTCAATGACCACTTTAATCACTATGCTCGCTGACCATTTTCATCACATTTCTCTATTGTCATTACAATTCCCCAAGGTCCCTTTCTTCACAATGCTCCATGATGCCTATCATCACAATGCTCCATGCCTTTTTTATCACAATGCTCCAGGACCAGTTTCATCACAATACTCCATCCCCCTTGTCATCACAGTGCACAATGAAACCTTCCATTACAATGTAACATAACACTTGTCATCACAATGCTCCATGGCTTTATCGTCACAATGCTCCCAGGCACTTTTCATCACGATGTTCCAGGAAAACTTTCATCACATTGCTCCATGACCATTGTCATCACAATAGTTCATACCCTTGTCAACACAATGCTGCATAATCCCTGTCATCACAATTCTCCATGACTGCTGTCATCACAATAATCCAGGACAATTTTCATAACAATGCTTCATGCCCCCAGTCATCACAGTGCTCCATGATACCTTTCATCACAATTCCTAGATGATCAATAGCATCACAATGCCCCATGACACATGTCATCACAATTCGCTATGACCCTTGTCATCACAATACTTGATGAACCGTGTCATCACAGTGTTCCAGGACACATGTCATCACAATGCTCCATGGCCCCTGTTATCATAGTGCTCCATGATCTCTTTCATCACAATGCTCCATGAACACTGTCATCACCATACCTCATGACGCCTGTCATCTCAATGCTCCAATGCCCCTTTCATCACAATGTTCCATTAACCCAGTCATCACAGTGTTCCCTGCCCTTTTCATCACAATGCTCCATGTGACCTGTCATCACAATGCTCCATGCCCTTGTCATCAAAATGCTCCAGAACTCTTGTCATCATAATGCTCCATGCCAATGTCATCAAAATGCCCCATGACACTTGTCATCACAATGCTCCATGTCCTTTGTCATCACAATGTTCCATGGCCCCTGTCATCAAAGTGCTCCATGATACCTTTCATCACAATTCTAGATGACCACTGTCATCACAATGCCCCATGACAGATGTCGTCACAATTTGCCATGGTCCTTGTCATCACAATGCTCCATAAACCGTGTCATCACAATGTTCCAGGACACTTGCCATCAAAATGATCCATGATAACTTTCGTTACAATGCTCCATTAACCCTGTCATCTCAATGCTCCATAGCCTTTGTATTCACAATGCTCCATGGCACCTGTAATCAGAGTGCTCCATGACCACTTTCATCACAATGCTCCAAGATCGCTGTCATCACAATGCCCCATGACGCCTGCCATCACAAAACTCTAAGGCCTCTCTTACCAAAAAGGTCCATGATCCCTGTCAGCACAATGTTCCATGACACTTTTCATCACAATGCTCCATGCCCTTTCATCACAATGCTCCAGAATTCTGTCATCGCAATGTTCCTTGAACCGTGTCATCACAATGCTCCATGACCCTGGTCATAACTGTTCTCCATGACCTTTGTCATCACAATGCTCTATGTCGCTTTTCATCACAATTCTAAATCACAACTTTAATCACTATGCTCGCTGACCATTTTCATCACATTTCTCTATTGTCATTACAATTCCCCATGGCCCCTTTCTTCACAATGCTCCATGATGCCTGTCATCACAATGCTCCATGGCTTTTGTTATCACAATGCTCCAGGACCAGTTTCATCACAATACTCCATCCCCCTTGTCATCACAGTGCACAATGAAACCTTTCATTACAATGTTCCATGACACTTGTCATCACAATGTTCCATGGCCTTTATCGTCACAATGCTCCCAGGCACTTTTCATCACGATGTTCCATGAAAACTTTCATCACATTGCTCCATGATCATTGTCATCACAATAGTCCATACGCTTGTCAACACAATGCTGCATAATCTCTGTCATCACAATTCTCCATGACTGCTGTAATCACAATAATCCAGGACAATTTTCATAACAATGCTTCAGGCCCCAATCATCACAGTGCTCCATGATACCTCTCATCACAATTCCAAGATGATCAATGTCATCACAATGCCCCATGACACCTGTCATCACAATTCGCTATGACCCCTGTCATCACAATACTTGATGAACCGATTCATCACAGTGTTCCAGGACACATGTCATCACAATGATCCATGACTACTTTCATCACAATGCTCTTATACACCTGTCATCAGAATGCTCCATGGCCCCTGTTATCATATTGCTCCATGATCTCTTTCATCACAATGCTCCATGACCACTGTCAACACCATGCCTCATGACGCCCGTCATCTCAATGCTCCATGGCCCCTTTCATCACAATGCTCCATGATGCCTATCATCACAATGTGCCATGGCATTTTTTATCACAATGCTCCAGGAACAGTTTCATCACAATACTCCATCCCCCTTGTCATCACCATGCACAATGAAACCTTTCATTACAATGTTCCATGACACTTGTCATCACATTGCTCCATGGCCTTTATCATCACAATGCTCCCAGGCACTTTTCATCACGATGTTCCATGAAAACTTTCATCACATTGCTCCATGACCATTGTCATCACAATACTCCATACGCTTGTGAACACAATGCTGCATAATCTCTGTCATCGCAATTCTCCATGACTGCTGTCATCACAATAATCCAGGACAATTTTCATAACAATGCTTCATGCCCCCAATCATCACAGTGCTCCATGATACCTTTCATCACAATTCCGAGATGATCAATGTCATCACAATGCCCCATGAAATCTGTCATCACAATTCGCTATGACCCTTGTCATCACAATGATCCATGACTACTTTCATCACAATGCTCCAATACACATGTCATCAGAATGCTCCATGGACCCTGTTATCACCATGCCTCATGACGCCTGTCATCTCAATGCTCCATGGCCCCTTTCATCACAATGCTCCATGAAAACAGTCATCACAGTGTTCCCTGCCATTTTCATCAAAATGCTCCATGGGCCCTGTCATCACTATGCTCCATGTCCATGTCATCAAAATGCTCCAGAACACTAGTCATCATAATGCTCCATGCCAATGTCATCAAAATGCCCCATGACACTTGTCATCACAATGCTCCATGGCCTTTGTCATCACAATGTTCCATGGCCCCTGTCATCACAGTGCTCCATGATACCTTTCATCACAATTCTAGACGACCACTGTCATCACAATGCCCCATGACAGATGTCATCACAATTCTTCATGGTCCTTGTCATCACAATGTTCCATGAACCGTGTCATCACAAGGTTCCAGGACACTTGTCATCACAATGATCCATGATCACTTTCATCACAATGCTCCATGAAACCTGTCATCTCAATGCTCCATAGCCTTTGTATTCACAATGCTCCATGGCCCCTGTAATCACAGTGCTCCATGACCCCTTTCATCACAATGCTCCAAGACCGCTGTCATCACAATGCCCCATGACGCATGCCATCACAAATCTCCAAGGCCTCTTTTACCAAAAACTCCATGATCCCTGTCAGCACAATGTTCCATGACACTTTTCATCACAATGCTCCAATACACCTGTCATCACAATGCTCCATGGCCCCTGTTATCATATTGCTCCATGATCTCTTTCATCACAATGCTCCATGAGCACTGTCATCACCATGCCTCATGACGCCTGTCATCACAATGTTCCATGGCCCCTTTCATCACAATGCTCCATAAACCCAGTCATCACAGTGTTCCCTTCCTTTTTCATCACAATGCTACATGGGCCCTGTCATCACAATGCTCCATGCCCTTGTCATCAAAATGCCCCATGACACTTGTCATCACAATGCTCCATGGCCTTTGTCATCACAATGTTCCATGGCCCCTGTCAGCACAGTGCTCCATGATACCTTTCATCACAATTCTAGATGACCACTGTCATCACAATGCCCCATGACAAATATCATCACAATTCTTCATGGTCCTTGTCATCACAATGTTCCATGAACCGTGTCATCACAAGTCTCCAGGACACTTGTCATCACAATGATCCATGATCACTTTCATCACAATGCTCCATGAAACCTGTCATCTCAATGCTCCATAGCCTTTGTATACACAATGCTCCATGGCCCCTGTAATCACAATGCTCCATGCCCTTGTCATCACAATTCTCCAGAACACTTGTCATCATAATACTCTATTCCCGTGTCATCCCATTGCTCAATGACACTTGTCATCAAAATGTTCCTTGGCCTTTGTCATCACAGTGCTCCATGATACCTTTAATCAAAATTCTACATGACCACTGTCATCACAATGCAAGATGACCAATCTCATCACAATGCCACATGACACGTGTCATCACAATTCGACTTGGCCGTTGTCATCTCAAAGCTGTATGAACCGTGTCATCACTAGGTTCCAGGACACTTGTCATCACAGTGATCCATGACCACTTTCATCACAGTGCTTCATGAACTCTGTTATCTCAATGCTCAATGGCCTTTGTATTCACAATGCTCCATTGTCCCGATAATCACGTTGCTCATTGAACACTTTCATCACAATGCTCCTTGACCACTGTCACCATAATGCCCCATGACGTCTCTCATCACTGTGCTCCAAGGCCACTCGCGTCAAAATGCTCCATGATCTATGTCAGCACAATATTGCATGACACTTGTCATCACAATGCTCCATGATCCCTGTAATCACAATGATCCCTGCCAATGTCATCACAATGCTCCATGTCTCCTGTAATCACAATGCTCCATGCCCTTGTCATCACAATGCTCCAGGTCTGTTGTCATCACCATGCTTCATGCTCGTGTCATCACAATGCTCCATGAATCTTGTCTTCACAATGCTCCATGGCCCATGTCATCACAGTGCTCCATGACCCCTGTCATCACAATGCTCTATGGCCTTTGTCATCACAATGCTCCGTGACCCCTATCAACACAATGCCTGATGACCCCTGTCATCAAAATGCTAAATGGCACTTGTCATCACAATGCTCTATGACGCCTGTCATCACTATTCTCCATGTCACTTGTTTTCAAAATGCTCCATGGCCCCTATAATCACAGTACTCCATGACCCCTTTCATCACAATGCCCAATGCCACCTCTCATCACAATTCACCTTGGCATTTGTCATCACGATGCTCCATGACACCTGTCATCACAATGCTCCATGACACTTGTCATCACAATGCTCGATGGCCCTTGTCAACACAATGTTCCTTTGTGCTTTTCATCACAATGCTCCATGACAACTTTCATCAAAGTACTCCAAGATTTGTTTCATCACAATGGTCCTTGGCCCAAGTCATTACAAATCCACATGATCCCTTTCATCACAATTCTCCATGGCAACTTACATAAAAATGCTCTATGCCCCTGTCATCACAATGCCAAATGATACCTGTTTTTACTATGATCCATGACCCTTGCCATAACAAGGCTCCATGTTCCTTGTATTCACAATGCTCCTTGGCCCTTGTCATCACAATGCTCTATAGCGCTTTTCATCGCAATGCTCCATGACCGCTTTCAGCACAATGCCCCTTGACCCCTGTCATCACGATGCTCCATGGCCCTTGTCATCACAATGCTCCATGAAACATTTTCTTACAATGCTCCAGTACGCCTTTAATCCAAATTCCCCATGGCCACTGTCATCACAATTCTCCATGACCCCTGTCATCGTAATGGTCCATGACCCGTTTCATCTCAATGCTCCATGACACATGTCACCACAATGCTCCATGACCCCGGTCACCACAAGTTTCCCTGCCCTTGTCATCACAATGCTCCGTGACCCTTGTAATCACAATGGTACATGGCTTTGTCATCACAATGTTCCATGGCCTCTGTCATCTCCATGCTCCATGGTCTTTCTCATCACAATGCTCTATGACACCTGTCATCACAAAGCTTGATGACCATTGTGATCACAATGCTCCAATGCCCCTGTCATCACAATGCAAGATGAACAATGTCATCACAATGCCCCATGACGCGTGTCATCACACCTCGCCTTGGCCCTTGTCATCTCAATGCTGTATGAGCTGTGTCATCACTAGGTTCCAGGACACTTGTCCTCACAGTGATCCATGACCACTTTCATCCCAATGCTCCATGAATCCTGTTATCTCAATGCTCCATGGCCTTTGTATTCACAATGCTCCATTGTCCCGATAATCGCGTTGCTCCATGAACACTTTCATCACAATGCTCCTTGACCACTGTCACCATAATTCCCCATGACGTCTCTCATCACTGTGCTCCAAGGCCACTCTCATCAAAATTCTCCATGACCTGTGTCACCACAATATTGCATGACACTTGTCATCACAATGCTTCATGGACCCTCTAATCACAGTGCTCCATGATCCGTTTCATCAAAATACTCCATGACCTCACTCATCACAATGCCCCATGACCCCTGTAATCACAATGCTCCATGCCCCTTGTCATCACAGTGCTCCAAGCCTTTGTCATCACACTGTTCCATGGCCCCTGTAATCACAATGCTCCATGCCCTTGTCATCACAAGGCTCCAGAACTCTTGTCATTTTAATGCTCCATATCCATTACATCACCATGCTCCATGTCACTTGTCATCACAATGCTCCATGGCCTTTGTCATCACCATATTCCATGGCCCCTATCATCACAGTGCTCCATGATACCTTTCATCACAATTCTAGAAGACCGCTGTCATCACAATGCCCCATGACAGATGTCACCACAATTCGCCATGGTCCTTGTCATCACAATGCTCCATGAACCGTGTCATCACAAGGTACCAGGACACTTGTCATCACAATGATCCAGGATCAATTTCATCACAATGCTCCATGAATCCTGTCATCTCAATACTCAATAGCCTTGGTATTCACAATGCTCCATGCTCCCTGTAATCACAGTGCTCCATGACCCCTTTCATCACAATGCCCCAAGACTGCTGTCATCACAATGCCCCATGATGCCTGCCATCACAAGTCTCCAAGGCCTCTCTTACCAAAAAGCTTCATGATCCCTGTCAGCACAATGTTCCAT
The DNA here is from genome assembly GCF_965194825.1 of Balaenoptera physalus. Taxonomy (NCBI): domain Eukaryota; kingdom Metazoa; phylum Chordata; class Mammalia; order Artiodactyla; family Balaenopteridae; genus Balaenoptera; species Balaenoptera physalus. The sequence goes on from NW_028126078.1 coordinate 373,128, forward strand.
GACACTATTCATCACACTGCTCCATGACCCTTTCATCACAAAGTTCTCTGCCCATATCATCACAATGCTCCTTGTCACCTTTAATCACAATGCTCCATGCCCTTTCATCACAATGCTCCAGAATTCTTGTCAACGCAATGTTCCTTGAACGTGTCATCACAATGCTCCATGACCCTAGTCATCACAAAGCTACATGACCCCTGTCATCACAAAGATCCATGACTCCTTTCCTCACAGTGCTAGAGTACCCTTTTATCACAATGCTCCATGCCATTGTCAGCACAATGCTCCTTGGACCCTGTCATCAAAATGCTCCTTCCCCTTTTCGTCACAATGCTCCAGATATCCTATCATTACAATGCTCCATGCCCGTCTCAACACAATGCTACATGACCCCTGTCATCAAAATGCTTTATGAGACTTGTTATCAGAATGTTCCATGACCTTTTCATCAAAATGATCCATGACCGTTGTCATCACAATGCTGCATGAAACCTTTCATCCCAATTCTCTGTGACCGCTGTCATCACAATGCTCCCGGACAATTTTCATCACAATGCTCCATGCCCCCTGTCATCACGGTGCCCCATAACCCCTGTAATCACAATGCTCCATGACCCTGTCATCACAAAGCTACATGACCCCTGTCATCACATTGTTCCATGGCCTATGTATTCACAATGCTCCATGGACCCTGTAATCACAGTTCTCCATGTTCCCTTTCAACACAATGCTCCATGACACCTGTCATCACAACGTTCCATGAAAGTTGTCATCAAACTGCTACATAACCCCGGTCAGGACAAGGTTCCCAGCACTTGTCATCACAATGCTCCATGACCCTTGTAATCACAATGGTACATGGCCTTGTCATCACAAGGTTCCATGGCCTCTGTCATCACCATGCTCCATGGTCTTTCTCATCACAATGCTCTATGACCCCTGTCATCACAATGCTTGATGACCATTGTCATCACAATGCTCCAATGCCCCTGTCATCACAATGCCTCATGGTCTTTGTAATCACAATGCTCAATGAACCCTGTCATCACAATGCTCCATGCCATTGTCATCACAATGCTCCATGGCTCATGTAATAACAATGCTCCATGCCCTTGTCATCACAACGGTCCAGAACCCTTGTCATCATAATACTCCATTCCCGTGTCATCCCATTGCTCAATGACACTTGTCAGCAAAATGTTCCTTGGCCTTTGTCATCACAGTGCTCCATGATACCTTTAATCAAAATTCTACATGACCACTGTCATCACAATGCAAGTTGACCAATGTCATCACAATGCCCCATGACACGTGTCATCACAAATCGCCTTGGCCCTGTCATCTCAATGCTCTATGAACCGTGTCATCACTAGGTTCCAGGACACTTGTCATCACAGTGATCCATGACCACTTTCATCACAATGCTCCATGAAGTCTGTTACCTCAATGCTCCATGACCTTTGTATTCACAATGCTCCATGGCCCCTGTAATCACAGTGTTCCATAACACCTTTCATCATAATGCTCCATGACCATTGCCATCTCAATGCCCCATGACGCCTGTCATCACAATTCTCCAAGGCCCCTCTCATCACAATGCTCCATGACACTTGTCATCACATTGCTCCATAACACCTGTCATCACAGTGTTCCCTACCCATGTCATCACAAGGCTCCATGTCCCCTATAATCACAATGCTCAATGCCTATTTCCTCACAGTGCTCCAGAATTCTTCTCATCACAATGTTCCATGACCGTGGCATCACAATGCTCCATGACACTTGTCATCACAATGCTCCAGAATTCTTGTCATCACAATGATCCATGACCGTGTCATCACAATGCTACATGACCCTGGTCATCACAGTTCTCCATGACCTTTGTCATCACAATGCTCTATATCGTTTTTCATCACAATTCTAAATCACAACTTTAATCACTATGCTCGCTGACCATTTTCATCACATTTCTCTATTGTCATTACAATTCCCCATGGCCCCTTTCTTCACAATGCTCCATGATGCCTGTCATCACAATGCTCCATGGCTTTTGTTATCACAATGCTCCAGGACCAGTTTCATCACAATACTCCATCCCCCTTGTCATCACAGTGCACAATGAATCGTTTCATTACAATGCTCCATGACACTTGTCATCACAATGCTCCATGGCCTTTATCGTCACAATGCTCCCAGGCACTTTTCATCACGATATTCCATGAAAACTTTCATCACATTGCTCCATGACCATTGTCATCACAATAGTCCATACCCTTGTCAACACAATGCTGCATAATCCCTGTCATCACAATTCTCCATGACTGCTGTCATCACAATATTCCAGGACAATTTTCATACCAATGCTTCAAGTCCCGAGTCATCACAGTGCTCCATGATACCTTTCATCACAATTCCTAGATGATCAATGTCATCACAATGCCTCATGACACCTGTCATCACAATTCGCTATGACACTTGTCATCACAATACTCGATGAACCGTGTCATCACAGTGTTCCAGGACACATGTCATCACCATGATCCATGACTACTTTCATCACAATGCTCCAATGCACCTGTCATCACAATGCTCCATGGCCCCTGTTATCATATTGCTCCATCATCTCTTTCTTCACAATGCTCCATGAACACTGTCATCACCATGCCTCATGATGCCTGTCATCGCAATGCTCCATGGCCCCTTTCATCACAATGCTCCATGAACCCAGTCATCACAGTGTTCCATGCCCTTTTCATCACAATGCGCCATGGGCCCTGTCATCAAAATGCTCCATGCCCTTGTCATCAAAATGCTCCAGAACTCTTGTCATTATTATGCTCCATGCCAATGTCATCAAAATGCCCCATGACACTTCTCATCACAATGCTCCATGCCCCCTGTCATCACGGTGCCCCATAACCCCTGTAATCACAATGCTCCATGACCCTGTCATCACAATGCTACATGACCCCTGTCATCACATTGTTCCATGGCCTATGTATTCACAATGCTCCATGGACCCTGTAATCACAGTTCTCCATGTTCCCTTTCAACACAATGCTCCATGACACCTGTCATCACAATGTTCCATGAAAGTTGTCATCAAACTGCTACATAACCCCGGTCAAGACAAGGTTCCCAGCCCTTGTCATCACAATGCTCCATGACCCTTGTAATCACAATGGTACATGGCCTTGTCATCACAAGGTTCCATGGCCTCTGTCATCACCATGCTCCATGGTCTTTCTCATCACAATGCTCTATGACCCCTGTCCTCACAATGCTTGATGACCATTGTCATCACAATGCTCCAAGGCCCCTGTCAATACAATGCCTCTTGGGCTTTGTAATCACAATGCTCAATGATCCCTGTCATCACAATGCTGCATGCCATTGTCATCACAATGCTCCAGAACACTTGTCATCATAATACTCCATTCCTGTGTCATCCCATTGCTCAATGATACTTGTCAGCAAAATGTTCCTTGGCCTTTGTCATCACAGTGCTCCATGATACTTTTAATCAAAATTCTACATGACCACTGTCATCACAATGCAAGTTGACCAATGTCATCACAATGCCCCATGACAAGTGTCATCACAAATCTCCTTGGCCCTTGTCATCTCAATGCTGTTTGAACCGTGTCATCACTAGGTTCCAGGATACTTGTCATCACAGTGATCCATGACCACTTTCATCACAATGCTCCATGAAGTCTGTTACCTCAATGCTCCATGACCTTTTTATTCAGAATGCTCCATGGCCCCTGTAATCACAGTGTTCCATAACACCTTTCATCATAATGCTCCATGACCATTGCCATCTCAATGCCCCATGACGCCTGTCATCACAATTCTCCAAGGCCCCTCTCATCACAATGCTCCATGACACTTGTCATCACATTGCTCCATAACACCTGTCATCACAGTGTTAACTACCCATGTCATCACAATGCTCCATGTCCCCTATAATCACAATGCTCAATGCCTATTTCCTCACAATGCTCCAGAATTCTTGTCATCACCATGTTCCATGACCGTGGCATCACAATGCTCCATGACCCTTGTCATCACAATGCTCCAGAATTCTTGTCATCACAATGTTCCATGACCGTGTCATCACAATGCTACATGACCCTGGTCATCACTGTTCTCCATGACCTTTGTCATCACAATGCTCTATGTCGTTTTTCATCACAATTCTAAATCACAACTTTAATCACTATGCTCGCTGACCATTTTCATCACATTTCTCTATTGTCATTACAATTCCCCATGGCCCCTTTCTTCACAATGCTCCATGATGCCTGTCATCACAATGCTCCATGGCTTTTGTTATCACAATGCTCCAGGACCAGTTTCATCACAATACTCCATCCCCCTTGTCATCACAGTGCACAATGAATCGTTTCATTACAATGCTCCATGACACTTGTCATCACAATGCTCCATGGCCTTTATCGTCACAATGCTCCCAGGCACTTTTCATCACGATATTCCATGAAAACTTTCATCACATTGCTCCATGACCATTGTCATCACAATAGTCCATACCCTTGTCAACACAATGCTGCATAATCCCTGTCATCACAATTCTCCATGACTGCTGTCATCACAATAAACCAGGACAATTTTCATACCAATGCTTCAAGTCCCGAGTCATCACAGTGCTCCATGATACCTTTCATCACAATTCCTAGATGATCAATGTCATCACAATGCCTCATGACACCTGTCATCACAATTCGCTATGACCCTTGTCATCACAATACTCGATGAACCGTGTCATCACAGTGTTCCAGGACACATGTCATCACCATGATCCATGACTACTTTCATCACAATGCTCCAATACACCTGTCATCACAATGCTCCATGGCCCCTGTTATCATATTGCTCCATCAACTCTTTCTTCACAATGCTCCATGAACTTTGTCATCACCATGCCTGATGATGCCTGTCATCGCAATGCTCCATGGCCCCTTTCATCACAATGCTCCATGAACCCAGTCATCACAGTGTTCCATGCCCTTTTCATCACAATGCGCCATGGGCCCTGTCATCAAAATGCTCCAGAACTCTTGTCATTATTATGCTCCATGCCAATGTCATCAAAATGCCCCATGACACTTCTCATCACAATGCTCCATGGACTTTGTCATCACAATGTTCCATGGCCCCTGTCATCACAATGCTCCATGCCCTTGTCATCAATTGCTCCAGAACCCTTGTCATCATAATGCTCCATGCCAATGTCATCAAAATGCCGCATGACACTTGTCATCACAATGCTCCATGACCCTGTCATCACAATGCTACATGACCGCTGTCATCCCATTGTTCCATGGCCTATGTATTCACAATACTTCATGACCCCTGTCATCACAACGTTCCATGAAAGTTTTTATCAAAATGCTCCATGACCCTGGTCACAACAGCGTTCCCTGCCCTTGTCATCACAATGCTCCGTGACCCTTGTAATCACAAAGGTACATGGCCTTGTCATCACAATGTTCCATGGCCTCTGTCATCACCATGCTCCATGGTCTTTCTCATCACAATGCTCTATGACCCCGGTCATCACAATGCTGTATGACCATTGTAATCACAATGCTCCAATGCCCCTGTCATCACAATGCCTCAGGGTCTTTGTAATCACAATGCTCAATGACCCCTGTCATCACAATCCTCCATGCCATTGTCATCACAATGTTCCATGGCCCATGTAATAACAATGCTCCATGCCCTTGTCATCACAACGCTCCAGAACCCTTGTCATCATAATACTCCATTCCCGTGTCATCCCATTGCTCAATGACACTTGACAGCAAAATGTTCCTTGGCCTTTGTCATCACAGTGTTCCATGATACCTTTAATCAAAATTCTACATGACCACTGTCATCACAATGCAAGATGAACAATGTCATCACAATGCCCCATGACACGTGTCATCACAACTCGCCTTGGTCCTTGTCATCTCAATGCTGTATGAGCTGTGTCATCACTAGGTTCCAGGACACTTGTCCTCACAGTGATCCATGACCACTTTCATCCCAATGCTCCATGAATCCTGTTATCTCAATGCTCCATGGCCTTTGTATTCACAATGCTCCATTGTCCCGATAATCGCGTTGCTCCATGAACACTTTCATCACAATGCTCCTTGACCACTGTCACCATAATTCCCCATGACGTCTCTCATCACTGTGCTCCAAGGCCACTCTCATCAAAATTCTCCATGACCTGTGTCACCACAATATTGCATGACACTTGTCATCAGAATGCTCCATGGCCCCTCTAATCACAGTGCTCCATGATCCGTTTCATCAAAATACTCCATGACCTCACTCATCACAATGCACCATGACCCCTGTAATCACAATGCTCCATGCCCCTTGTCATCACAGTGCTCCAAGCCTTTGTCATCACACTGCTCCATGGCCCCTGTAATCACAATGCTCCATGCCCTTGTCATCACAAGGCTCCAGAACTCTTGTCATTTTAATGCTCCATATCCGTTACATCACCATGCTCCATTTCACTTTTCATCACAATGCTCCATGGCCTTTGTCATCACAATATTCCATGGCCCCTATCATCACAGTGCTCCATGATACCTTTCATCACAATTCTAGATGACCACTGTCATCACAACACCCCATGACAGATGTCACCACAATTCGCCATGGTCCTTGTCATCACAATGCTCCATGAACCGTGTCATCACAAGGTACCAGGACACTTGTCATCACAGTGATCCATGATCAATTTCTTCACAATGCTCCATGAATCCTGTCATCTCAATACTCCATAGCCTTGGTATTCACAATGCTCCATGGTCCCTGTAATCACAGTGCTCCATGACCCCTTTCATTACAATGCTCCAAGACTGCTGTCATCACAATGCCCCATGATGCCTGTCATCACAAATCTCCAAGGCCTCTCTTACCAAAAAGCTTCATGATCCCTATCAGCACAATGTTCCATGACACTATTCATCACACTGCTCCATGACCCTGTCATCACAAAGTTCTCTGCCCATATCATAACAATGCTCTTTGTCACCTTTAATCACAATGCTCCATGCCCTTTCATCACAATGCTCCAGAATTCTTGTCAACGCAATGTTCCTTGAACGTGTCATCACAATGCTCCATGAATGTTGTCTTCACAATGCTCCATGGCCCATGTCTTCACAGTGCTCCATGACCCCTGTCATCACAATGCTCTATGGCCTTTGTCATCACAATTCTCCGTGACCCCTGTCAACAAATGCCTGATGACCCCAGTTATCAAAATGCTAAATGGAAGTTGTCATCACAATGCTCCATGATATATTTCCTCACAATGCTCCAGTACGCCTTTCATCCAAATTCCCCATGGCCACTGTCATCACAATTCTCCATGACCCCTGTCATCGTAATGGTCCATGACCCGTTTCATCTCAATGCTCCATGACACCTCTCATCACAATGCTCCATGGCCTTTGTCATCACAATGCTCCATGGCCCCTGTAATCACAGTGCTTCATGACCCGTTTCATCTCAATTCTTCATGACCTCACTCATCACAATGCCCCATGACCCCTGTAATCACAATGCTCCATGGCCCTTGTCATCACAGTGTTCCAATCCTTTGTCATCACACTGCTCCATGGCCCCTGTAATCACAATGCTCCATGCCCTTGTCATCACAAGGCTCCAGAACTCTTGTCAATATAATGCTCCATGTCCGTTTCATCACCATGCTCCATGACATTTGTTATCACAATGCTCAATGGCCTTTGTCATCACAATGTTCCATGGGCCCTGTCATCACAGTGCTCCATGATACCTTTCATCACAATTCTATATGACCACTGTCATCACAATGTCCCATGACAGATTTCATCACAATTCGCCATGGTCCTTGTCATCACAATGCTCCATGAACCGTGCCATCACTAGGTTCCAGGACACTTGTCATCACAAAGCTCCATGACCCCTGTCATCACAATGATCCATGACTCCTTTCCTCACAGTGCTCCAGTACCCTTTTCATCTCAATGCTCCATGCCATTGTCAGCACAATGCTCCTTGGACCCTGTCATCAAAATGCTCCATCCCCTTTCCATCACAGTGCTCCAGATATCCAATCATTACAATGATCCATACCCGTCTCAACAGAATGCTACATGACCCCTGTCATCAAAATGCTTTATGAATCTTGTTATCAGAATGTTCCATGACCCCTGTCATCAAAATGATCCGTGACCGTTTTCATCACAATGCAGCATGATACCTTTCATCCCAAATCTCTGTGACCGCTGTCATCACACTGCTCCATGAACCCTGTCATCTCAATGCTCCATAGCCTTTGTATTCACAATGCTCCATGGCCCCTGTAATCACAGTGCTCCATGACGCCTTTCATCACAATGCTCCAAGAGTGCTGTCATGACAATGCCTCATGACGCCTGCCATCACAAATCTCCAAGGCCTCTCTTACCAAAACGCTCCATGATCCCTGTGAGCACAATGTTCCCTGACACTTTTCATCACAATGCTCCATGACCCCTGTCATCACAAAGTTCTCTGCCCATATCATCACAATGCTCCTTGTCACCTTTAATCACAATGTTCCATGCCCTTTCATCACAATGCTCCAGAATTCTTATCATCGCAATGTTCCTTGACCGTGTCATCACAATGCTCCATGACCCTTGTTATCACAAAGCTCCATGAACCCTGTCATCACAATGATCCATGATTCCTTTCCTCACAGTGCTCCAGTACACTTTTCATCACAATGCTCCATGCCATTGTCAGCACAATGCTCCTTGGACAGTGTCATCAAAATGCTCCATCCCCTTTTCATCACAATGCTCCAGATATCCTATCATTACAATGTTCCATGCCTGTCTCAACACAATGCGCCAGGTCTGTTGTCATCACCATGCTTCATGCCCGTGTCATCACAATGCTCCATGAATCTTGTCTTCACAATGCTCCATGGCCCATGTCATCACAGTGCTCCATGACCCCTGTCATCACAATGCTCTATGGCCTTTGTCATTACAATGCTCCATGACCCCTGTCAACACAATGCCTGATGACACCTGTCATCAAAATGCTAAATGGCACTTGTCAACACAATGCTCTATGATGCCTGTCATCGCTATTCTCCATGTCATTTGTTATCACAATGCTCCATGGCCCCTGTAATTAAAGTATTACATGACCCCTTTCATCACAAGGCCCAATGCCACCTCTCATCACAATTCTCCATGGCATTTGTCATCACGATGCTCCATGAAACCTGTCATCACAATGCTCTATGACACTTGTCATCACAATGCTCGATGGCCGTTGTCATCACAATGTTCCTTGGTGCTTTTCATCGCAATGCTCCATGACAACTTTCATCAAAATACTCCAAGATTTGTTTCATCACAAGGCTCCATGGCCCTTGTCATTAGAAATCCACATGATCCTTTTCATCACAATTCTCCATGGCAACTTACAAAAAAATTCTCCATGCCCCTGTCATCACAATGACCAATGATATCTCTTTTTACAATGATCCATGACCCTTGTCATCCCAAAGGCTCCATGTCCCTTGTATTCACAATGCTCCATGTCGCTTGTCATCACAATGCTCAAAAGTGCTTTTCATCACAATGCTCCAGGACCGCTTTCAGCACAATGCCCCATGACCCCTGTCATCACGATGCTCCATGCCAATGTCATCACAATGCCCCATGTCTCCTGTAATCACAATGATCCATGCCCTTGTCATCACAAGGCTCCAGAACTCTTGCCATTATAATGCTCCATTTCCGTTTCATCACCATGCTCCATGAAACTTGTCATCACAATGCTCCATGGCCCCTCTCATTACTGTGCTCCATAATCACTTTAATCACATTTCTACATAACCACTGCCATCACAATGCCCCATGACATGGTCATCACAATTCGACATGACCATTGTCATCACAATGCTCCATGAACCATGTCATCATAGGGTCCCAGGACACTTGTCATCAAAATGATCCATTACCACTTTCATCAAAATGCTCCATGATCACTGTCATCTCAATGCTCCATGGCCTTTGTATTCACAAATGTCCATGGCCCCTGTATTCACAGTGTTCCATAACACCTTTCTTCATAATGCTCCATGACGCCTGTCATCACAGTTCTCCAAGGCCCCTCTCATCACAATGCTCCATGACAATTGTCATCACATTGCTCCATAACACCTGTCATCACAGTGTTCCCTGCCCATGTCATCACAATGTTCCATGTCCCCTATAATCACAATGCTCCATGCCTTTTTCCTCACAATGCTCCATAATTCTTGTCATCACAATGTTCCATGACCGTGTCATCACAATGCTACATGACCCTGGTTATCACAGTTCCCCATGACTTTTGTCATCACAATGCTCTATGTCGCTTTTCATCACAATTCTGAATGACCACTTTAATCACTATGCTCGCTGACCATTTTCATCACATTTCTCTATTGTCATTACAATTCCCCATGGCCCCTTTCTTCACAATGCTCCATGATGCCTGTCATCACAATGCTCCATGGCTTTTGTTATCACAATGCTCCAGGACCAGTTTCATCACAATACTCCATCCCCCTTGTCATCACAGTGCACAATGAAACCTTTCATTACAATGCTCCATGACACTTTTCATCACAAGGCTCCACGGCATCTATCGTCACAAAGCTCCCAGGCACTTTTCATCACGATGTTCCATGAAAACTTTCCTCACATTGCTCCATGACCATTGTCATCACAATAGTCCATACCCTTGTCAACACAATGCTGCATAATCCGTGTCATCACAATTCTCCATGACTGCTGTCATCACAATAATCCAGGACAATTTTCATAACAATGCTTCATGCCCCCAGTCATCACAGTGCTCCATGATTCATTTCATCACAATTCCTAGATGATCAATGTCATCACAATGCCCCATGACACCTGTCATCACAATTCGCTATGACCCTTGTCATCACAATACTCGATGAACCGTGTCATCTCAGTGTTCCAGGACAGATGTCATCACAATGATCCCTGACTACTTTCATCACAATGCTCCAATACACCTGTCGTCACAATGCTCCACGGCCCCTGTTATGATATTGCTCCATGATCTCTTTCATCACAATGCTCCATGACCACTGTCATCACCCTGCCTCATGACGCCTATCATCTCAATGCTCCATGGCCCCTTTCATCACAATTCTCCATGAACCAATACATCACAATATTCCCTGCCCTTTTCATCACAATGCTCCATGGGCACTGTCATCACAATGCTCCATGCCCTTGTCATCAAAATGCTCCAGAATTCTTGTCATCAAAATGCTCCATGCCAATGTCATCAAAATGCCCCATGACACTTGTCATCACAATGCTCCATGGCCTTTGTCATCACAATGTTCCATGGCCCCTGTCATCACAGTTCTCCATGATACCTTTCATCACAATTCTAGATGACCAATGTCATCACAGTGCCCCATGACAGATGTCACCGCAATTCGCCTTGGTCCTTGTCATCAGAATGCTCCATGAACCGTGTCATCACAAGGTTCCAGGACACTTGTCATCACAATGATCCATGATCACTTTCATCACCATGCTCCATGAAGCCTGTCATCCGAATGCTCCATAGCCCTTTTATTCACAATGTTCATGGCCCCTGTAATCACAGTGCTCCATGACGCCTTTCATCACAATGCTCCAAGACCGCTGTCATCACAATGCCCCATGACGCCTGCCATCACAAATCGCCAAGGCCTCTCTTACCAAAAAGCTCCATGATCACTGTCAGCACAGTGTTCCATGACACTTTTCATCTCAATGCTCCATGACCCCTGTCATCACAAAGTTCTCTGCCCATATCATCACAATGCTCCTTGTCACCTTTAATCACAATGCTCCATGCCCTTTCATCACAATGCTCCAGAATTCTGTCATCGCAATGTTCCTTGACCATGTCATCACAATGCTCCATGACCCTAGTCATCACAAAGCTCCATGACCCCTGTCATCACAATGATCCATGACTCCTTTCCTCACAGTGCTCCAGTACCCTTTTCATCCCAATGCTCCATGCCATTGTCAGCACAATGCTCCTTGGACCCTGTCATCAAAATGCTCCATCCCCTTTTCATCACAATGCTCCAGATATCCTATCATTACAATGCTCCATGCCCGTCTCAACACAAGGCTCCATGACCCCTGTCATCAAAATGCTTTTTGAAACTTGTTATCAGAATGTTCCATGACCCCTGTCATCAAAATGATCCATGACCGTTGTCATCACAATGCTGCATGATACCTTTCATCCCAATTCTCTGTGACCGCTGTCATCACAATGCTCCAGGACAATTTTCATCACAATGCCCCATGCCCCCTGTCATCACAGTGCCCCATAACCTCTGTAATCACAATGCTCCATGACCCTGTCATCACAATGCTACATGACCCCTGTCATCACATTGTTCCATGGCCTATGTATTCACAATGCTCCATGGACCCTGTAATCACACTGCTCCATGTTCCCTTTCAACACAAGGCTCCAGGACCCCTGTCATCACAACGTTTCATGAAAGTTGTCATCAAAATGCTCCATGACCCTGGTCACCAAAAGGTGCCCTGCCCTTGTCAGCACAATGCTCCATGACCCTTGTAATCACAATGGTACATGGCCTTGTCATCACAATGTTCCATGGCCTCTGTCATCACCATGCTCCATGGTCTTTCTCATCACAATGCTCTGTGAACCCTGTCATCACAATGCTCAATGATGCCTGTCATCACAATGCTCCATGCCATTATCATCACAATGCTCCATGGCCCCTGTAATCACAATGCTCCATGCCCTTGTCATCACAATGCTCCAGAACACTTGTCACCATAATACTCCATTCCCGTGTCATCCCATTGCTCAAAGACGCTTGTCATCCAAATGTTCCTTGACCATGGTCATCACAGTGCTCCATGATACCTTTAATCAAAATTCTACATGACCACTCTCATCACAATGCAAGATGACCAATGTCATCACAATGCCCCATGGCACATGTCATCAAAATTCGCCTTGTCCCTTGTCATCTCAATGTTGTATCTACCGTGTCATCACTAGGTTCCAGGACACTAGTCATCACAGTGATCCATGAACACTTTCATCACAATGCTCCATGAACTCTGTTATCTCAATGCTCCATGGCCTTTGTATTCACAATGCTCCATTGTCCCGATCATCGCGTTGCTCCATGAACACTTTCATCACAATGCTCCTTGACCACTCTCACCATAATGCCCCATAACGTCTCTCATCACTGTGCTCCAAGGCCACTCTCATCAAAATGCTACATGATCTGTGTCAGCACAATATTGCATGACACTTGTCATCACAATGCTGCATGATCCCTGGAATCACAATGATCCCTGCCAATGTCATCACAATGCTCCATGTCTCCTGTAATCACAATGCTCCATGCCCTTGTCATCACAAGGCTCCAGAACTCTTGCCATTATAATGCTCCATGTACGTTTCATCACCATGCTCCATGAAACTTGTCATCACAATGCTCCATGGCCCCTCTCATTATTGTGCTCCATAATAACTTTAATCACATTTCTAGATGACCACTGCCCTCACAATGCCCCATGACATTGTCATCACAATTCGCCATGACCATTGTCATCACAATGCTCCATGAACCATGTCATCACAGTGTCCCAGGACACTTGTCATCACAATGATCCATTACCACTTTCATCACAATGCTCCATGACCACTGTCATCTCAATGCTCCATGGCCTTTGTATTCACAAAGCTCCATGGCCCCTGTAATCATAGTGCTCCATAACACCTTTCTTCACAATGCTCCATGACCACTACCATCTCAATGCCCCATGACGCCTGTCATCACAGTTCTCCAAGGCCCCTCTCATCAGAATGCTCCATGACACTTGTCATCACATTGCTCCATAACACCTGTCATCACAGTGTTCCCTGCCCATGTCATCACAATGCTCCATGTCCCCTATAATCACAATGCTCCATGCCTTTTTCCTCACAATGCTCCAGAATTCTTGTCCTCACAATGTTCCATGTCCGTGTCATCACAATGCTCCATGGCCCTTGTCATCACAATGCTCCAGGTCTGTTGTCATCACCATGCTTCATGCCCGTGTCATCACAATGCTCCACGAATCTTGTCTTCACAATGCTCCATGGCCCATGTCATCACAGTGCTCCATGACCCCTGTCATCACAATGCTCTATGGCCTTTGTCATCACAATGCTCCGTGACCCCTATCAACACAATGCCTGATGACCCCTGTCATCAAAATGCTAAATGGCACTTGTCATCACAATGCTCTATGACGCCTGTCATCACTATTCTCCATGTCACTTGTTTTCAAAATGCTCCATGGCCCCTATAATCACAGTACTCCATGACCCCTTTCATCACAATGCCCAATGCCACCTCTCATCACAATTCACCTTGGCATTTGTCATCACGATGCTCCATGACACCTGTCATCACAATGCTCCATGACACTTGTCATCACAATGCTCGATGGCCCTTGTCAACACAATGTTCCTTTGTGCTTTTCATCACAATGCTCCATGACAACTTTCATCAAAGTACTCCAAGATTTGTTTCATCACAATGGTCCTTGGCCCAAGTCATTACAAATCCACATGATCCCTTTCATCACAATTCTCCATGGCAACTTACATAAAAATGCTCTATGCCCCTGTCATCACAATGCCAAATGATACCTGTTTTTACTATGATCCATGACCCTTGCCATAACAAGGCTCCATGTTCCTTGTATTCACAATGCTCCTTGGCCCTTGTCATCACAATGCTCTATAGCGCTTTTCATCGCAATGCTCCATGACCGCTTTCAGCACAATGCCCCTTGACCCCTGTCATCACGATGCTCCATGGCCCTTGTCATCACAATGCTCCATGAAACATTTTCTTACAATGCTCCAGTACGCCTTTAATCCAAATTCCCCATGGCCACTGTCATCACAATTCTCCATGACCCCTGTCATCGTAATGGTCCATGACCCGTTTCATCTCAATGCTCCATGACACATGTCACCACAATGCTCCATGACCCCGGTCACCACAAGTTTCCCTGCCCTTGTCATCACAATGCTCCGTGACCCTTGTAATCACAATGGTACATGGCTTTGTCATCACAATGTTCCATGGCCTCTGTCATCTCCATGCTCCATGGTCTTTCTCATCACAATGCTCTATGACACCTGTCATCACAAAGCTTGATGACCATTGTGATCACAATGCTCCAATGCCCCTGTCATCACAATGCAAGATGAACAATGTCATCACAATGCCCCATGACGCGTGTCATCACACCTCGCCTTGGCCCTTGTCATCTCAATGCTGTATGAGCTGTGTCATCACTAGGTTCCAGGACACTTGTCCTCACAGTGATCCATGACCACTTTCATCCCAATGCTCCATGAATCCTGTTATCTCAATGCTCCATGGCCTTTGTATTCACAATGCTCCATTGTCCCGATAATCGCGTTGCTCCATGAACACTTTCATCACAATGCTCCTTGACCACTGTCACCATAATTCCCCATGACGTCTCTCATCACTGTGCTCCAAGGCCACTCTCATCAAAATTCTCCATGACCTGTGTCACCACAATATTGCATGACACTTGTCATCACAATGCTTCATGGACCCTCTAATCACAGTGCTCCATGATCCGTTTCATCAAAATACTCCATGACCTCACTCATCACAATGCCCCATGACCCCTGTAATCACAATGCTCCATGCCCCTTGTCATCACAGTGCTCCAAGCCTTTGTCATCACACTGTTCCATGGCCCCTGTAATCACAATGCTCCATGCCCTTGTCATCACAAGGCTCCAGAACTCTTGTCATTTTAATGCTCCATATCCATTACATCACCATGCTCCATGTCACTTGTCATCACAATGCTCCATGGCCTTTGTCATCACCATATTCCATGGCCCCTATCATCACAGTGCTCCATGATACCTTTCATCACAATTCTAGAAGACCGCTGTCATCACAATGCCCCATGACAGATGTCACCACAATTCGCCATGGTCCTTGTCATCACAATGCTCCATGAACCGTGTCATCACAAGGTACCAGGACACTTGTCATCACAATGATCCAGGATCAATTTCATCACAATGCTCCATGAATCCTGTCATCTCAATACTCAATAGCCTTGGTATTCACAATGCTCCATGCTCCCTGTAATCACAGTGCTCCATGACCCCTTTCATCACAATGCCCCAAGACTGCTGTCATCACAATGCCCCATGATGCCTGCCATCACAAGTCTCCAAGGCCTCTCTTACCAAAAAGCTTCATGATCCCTGTCAGCACAATGTTCCATGACACTATTCATCACACTGCTCCATGACCCTTTCATCACAAAGTTCTCTGCCCATATCATCACAATGCTCCTTGTCACCTTTAATCACAATGCTCCATGCCCTTTCATCACAATGCTCCAGAATTCTTGTCAACGCAATGTTCCTTGAACGTGTCATCACAATGCTCCATGACCCTAGTCATCACAAAGCTACATGACCCCTGTCATCACAAAGATCCATGACTCCTTTCCTCACAGTGCTAGAGTACCCTTTTATCACAATGCTCCATGCCATTGTCAGCACAATGCTCCTTGGACCCTGTCATCAAAATGCTCCTTCCCCTTTTCGTCACAATGCTCCAGATATCCTATCATTACAATGCTCCATGCCCGTCTCAACACAATGCTACATGACCCCTGTCATCAAAATGCTTTATGAGACTTGTTATCAGAATGTTCCATGACCTTTTCATCAAAATGATCCATGACCGTTGTCATCACAATGCTGCATGAAACCTTTCATCCCAATTCTCTGTGACCGCTGTCATCACAATGCTCCCGGACAATTTTCATCACAATGCTCCATGCCCCCTGTCATCACGGTGCCCCATAACCCCTGTAATCACAATGCTCCATGACCCTGTCATCACAAAGCTACATGACCCCTGTCATCACATTGTTCCATGGCCTATGTATTCACAATGCTCCATGGACCCTGTAATCACAGTTCTCCATGTTCCCTTTCAACACAATGCTCCATGACACCTGTCATCACAACGTTCCATGAAAGTTGTCATCAAACTGCTACATAACCCCGGTCAGGACAAGGTTCCCAGCACTTGTCATCACAATGCTCCATGACCCTTGTAATCACAATGGTACATGGCCTTGTCATCACAAGGTTCCATGGCCTCTGTCATCACCATGCTCCATGGTCTTTCTCATCACAATGCTCTATGACCCCTGTCATCACAATGCTTGATGACCATTGTCATCACAATGCTCCAATGCCCCTGTCATCACAATGCCTCATGGTCTTTGTAATCACAATGCTCAATGAACCCTGTCATCACAATGCTCCATGCCATTGTCATCACAATGCTCCATGGCTCATGTAATAACAATGCTCCATGCCCTTGTCATCACAACGGTCCAGAACCCTTGTCATCATAATACTCCATTCCCGTGTCATCCCATTGCTCAATGACACTTGTCAGCAAAATGTTCCTTGGCCTTTGTCATCACAGTGCTCCATGATACCTTTAATCAAAATTCTACATGACCACTGTCATCACAATGCAAGTTGACCAATGTCATCACAATGCCCCATGACACGTGTCATCACAAATCGCCTTGGCCCTGTCATCTCAATGCTCTATGAACCGTGTCATCACTAGGTTCCAGGACACTTGTCATCACAGTGATCCATGACCACTTTCATCACAATGCTCCATGAAGTCTGTTACCTCAATGCTCCATGACCTTTGTATTCACAATGCTCCATGGCCCCTGTAATCACAGTGTTCCATAACACCTTTCATCATAATGCTCCATGACCATTGCCATCTCAATGCCCCATGACGCCTGTCATCACAATTCTCCAAGGCCCCTCTCATCACAATGCTCCATGACACTTGTCATCACATTGCTCCATAACACCTGTCATCACAGTGTTCCCTACCCATGTCATCACAAGGCTCCATGTCCCCTATAATCACAATGCTCAATGCCTATTTCCTCACAGTGCTCCAGAATTCTTCTCATCACAATGTTCCATGACCGTGGCATCACAATGCTCCATGACACTTGTCATCACAATGCTCCAGAATTCTTGTCATCACAATGATCCATGACCGTGTCATCACAATGCTACATGACCCTGGTCATCACAGTTCTCCATGACCTTTGTCATCACAATGCTCTATATCGTTTTTCATCACAATTCTAAATCACAACTTTAATCACTATGCTCGCTGACCATTTTCATCACATTTCTCTATTGTCATTACAATTCCCCATGGCCCCTTTCTTCACAATGCTCCATGATGCCTGTCATCACAATGCTCCATGGCTTTTGTTATCACAATGCTCCAGGACCAGTTTCATCACAATACTCCATCCCCCTTGTCATCACAGTGCACAATGAATCGTTTCATTACAATGCTCCATGACACTTGTCATCACAATGCTCCATGGCCTTTATCGTCACAATGCTCCCAGGCACTTTTCATCACGATATTCCATGAAAACTTTCATCACATTGCTCCATGACCATTGTCATCACAATAGTCCATACCCTTGTCAACACAATGCTGCATAATCCCTGTCATCACAATTCTCCATGACTGCTGTCATCACAATATTCCAGGACAATTTTCATACCAATGCTTCAAGTCCCGAGTCATCACAGTGCTCCATGATACCTTTCATCACAATTCCTAGATGATCAATGTCATCACAATGCCTCATGACACCTGTCATCACAATTCGCTATGACACTTGTCATCACAATACTCGATGAACCGTGTCATCACAGTGTTCCAGGACACATGTCATCACCATGATCCATGACTACTTTCATCACAATGCTCCAATGCACCTGTCATCACAATGCTCCATGGCCCCTGTTATCATATTGCTCCATCATCTCTTTCTTCACAATGCTCCATGAACACTGTCATCACCATGCCTCATGATGCCTGTCATCGCAATGCTCCATGGCCCCTTTCATCACAATGCTCCATGAACCCAGTCATCACAGTGTTCCATGCCCTTTTCATCACAATGCGCCATGGGCCCTGTCATCAAAATGCTCCATGCCCTTGTCATCAAAATGCTCCAGAACTCTTGTCATTATTATGCTCCATGCCAATGTCATCAAAATGCCCCATGACACTTCTCATCACAATGCTCCATGCCCCCTGTCATCACGGTGCCCCATAACCCCTGTAATCACAATGCTCCATGACCCTGTCATCACAATGCTACATGACCCCTGTCATCACATTGTTCCATGGCCTATGTATTCACAATGCTCCATGGACCCTGTAATCACAGTTCTCCATGTTCCCTTTCAACACAATGCTCCATGACACCTGTCATCACAATGTTCCATGAAAGTTGTCATCAAACTGCTACATAACCCCGGTCAAGACAAGGTTCCCAGCCCTTGTCATCACAATGCTCCATGACCCTTGTAATCACAATGGTACATGGCCTTGTCATCACAAGGTTCCATGGCCTCTGTCATCACCATGCTCCATGGTCTTTCTCATCACAATGCTCTATGACCCCTGTCCTCACAATGCTTGATGACCATTGTCATCACAATGCTCCAAGGCCCCTGTCAATACAATGCCTCTTGGGCTTTGTAATCACAATGCTCAATGATCCCTGTCATCACAATGCTGCATGCCATTGTCATCACAATGCTCCAGAACACTTGTCATCATAATACTCCATTCCTGTGTCATCCCATTGCTCAATGATACTTGTCAGCAAAATGTTCCTTGGCCTTTGTCATCACAGTGCTCCATGATACTTTTAATCAAAATTCTACATGACCACTGTCATCACAATGCAAGTTGACCAATGTCATCACAATGCCCCATGACCAGTGTCATCACAAATCGCCTTGGCCCTTGTCATCTCAATGCTGTTTGAACCGTGTCATCACTAGGTTCCAGGATACTTGTCATCACAGTGATCCATGACCACTTTCATCACAATGCTCCATGAAGTCTGTTACCTCAATGCTCCATGACCTTTTTATTCAGAATGCTCCATGGCCCCTGTAATCACAGTGTTCCATAACACCTTTCATCATAATGCTCCATGACCATTGCCATCTCAATGCCCCATGACGCCTGTCATCACAATTCTCCAAGGCCCCTCTCATCACAATGCTCCATGACACTTGTCATCACATTGCTCCATAACACCTGTCATCACAGTGTTAACTACCCATGTCATCACAATGCTCCATGTCCCCTATAATCACAATGCTCAATGCCTATTTCCTCACAATGCTCCAGAATTCTTGTCATCACCATGTTCCATGACCGTGGCATCACAATGCTCCATGACCCTTGTCATCACAATGCTCCAGAATTCTTGTCATCACAATGTTCCATGACCGTGTCATCACAATGCTACATGACCCTGGTCATCACTGTTCTCCATGACCTTTGTCATCACAATGCTCTATGTCGTTTTTCATCACAATTCTAAATCACAACTTTAATCACTATGCTCGCTGACCATTTTCATCACATTTCTCTATTGTCATTACAATTCCCCATGGCCCCTTTCTTCACAATGCTCCATGATGCCTGTCATCACAATGCTCCATGGCTTTTGTTATCACAATGCTCCAGGACCAGTTTCATCACAATACTCCATCCCCCTTGTCATCACAGTGCACAATGAATCGTTTCATTACAATGCTCCATGACACTTGTCATCACAATGCTCCATGGCCTTTATCGTCACAATGCTCCCAGGCACTTTTCATCACGATATTCCATGAAAACTTTCATCACATTGCTCCATGACCATTGTCATCACAATAGTCCATACCCTTGTCAACACAATGCTGCATAATCCCTGTCATCACAATTCTCCATGACTGCTGTCATCACAATAAACCAGGACAATTTTCATACCAATGCTTCAAGTCCCGAGTCATCACAGTGCTCCATGATACCTTTCATCACAATTCCTAGATGATCAATGTCATCACAATGCCTCATGACACCTGTCATCACAATTCGCTATGACACTTGTCATCACAATACTCGATGAACCGTGTCATCACAGTGTTCCAGGACACATGTCATCACCATGATCCATGACTACTTTCATCACAATGCTCCAATGCACCCGTCATCACAATGCTCCATGGCCCCTGTTATCATATTGCTCCATCATCTCTTTCTTCACAATGCTCCATGAACACTGTCATCACCATGCCTCATGATGCCTGTCATCGCAATGCTCCATGGCCCCTTTCATCACAATGCTCCATGAACCCAATCATCACAGTGTTCCATGCCCTTTTCATCACAATGCGCCATGGGCCCTGTCATCAAAATGCTCCAGAACTCTTGTCATTATTATGCTCCATGCCAATGTCATCAAAATGCCCCATGACACTTCTCATCACAATGCTCCATGCCCCCTGTCATCACGGTGCCCCATAACCCCTGTAATCACAATGCTCCATGACCCTGTCATCACAATGCTACATGACCCCTGTCATCACATTGTTCCATGGCCTATGTATTCACAATGCTCCATGGACCCTGTAATCACAGTTCTCCATGTTCCCTTTCAACACAATGCTCCATGACACCTGTCATCACAATGTTCCATGAAAGTTGTCATCAAACTGCTACATAACCCCGGTCAAGACAAGGTTCCCAGCCCTTGTCATCACAATGCTCCATGACCCTTGTAATCACAATGGTACATGGCCTTGTCATCACAAGGTTCCATGGCCTCTGTCATCACCATGCTCCATGGTCTTTCTCATCACAATGCTCTATGACCCCTGTCCTCACAATGCTTGATGACCATTGTCATCACAATGCTCCAAGGCCCCTGTCAATACAATGCCTCTTGGGCTTTGTAATCACAATGCTCAATGATCCCTGTCATCACAATGCTGCATGCCATTGTCATCACAATGCTCCAGAACACTTGTCATCATAATACTCCATTCCTGTGTCATCCCATTGCTCAATGATACTTGTCAGCAAAATGTTCCTTGGCCTTTGTCATCACAGTGCTCCATGATACTTTTAATCAAAATTCTACATGACCACTGTCATCACAATGCAAGTTGACCAATGTCATCACAATGCCCCATGACAAGTGTCATCACAAATCGCCTTGGCCCTTGTCATCTCAATGCTGTTTGAACCGTGTCATCACTAGGTTCCAGGATACTTGTCATCACAGTGATCCATGACCACTTTCATCACAATGCTCCATGAAGTCTGTTACCTCAATGCTCCATGACCTTTTTATTCAGAATGCTCCATGGCCCCTGTAATCACAGTGTTCCATAACACCTTTCATCATAATGCTCCATGACCATTGCCATCTCAATGCCCCATGACGCCTGTCATCACAATTCTCCAAGGCCCCTCTCATCACAATGCTCCATGACACTTGTCATCACATTGCTCCATAACACCTGTCATCACAGTGTTAACTACCCATGTCATCACAATGCTCCATGTCCCCTATAATCACAATGCTCAATGCCTATTTCCTCACAATGCTCCAGAATTCTTGTCATCACCATGTTCCATGACCGTGGCATCACAATGCTCCATGACCCTTGTCATCACAATGCTCCAGAATTCTTGTCATCACAATGTTCCATGACCGTGTCATCACAATGCTACATGACCCTGGTCATCACTGTTCTCCATGACCTTTGTCATCACAATGCTCTATGTCGTTTTTCATCACAATTCTAAATCACAACTTTAATCACTATGCTCGCTGACCATTTTCATCACATTTCTCTATTGTCATTACAATTCCCCATGGCCCCTTTCTTCACAATGCTCCATGATGCCTGTCATCACAATGCTCCATGGCTTTTGTTATCACAATGCTCCAGGACCAGTTTCATCACAATACTCCATCCCCCTTGTCATCACAGTGCACAATGAATCGTTTCATTACAATGCTCCATGACACTTGTCATCACAATGCTCCATGGCCTTTATCGTCACAATGCTCCCAGGCACTTTTCATCACGATATTCCATGAAAACTTTCATCACATTGCTCCATGACCATTGTCATCACAATAGTCCATACCCTTGTCAACACAATGCTGCATAATCCCTGTCATCACAATTCTCCATGACTGCTGTCATCACAATAAACCAGGACAATTTTCATACCAATGCTTCAAGTCCCGAGTCATCACAGTGCTCCATGATACCTTTCATCACAATTCCTAGATGATCAATGTCATCACAATGCCTCATGACACCTGTCATCACAATTCGCTATGACCCTTGTCATCACAATACTCGATGAACCGTGTCATCACAGTGTTCCAGGACACATGTCATCACCATGATCCATGACTACTTTCATCACAATGCTCCAATACACCTGTCATCACAATGCTCCATGGCCCCTGTTATCATATTGCTCCATCAACTCTTTCTTCACAATGCTCCATGAACTTTGTCATCACCATGCCTGATGATGCCTGTCATCGCAATGCTCCATGGCCCCTTTCATCACAATGCTCCATGAACCCAGTCATCACAGTGTTCCATGCCCTTTTCATCACAATGCGCCATGGGCCCTGTCATCAAAATGCTCCAGAACTCTTGTCATTATTATGCTCCATGCCAATGTCATCAAAATGCCCCATGACACTTCTCATCACAATGCTCCATGGACTTTGTCATCACAATGTTCCATGGCCCCTGTCATCACAATGCTCCATGCCCTTGTCATCAATTGCTCCAGAACCCTTGTCATCATAATGCTCCATGCCAATGTCATCAAAATGCCGCATGACACTTGTCATCACAATGCTCCATGACCCTGTCATCACAATGCTACATGACCGCTGTCATCCCATTGTTCCATGGCCTATGTATTCACAATACTTCATGACCCCTGTCATCACAACGTTCCATGAAAGTTTTTATCAAAATGCTCCATGACCCTGGTCACAACAGCGTTCCCTGCCCTTGTCATCACAATGCTCCGTGACCCTTGTAATCACAAAGGTACATGGCCTTGTCATCACAATGTTCCATGGCCTCTGTCATCACCATGCTCCATGGTCTTTCTCATCACAATGCTCTATGACCCCGGTCATCACAATGCTGTATGACCATTGTAATCACAATGCTCCAATGCCCCTGTCATCACAATGCCTCAGGGTCTTTGTAATCACAATGCTCAATGACCCCTGTCATCACAATCCTCCATGCCATTGTCATCACAATGTTCCATGGCCCATGTAATAACAATGCTCCATGCCCTTGTCATCACAACGCTCCAGAACCCTTGTCATCATAATACTCCATTCCCGTGTCATCCCATTGCTCAATGACACTTGACAGCAAAATGTTCCTTGGCCTTTGTCATCACAGTGTTCCATGATACCTTTAATCAAAATTCTACATGACCACTGTCATCACAATGCAAGATGAACAATGTCATCACAATGCCCCATGACACGTGTCATCACAACTCGCCTTGGTCCTTGTCATCTCAATGCTGTATGAGCTGTGTCATCACTAGGTTCCAGGACACTTGTCCTCACAGTGATCCATGACCACTTTCATCCCAATGCTCCATGAATCCTGTTATCTCAATGCTCCATGGCCTTTGTATTCACAATGCTCCATTGTCCCGATAATCGCGTTGCTCCATGAACACTTTCATCACAATGCTCCTTGACCACTGTCACCATAATTCCCCATGACGTCTCTCATCACTGTGCTCCAAGGCCACTCTCATCAAAATTCTCCATGACCTGTGTCACCACAATATTGCATGACACTTGTCATCAGAATGCTCCATGGCCCCTCTAATCACAGTGCTCCATGATCCGTTTCATCAAAATACTCCATGACCTCACTCATCACAATGCACCATGACCCCTGTAATCACAATGCTCCATGCCCCTTGTCATCACAGTGCTCCAAGCCTTTGTCATCACACTGCTCCATGGCCCCTGTAATCACAATGCTCCATGCCCTTGTCATCACAAGGCTCCAGAACTCTTGTCATTTTAATGCTCCATATCCGTTACATCACCATGCTCCATTTCACTTTTCATCACAATGCTCCATGGCCTTTGTCATCACAATATTCCATGGCCCCTATCATCACAGTGCTCCATGATACCTTTCATCACAATTCTAGATGACCACTGTCATCACAACACCCCATGACAGATGTCACCACAATTCGCCATGGTCCTTGTCATCACAATGCTCCATGAACCGTGTCATCACAAGGTACCAGGACACTTGTCATCACAGTGATCCATGATCAATTTCTTCACAATGCTCCATGAATCCTGTCATCTCAATACTCCATAGCCTTGGTATTCACAATGCTCCATGGTCCCTGTAATCACAGTGCTCCATGACCCCTTTCATTACAATGCTCCAAGACTGCTGTCATCACAATGCCCCATGATGCCTGTCATCACAAATCTCCAAGGCCTCTCTTACCAAAAAGCTTCATGATCCCTATCAGCACAATGTTCCATGACACTATTCATCACACTGCTCCATGACCCTGTCATCACAAAGTTCTCTGCCCATATCATAACAATGCTCTTTGTCACCTTTAATCACAATGCTCCATGCCCTTTCATCACAATGCTCCAGAATTCTTGTCAACGCAATGTTCCTTGAACGTGTCATCACAATGCTCCATGAATCTTGTCTTCACAATGCTCCATGGCCCATGTCTTCACAGTGCTCCATGACCCCTGTCATCACAATGCTCTATGGCCTTTGTCATCACAATTCTCCGTGACCCCTGTCAACAAATGCCTGATGACCCCAGTTATCAAAATGCTAAATGGAAGTTGTCATCACAATGCTCCATGATATATTTCCTCACAATGCTCCAGTACGCCTTTCATCCAAATTCCCCATGGCCACTGTCATCACAATTCTCCATGACCCCTGTCATCGTAATGGTCCATGACCCGTTTCATCTCAATGCTCCATGACACCTCTCATCACAATGCTCCATGGCCTTTGTCATCACAATGCTCCATGGCCCCTGTAATCACAGTGCTTCATGACCCGTTTCATCTCAATTCTTCATGACCTCACTCATCACAATGCCCCATGACCCCTGTAATCACAATGCTCCATGGCCCTTGTCATCACAGTGTTCCAATCCTTTGTCATCACACTGCTCCATGGCCCCTGTAATCACAATGCTCCATGCCCTTGTCATCACAAGGCTCCAGAACTCTTGTCAATATAATGCTCCATGTCCGTTTCATCACCATGCTCCATGACATTTGTTATCACAATGCTCAATGGCCTTTGTCATCACAATGTTCCATGGGCCCTGTCATCACAGTGCTCCATGATACCTTTCATCACAATTCTATATGACCACTGTCATCACAATGTCCCATGACAGATTTCATCACAATTCGCCATGGTCCTTGTCATCACAATGCTCCATGAACCGTGCCATCACTAGGTTCCAGGACACTTGTCATCACAAAGCTCCATGACCCCTGTCATCACAATGATCCATGACTCCTTTCCTCACAGTGCTCCAGTACCCTTTTCATCTCAATGCTCCATGCCATTGTCAGCACAATGCTCCTTGGACCCTGTCATCAAAATGCTCCATCCCCTTTCCATCACAGTGCTCCAGATATCCAATCATTACAATGATCCATACCCGTCTCAACAGAATGCTACATGACCCCTGTCATCAAAATGCTTTATGAATCTTGTTATCAGAATGTTCCATGACCCCTGTCATCAAAATGATCCGTGACCGTTTTCATCACAATGCAGCATGATACCTTTCATCCCAAATCTCTGTGACCGCTGTCATCACACTGCTCCATGAACCCTGTCATCTCAATGCTCCATAGCCTTTGTATTCACAATGCTCCATGGCCCCTGTAATCACAGTGCTCCATGACGCCTTTCATCACAATGCTCCAAGAGTGCTGTCATGACAATGCCTCATGACGCCTGCCATCACAAATCTCCAAGGCCTCTCTTACCAAAACGCTCCATGATCCCTGTGAGCACAATGTTCCCTGACACTTTTCATCACAATGCTCCATGACCCCTGTCATCACAAAGTTCTCTGCCCATATCATCACAATGCTCCTTGTCACCTTTAATCACAATGTTCCATGCCCTTTCATCACAATGCTCCAGAATTCTTATCATCGCAATGTTCCTTGACCGTGTCATCACAATGCTCCATGACCCTTGTTATCACAAAGCTCCATGAACCCTGTCATCACAATGATCCATGATTCCTTTCCTCACAGTGCTCCAGTACACTTTTCATCACAATGCTCCATGCCATTGTCAGCACAATGCTCCTTGGACAGTGTCATCAAAATGCTCCATCCCCTTTTCATCACAATGATCCAGATATCCTATCATTACAATGTTCCATGCCTGTCTCAACACAATGCGCCAGGTCTGTTGTCATCACCATGCTTCATGCCCGTGTCATCACAATGCTCCATGAATCTTGTCTTCACAATGCTCCATGGCCCATGTCATCACAGTGCTCCATGACCCCTGTCATCACAATGCTCTATGGCCTTTGTCATTACAATGCTCCATGACCCCTGTCAACACAATGCCTGATGACACCTGTCATCAAAATGCTAAATGGCACTTGTCAACACAATGCTCTATGATGCCTGTCATCGCTATTCTCCATGTCATTTGTTATCACAATGCTCCATGGCCCCTGTAATTAAAGTATTACATGACCCCTTTCATCACAAGGCCCAATGCCACCTCTCATCACAATTCTCCATGGCATTTGTCATCACGATGCTCCATGAAACCTGTCATCACAATGCTCTATGACACTTGTCATCACAATGCTCGATGGCCGTTGTCATCACAATGTTCCTTGGTGCTTTTCATCGCAATGCTCCATGACAACTTTCATCAAAATACTCCAAGATTTGTTTCATCACAAGGCTCCATGGCCCTTGTCATTAGAAATCCACATGATCCTTTTCATCACAATTCTCCATGGCAACTTACAAAAAAATTCTCCATGCCCCTGTCATCACAATGACCAATGATATCTCTTTTTACAATGATCCATGACCCTTGTCATCCCAAAGGCTCCATGTCCCTTGTATTCACAATGCTCCATGTCGCTTGTCATCACAATGCTCAAAAGTGCTTTTCATCACAATGCTCCAGGACCGCTTTCAGCACAATGCCCCATGACCCCTGTCATCACGATGCTCCATGCCAATGTCATCACAATGCCCCATGTCTCCTGTAATCACAATGATCCATGCCCTTGTCATCACAAGGCTCCAGAACTCTTGCCATTATAATGCTCCATTTCCGTTTCATCACCATGCTCCATGAAACTTGTCATCACAATGCTCCATGGCCCCTCTCATTACTGTGCTCCATAATCACTTTAATCACATTTCTACATAACCACTGCCATCACAATGCCCCATGACATGGTCATCACAATTCGACATGACCATTGTCATCACAATGCTCCATGAACCATGTCATCATAGGGTCCCAGGACACTTGTCATCAAAATGATCCATTACCACTTTCATCAAAATGCTCCATGATCACTGTCATCTCAATGCTCCATGGCCTTTGTATTCACAAATGTCCATGGCCCCTGTATTCACAGTGTTCCATAACACCTTTCTTCATAATGCTCCATGACGCCTGTCATCACAGTTCTCCAAGGCCCCTCTCATCACAATGCTCCATGACAATTGTCATCACATTGCTCCATAACACCTGTCATCACAGTGTTCCCTGCCCATGTCATCACAATGTTCCATGTCCCCTATAATCACAATGCTCCATGCCTTTTTCCTCACAATGCTCCATAATTCTTGTCATCACAATGTTCCATGACCGTGTCATCACAATGCTACATGACCCTGGTTATCACAGTTCCCCATGACTTTTGTCATCACAATGCTCTATGTCGCTTTTCATCACAATTCTGAATGACCACTTTAATCACTATGCTCGCTGACCATTTTCATCACATTTCTCTATTGTCATTACAATTCCCCATGGCCCCTTTCTTCACAATGCTCCATGATGCCTGTCATCACAATGCTCCATGGCTTTTGTTATCACAATGCTCCAGGACCAGTTTCATCACAATACTCCATCCCCCTTGTCATCACAGTGCACAATGAAACCTTTCATTACAATGCTCCATGACACTTTTCATCACAAGGCTCCACGGCATCTATCGTCACAAAGCTCCCAGGCACTTTTCATCACGATGTTCCATGAAAACTTTCCTCACATTGCTCCATGACCATTGTCATCACAATAGTCCATACCCTTGTCAACACAATGCTGCATAATCCGTGTCATCACAATTCTCCATGACTGCTGTCATCACAATAATCCAGGACAATTTTCATAACAATGCTTCATGCCCCCAGTCATCACAGTGCTCCATGATTCATTTCATCACAATTCCTAGATGATCAATGTCATCACAATGCCCCATGACACCTGTCATCACAATTCGCTATGACCCTTGTCATCACAATACTCGATGAACCGTGTCATCTCAGTGTTCCAGGACAGATGTCATCACAATGATCCCTGACTACTTTCATCACAATGCTCCAATACACCTGTCGTCACAATGCTCCACGGCCCCTGTTATGATATTGCTCCATGATCTCTTTCATCACAATGCTCCATGACCACTGTCATCACCCTGCCTCATGACGCCTATCATCTCAATGCTCCATGGCCCCTTTCATCACAATTCTCCATGAACCAATACATCACAATATTCCCTGCCCTTTTCATCACAATGCTCCATGGGCACTGTCATCACAATGCTCCATGCCCTTGTCATCAAAATGCTCCAGAATTCTTGTCATCAAAATGCTCCATGCCAATGTCATCAAAATGCCCCATGACACTTGTCATCACAATGCTCCATGGCCTTTGTCATCACAATGTTCCATGGCCCCTGTCATCAGAGTTCTCCATGATACCTTTCATCACAATTCTAGATGACCAATGTCATCACAGTGCCCCATGACAGATGTCACCGCAATTCGCCTTGGTCCTTGTCATCAGAATGCTCCATGAACCGTGTCATCACAAGGTTCCAGGACACTTGTCATCACAATGATCCATGATCACTTTCATCACCATGCTCCATGAAGCCTGTCATCCGAATGCTCCATAGCCCTTTTATTCACAATGTTCATGGCCCCTGTAATCACAGTGCTCCATGACGCCTTTCATCACAATGCTCCAAGACCGCTGTCATCACAATGCCCCATGACGTCTGCCATCACAAATCGCCAAGGCCTCTCTTACCAAAAAGCTCCATGATCACTGTCAGCACAGTGTTCCATGACACTTTTCATCTCAATGCTCCATGACCCCTGTCATCACAAAGTTCTCTGCCCATATCATCACAATGCTCCTTGTCACCTTTAATCACAATGCTCCATGCCCTTTCATCACAATGCTCCAGAATTCTGTCATCGCAATGTTCCTTGACCATGTCATCACAATGCTCCATGACCCTAGTCATCACAAAGCTCCATGACCCCTGTCATCACAATGATCCATGACTCCTTTCCTCACAGTGCTCCAGTACCCTTTTCATCCCAATGCTCCATGCCATTGTCAGCACAATGCTCCTTGGACCCTGTCATCAAAATGCTCCATCCCCTTTTCATCACAATGCTCCAGATATCCTATCATTACAATGCTCCATGCCCGTCTCAACACAAGGCTCCATGACCCCTGTCATCAAAATGCTTTTTGAAACTTGTTATCAGAATGTTCCATGACCCCTGTCATCAAAATGATCCATGACCGTTGTCATCACAATGCTGCATGATACCTTTCATCCCAATTCTCTGTGACCGCTGTCATCACAATGCTCCAGGACAATTTTCATCACAATGCCCCATGCCCCCTGTCATCACAGTGCCCCATAACCTCTGTAATCACAATGCTCCATGACCCTGTCATCACAATGCTACATGACCCCTGTCATCACATTGTTCCATGGCCTATGTATTCACAATGCTCCATGGACCCTGTAATCACACTGCTCCATGTTCCCTTTCAACACAAGGCTCCAGGACCCCTGTCATCACAACGTTTCATGAAAGTTGTCATCAAAATGCTCCATGACCCTGGTCACCAAAAGGTGCCCTGCCCTTGTCAGCACAATGCTCCATGACCCTTGTAATCACAATGGTACATGGCCTTGTCATCACAATGTTCCATGGCCTCTGTCATCACCATGCTCCATGGTCTTTCTCATCACAATGCTCTGTGAACCCTGTCATCACAATGCTCAATGATGCCTGTCATCACAATGCTCCATGCCATTATCATCACAATGCTCCATGGCCCCTGTAATCACAATGCTCCATGCCCTTGTCATCACAATGCTCCAGAACACTTGTCACCATAATACTCCATTCCCGTGTCATCCCATTGCTCAAAGACGCTTGTCATCCAAATGTTCCTTGACCATGGTCATCACAGTGCTCCATGATACCTTTAATCAAAATTCTACATGACCACTCTCATCACAATGCAAGATGACCAATGTCATCACAATGCCCCATGGCACATGTCATCAAAATTCGCCTTGTCCCTTGTCATCTCAATGTTGTATCTACCGTGTCATCACTAGGTTCCAGGACACTAGTCATCACAGTGATCCATGAACACTTTCATCACAATGCTCCATGAACTCTGTTATCTCAATGCTCCATGGCCTTTGTATTCACAATGCTCCATTGTCCCGATCATCGCGTTGCTCCATGAACACTTTCATCACAATGCTCCTTGACCACTCTCACCATAATGCCCCATAACGTCTCTCATCACTGTGCTCCAAGGCCACTCTCATCAAAATGCTACATGATCTGTGTCAGCACAATATTGCATGACACTTGTCATCACAATGCTGCATGATCCCTGGAATCACAATGATCCCTGCCAATGTCATCACAATGCTCCATGTCTCCTGTAATCACAATGCTCCATGCCCTTGTCATCACAAGGCTCCAGAACTCTTGCCATTATAATGCTCCATGTACGTTTCATCACCATGCTCCATGAAACTTGTCATCACAATGCTCCATGGCCCCTCTCATTATTGTGCTCCATAATAACTTTAATCACATTTCTAGATGACCACTGCCCTCACAATGCCCCATGACATTGTCATCACAATTCGCCATGACCATTGTCATCACAATGCTCCATGAACCATGTCATCACAGTGTCCCAGGACACTTGTCATCACAATGATCCATTACCACTTTCATCACAATGCTCCATGACCACTGTCATCTCAATGCTCCATGGCCTTTGTATTCACAAAGCTCCATGGCCCCTGTAATCATAGTGCTCCATAACACCTTTCTTCATAATGCTCCATGACCACTACCATCTCAATGCCCCATGACGCCTGTCATCACAGTTCTCCAAGGCCCCTCTCATCAGAATGCTCCATGACACTTGTCATCACATTGCTCCATAACACCTGTCATCACAGTGTTCCCTGCCCATGTCATCACAATGCTCCATGTCCCCTATAATCACAATGCTCCATGCCTTTTTCCTCACAATGCTCCAGAATTCTTGTCCTCACAATGTTCCATGTCCGTGTCATCACAATGCTACATGACCCTGGTCATCACAGTTCTCCATGACTTTTGTCATCACAATGCTCTATGTCACTTTTCATCACAATTCTGAATGACCACTTTAATCACTATGCTCGCTGACCATTCTCATCACATTTCTCTATTGTCATTACAATTCCATATGGCCCCTTTCTTCACAATGCTCCATGATGCCTGTCATCACAATGCTCCATGGCTTTTGTTATCACAATTCTCCAGGACCAGTTTCATCACAATACTCCATCCCCCTTGTCATCACAGTGCACAATGAAACCTTTCATTACAATGCTCCATGACACTTGTCATCACAATGCTCCACGGCCTCTATCGTCACAATGCTCCCAGGCATTTTTCACCACGATGTTCCATGAAAACTTTCCTCACATTGCTCCATGACCATTGTCATCACAATAGTCCATACCCTTGTCAACACAATGCTTCATAATCCCTGTCATCACAATTCTCCATGAGTGCTCTCATCACAATAATGCAGGACAATTTTCATAACAATGCTTCATGCCCCCAGTCATCACAGTGCTCCATGATACCTTTCATCACAATTCCTAGATGATCAATGTCATCACAATGCCCCATGACACCTCTCATCACAATTCGCTATGACCCTTGTCATCACAATACTCGATGAACCGTGTCATCTCAGTGTTCCAGGACACATGTCATCACAATGATCCATGACTACTTTCATCACAATGCTCCAATACACCTGTCATCACAATGCTCCATGGCCCCTGTTATCATATTGCTCCATGATCTCTTTCATCACAATGCTCCATGCGCACTGTCATCACAATGCTCCATGCCCTTGTCATCAAAATGCTCCAGAATTCTTGTCATCATAATGCTCCATGACAATGTCATCAAAATGCCCCATGACACTTGTCATCACAATGCTCCATGGCCTTTGTCATCACAATTTTCCATGGCCCCTGTCATCACAGTGCTCCATGATACCTTTCATCACAATTCTAGATGACCAATGTCATCACAGTGCCCCATGACAGATGTCACCGCAATTCGCCTTGGTCCTTGTTATCAGAATGCTCCATGAACCGTGTCATCACAAGGTTCCAGGACACTTGTCATCACAATGATCCATGATCACTTTCATCACCATGCTCCATGAACCTTGTCATCCGAATGCTCCATAGCCTTTTTATTCACAATGTTCCATGGCCCCTGTAATCACAGTGCTCCATGACCCCTTTCATCACAATGCTCCAAGACCGCTGTCATCACAATGCCCCATGACGCCTGCCATCACAAATCTCCAAGGCCTCTCTTACAAAAAAGCTCCATGATCACTGTAAGCACAATGTTCCATGACACTTTTCATCTCAGTGCTCCATGACCCCTGTCATCACAAAGTTCTCTGCCCATATCATCACAATGCTCCTTGTCACCTTTAATCACAATGCTCCATGCCCTTTCATCACAATGCTCCAGAATTCTGTCATCGCAATGTTCCTTGACCGTGTCATCACAATGCTCCATGACCCTAGTCATCACAAAGCTCCATGACCCCTGTCATCACAATGATCCATGACTCCTTTCCTCACAGTGCTCCAGTACCCTTTTCATCCCAATGCTCCATGCCATTGTCAGCACAATGGTCCTTGGACCCTGTCATCAAAATGCTCCATCTCCTTTTCATCAAAATGCTCCAGATATCCTATCATTAGAATGCTCCATGCCCGTCTCAACACAAGGCTCCATGATCACTGTCATCTCAATACTCCATGGCCTTTGTATTCACAAAGCTCCATGGCCCCTGTAATCACAGTGCTCCATAACACCTTTCATCATAATGCTCCATGACCACTGCAATCTCAATGCCCCATGATGCCTCTCATCACAATTCTCCAAGGACCCTCTCATCACAATGCTCCATGACACTTGTCATCACTTTGCTCCATAACACCTGTCATCACAGTGTTCCCTGCCCATGTCATCACAATGCTCCATGACCCTTGTAATCACAATGCTCCATGGTCCCTTTCATCACAACGTTCTATGAAAGTTGTCATCAAAATGCTCCATGACCCCGGTCACCACAAGTTTCCCTGCCCTTGTCATCACAATGCTCCATGACCCTTGTAATCACAATGCTCCATGGCCCTTGTCATCACAATGCTCCAGAATTCTTGTCATCACAATGTCCCATGACTGTGTCATCACAATGCTATATGACCCTGGTCATCACAGTTCTCCATGACCTTTGTCATCACAATGCTCTATGTCGCTTTTCATCACAATTCTCAATGAACACTTTAATCACTATGCTCGCTGACCATTTTCATCACATTTCTCTATTGTCATTACAATTCCCCATGGCCCCTTTCTTCACAATGCTCCATGATGCCTGTCATCACAATGCTCCATGGCTTATGTTATTACAATGCTCCTGGACCAGTTTCATCACAATACTCCTTCCCCTTTGTCATCACAGTGCACAATGAAACATTTCATTACAATTTTCCATGACACTTGTCATCACAATGTTCCATGGCCTTTATCGCCACAATTCTCCCAGGCACTTTTCATCACGATGTTTCATGAAAACTTTCCTCACATTGCTCCATGACCATTGTCATCACAATAGTCCATACCCTTGTGAACACACTGCTGCATAATCCCTGTCATCACAATTCTCCATGACTGCTGTCATCACAATAATCCAGGAAAATTTTCATAACAATGCTTCATGTCCCCAGTCATCACAGTGCTCCATGATACCTTTCATCACAATTCCTAGATGATCAATGTCATCACAATGCCCCAGGACACCTGTCATCACAATTCGCTATGACCCTTGTCATCACAATACTCGATGAACCGTGTCATCACAGTGTTCCAGGACGCATGTCATCACAATGATCCATGACTACTTTCATCACAATGCTCCAATACAAATGTCATCAACATGCTCCACGGCCTCTGTTATCATTTTGCTCCATGATCTCTTTCATCACAATGCTCCATGACCACTGTCAACACCATGCCATATGACGCCTGTCAACTCCATGGCCCCTTTCATAACAATGCTGCATGCACACAGTCATCACAATGTTCCCTGCCCTTTTAATCACAATGCTCCATGGGCCCTGTCATCACAATGCTCCATGCCCTTGTCATCAAAGTGCTCCAGAACTCCAGTCATCATAATGCTCCATGCCAATGTCATCAAAATGCCCCATGACACTTGTCACCACAATGTTCCATGGCATTTGTCATCACAATGTTCCATGGTCCCTCTCATCACAGTGCTCCATGATACCTTTCATCACAATTCTAGATGACCACTGTCATCAC
This sequence comes from Balaenoptera physalus, assembly GCF_965194825.1. Lineage (NCBI taxonomy): Eukaryota > Metazoa > Chordata > Mammalia > Artiodactyla > Balaenopteridae > Balaenoptera > Balaenoptera physalus. The sequence continues at coordinate 409,325 of NW_028126078.1, forward strand.
AATACCCCATGACAGATGTCATTACAATTCGCCATGGTCCTTGTCATCACAATGCTCCATGAACCCTGTCATCTCAATGCTCCATAGCCTTTGTATTCACTATGCTCCATGGCCCCTGTAATCACAGTGCTCCATGACCCCTTTCATCACAATGCTCCAAGACCGCTGTCATCACAATGCCCCATGACGCCTGCCATCACAAATCTCCAAGGCCTCTTTTAACAAAAAGCTCCATGATCCCTGTCAGCACAATGTTCCATGACACTTTTCATCACTATGCTCCATGACCACTGTCATCACAAAGTTCTCTGCCCATATTATCACAAGGTTCTTTGTCACCTTTAATCACAATGCTCCATGCCCTTTCATCACAATTCTCCAGAATTCTTGTCATCGCAATGTTCCTTGACCGTGTCATCACAATGCTCAATGACACTTGTCATCACAAAGTTCCATGACTCCTGTCATCACAATGATCCATGACTCCTTTCCTCAAAGTGCTCCAGTACCCTTTTCATCACAATGCTCCCTGCCATTGTCAGCACAATGCTCCTTGGACCCTGTCATGAAAATGCTCCATCCCCTTTTCATCACAATGCTCCAGATATCCTATCATTACAATGCTCCATGCCCGTGTCAACACAATGCTCCATGACCCCTGTCATCAAAATGCTTTATGAACCTTTTTATCAGAATGTTCCATGACCCCTGTCACCAAAATGATCCATGACAGTTGTCATCACAATGCTTCATGATACCTTTCATCCCAATTCTCTCTGACCGCTATCATCACAATGCTCCAGGACAATTTTCATCACAATGCCCCATGCCCCCTGTCATCACAGTGCCCCATAACCCCTGTAATCACAATGCTCCATGACCCTATCATCACAATGCTACATGACCCCTGTCATCACATTGTTCCATGGCCTATGTATTCACCATGCTCCATGGACACTGTAATCACACTGCTCCATGTTCCCTTTCAACACAAGGCTCCAGGACCCCTGTCATCACAGCGTTTCATGTAAGTTGTCATCAAAATGCTCCATGACCCCGGTCACCACAATGTTCCCTGCCCTTGTCATCACAATGCTCCATGACCCTTGCAATCACAATGGTATATGCCCTTGTCATCACAATGTTCCATGTCCTCTGTCATCACAATGCTCCATGGTCTTTCTCATCACAATGCTCTATGACCCCTCTCATCACAATGCTTGATGACCATTGTCATCACAATGCTCCATTCCGTTGTCATCACACTGCTCCATGGCCCCTGTAATCACAATGCTCCATGCCCGTGTCATCAAAATGCTCCAGAACACTTGTCATCATAATACTCCATTCCCCTGTCATCCCATTCCTCAACGACACTTGTCATCAAAATGTTCCTTGGCCTTTGTCATCACAGTGCTCCATGATACCTTTAATCCAAATTCTACATGACCACTGTCATCACCATGCAATATGACCAATATTATCACAATTCCCCATGACACGTGTCATCACAATTCGCCTTGGCCCTTGTCATCTCAATGCTCTATGATCCGTGTCATCACTAGGTTCCAGGAGACTTGTCCTCACAGTGATCCATGACCACTTTCATCACAATGCTCCATGAACTCTGTTATCTCAATGCTCCATGGCCTTTGTATTCACAATGCTCCATTGTTCCGATAATCGCGTTGCTCCATGACCACTCTCATCACAATGCTCCTTGACCACTGTCACCGTAATGCCCCATGGCATCTCTCATCACTGTGCTCCAAGGCCACTCTCATCAAAATGCTCCATGATCTGTGTCAGCACAATATTGCATGACACTTGTAATCACAATACTCCATGATCCCGGTAATCACAATGATCCCTGCCAATGTCATCACAATGCTCCATGTCTCCTGTAATCACAATGTTCCATGCCCTTGTCATCACAATGCTCCAGGTCTGTTGTCATCACCATTCTTCATGCCCAGGTCATCACAATGCTCCCTGAATCTTGTCTTCACAATACACCATGGCACATGTCATCACAGTGTTCCATGACCCCTGTCATCACAATGCTCTATGGCCTTTGTCATCACAATGCTCCGTGACCCCTGTCAACACAATGCCTCATGACACCTGTCATCAAAATGCTAAATGGCACTTGTGATCACAATGCTCTATGACGCTTGTCATCACTATTCTCCATGTCACTTGTTATCACAATGCTCCATGGCCCCTGTAATCACAGTACTCCATGACCCCTTTCATCACAATGCCCAATGCGACCTCTCATCACAATTCTCCATGGCATTTGTCATCACAATTCTCCATGGCATTTTCATCACGATGCTCCAGGACACCTGTCATTACAATGCTCCATGACACTTGTCATCACATTGCTCAATAACACCTGTCATCACAGTGTTCCCTGCCCATGTCATCACAATGCTCCATGTCCCCTATAATCACAATGCTCCATGCCTTTTTCCTCACAATGCTCCAGAATTCTTGTCATCACAATGTTCCATGACCGTGGCATCACAATGCTCCATGGCCCTTGTCATCACAATGCTCCAGAATTCTTGTCATCACAATGTTCCATGACCATGTCATCACAATGCTACATGACCCTGGTCATCACAGTTCTCCAAGACCTTTGTCATTACAATGCTCTATGTCGCTTTTCATCACAATTCTGAATGACCACTTTATTCACTATGCTCGCTGACCATTTTCATCACATTTCTCTATTGTCATTACAATTCCCCATGGCCCCTTTCTTCACAATACTCCATGATGCCAGTCATCACAATGCTCCAGGAGCAGTTTCATCACAATACTCCATCCCCCTTGTCATCACAGTGCACAATGAAACCTTTCATTACAATGCTCCATGACACTTGTAATCACAATGCTCCACGGCCTCTATCGTCACAATGCTCCCAGGCACTTTTCATCACGATGTTCCATGAAAACTTTCCTCACATTGCTCCATGACCATTGTCATCACAATAGTCCATACCCTTGTCAACACAATGCTGCATAATCCCTGTCATCACAATTCTCCATGACTGCTGTCATCACAATAATCCAGGACAATTTTCATAACAATGCTTCATGCCCCCAGTCATCACAGTGCTCCATGATACCTTTCCGCACAATTCCTTGATGATCAATGTCATCACAATGCCCCATGACACCTGTCGTCACAATGATCCATGACTACATTCATCACAATGCTCCAATACACCTGTCATCACAATGCTCCTTGGCCCCTGTTATAATATTGCTCCATGATCTCTTTCATCACAATGCTCCATGACCACTGTCATCACCATGCCTCATGACGCCTGTCATCTCAATGCTCCATGTCCCCTTTCATCACAATGCACCATGAACCCAGTCATCACAATGTTCCCTGCCCTTTTCATCACAATGCTCCATGGGCCCTGTCATCACAATGCTCCATGCCCTTTTCATCAAAATGCTCCAAAACTCTTGTCATCATAATGTTTCATGCCAATGTCATCAAAATGCCCCATGACACTTTTCATCACAATGCTCAATGGCCGTTTTCATCACAATGATCCAGAATTCTTGTCATCACAATGTTCCATGACCGTGGCATCACAATGCTCCATGGCCCCTTTCATCACAAAGCTCCATGAACCCAGTCATCACAATGTTCCCTTCCCTTTTCATCACAATGTTCCATGGGCCCAGTCATCACAATGCTCCAAGACACTTGTCATCACAATGCTCCATGGCCCTTGCCATTACAAATCCACATGATCCCTTTCATCACAATTCTCCATGACAACTTATATAAAATTGCTCCATGCCCCTGTCATCACAATGCCCAATGATACCTGTTTTTACAATGATCCATGACCCTTGTCATCACAAGGCTCCATGTCCCTTGTATTCACAATGCTCCTTGGCCCTTTTCATCACAATGCTCAATAGCGCTTTTCATTGCAGTGCTCCATGACCACTTTCAGCACAATGCCCCATGACCCCTGTCATCACGATGCTCCATGAAACATTTCCTCACAATGCTCCAGTACGCCTTTCATTCAAATTCCCCATGGCCACTGTCATCACAATTCTCTATGACCCCTGTCATTATAATGGTCCATGACCAGTTTCATCTCAATGCCCCATGACACCTGTCATCACAATGCTCCATGGCCTTTGTCATCACAATGCTCCATGGCCCCTGTAGTCACAGTGCTCCATGACACGTTTCATCTCAGTGCTCCATGACCTCACTCATCACAATGCCCCATGACACCTGTAATCACAATGTTCCATGGCCTTTTTCATCACAATGTTCCATGGCCCCTGTCATCACAATGTTCCATGCCAATGTCATCAAAATGCCCCATGACACTTGTCATCACCATGCTCCATGGCCTTTGTCATCACAAAGTTCCATGGCCCCTGTCATCACAATGTTCCATGCCCTTGTCATCAAAATTCTCCAGAACAATTGTCATAATAATACTACATTCCCATGTCATTCCATTGCTCAATGACATTTGTCATCAAAATGTTCCTTGGCCTTTATCATCATAGTGCTCCAAGATATCTTTAATCAAAATTCTACATGACCACTGTCACCACAGTGCAAGATGACCAATCTCATCACAATGCCCCATGGCACGTGTCATCACTATTCGCCTTGGCCCTTGTCATCTCAATGCTGTATGAACCGTGTCATCACTAGGTTCCAGGATACTTGTCATCACAGTGATCCATGACCACTTTCATCACAATGCTCCATGAACTCTGTTATCTCAATGCTCCATGGCCTTAGTATTCACAATGCTCCATTGCCCCGATAATCGCGTTGCTCCATGTACACTTTCATCACAATGCTCCTTGACCACTGTCACCATAATGCCCCATGACGTCTCTCATCACTGTGCTCCAAGGCCACTCTCATCTAAATGTTCCATGATCTGTGTCAGCACATTATTGCATGACACTTGTCATCACAATGCTCCATGATCCCGGTAATCACAATGATCCCTGCCAATGTCATCACAATGCTCCATGTCACCTGTAATCACAATGCTCCATGCCCTTGTCATCACAATGCTCCAGGTCTGTTGTCATCACCATGCTTCATGCCCGTGTCGTCGCCATGCTCCATGAATCTTGTCTTCACAATGCTCCATGGCCCATGTCATCACAGTGCTCCATGATCCCTGTCATCACAATGCTTTATGGCCTTTTTCATCACAATGCTCCGTGACCCTTCTCAACACAATGCCTGATGACACCTGTCATCAAAATGCTAAATGGCACTTGTCATCACAATGCTCTATGACGCCTGTCATCACTATTCTCCATGTCACTTGTTATCAAACTGCTCCATGGCCCCTGTAATCACAATACTCCATGACCCCTTTCATCACAATGCCCAATGCGACCTCTCATCACAATTCTCCATGGCATTTGTCATCACGATGCTCCATGACAGCTGTCATCACAATGCTCCAAGACACGTGTCATCACAATGCTCGATGGCCCTTGTCATCACAATGTTCCTTGGTGCTTTTCATCACAATTCTCCATGACAAGGTTCATCAAAATACTCCAAGATTTGTTTCATCACAATGCTCCATGGCCCTTGTCATTACAAATCCAAATGATCCCTTTCATCACAATTCTCCATGACAACTTACATAAAAATGCTCCATGCCCCTGTCATCACAATGCCCAATGATACCTGTTTTTACAATGATCCATGACCCTTGTCACAAGGCTCCATGTCCCTTGTATTCACAATGCTCCTTGGTCCTTTTCATCACAATGCTCAATAGCGCTTTTCATTGCAGTGCTCCATGACCACGTTCAGCACAATGCCCCATGACCCCTGTCATCACTATGCTCCATGGCCCTTGTCATCACAATGCGCCATGAAACATTTCCTCACAAGGCTCCAGTATGCCTTTCATCCAAATTCCCCATGGCCACTGTCATCACAATTCTCCATGACCCCTGTCATCATAATAGTTCATGACCCGTTTCATCTCAATGCCCCATGACACCTGTCATCACAATGCTCCATGGCCTTTGTCATCACAATGCTCCCTGGCCCCTGTAATGACAGTGCTCCATGACACCTTTCATCTCAATGCTCCATGACCTCACTCATCACAATGCCCCATGACACCTGTAATCACAATACTCCATGGACTTTTTCATCACAATGTTCCATGGCCCCTGTCATCACAATGTTCCATGCCCTTGTCATCAAAATGCTCCAGAACTCTTCTCATCATAATGCTCCATGCCAATGTCATCAAAATGCCCCATGACACTTTTCATCACAATGCTCCATGGCCTTTGTCATCACAATGTTCCATGGCACCTGTCACCAAAATGTTCCATGCTCTTTTCATCTAAATGCTCCAGAATACTTGTCATCATAATGCTCCATGCCAATGTCATCATATTGCCCCATGACACTTGTCATCACAATGCTCCATGGCCTTTGTCATCACAAAGTTCCATGGCCCATGTCATCACAGTGCTCCATGATACCTTTCGTCACAATTCTAGATGACCATTGTCATCACAATGCACCATTACACATGTCATCACAATTCGCCATGGTCCTTGTCATCACAATGCTCCATGAACCGTGTCATCACAAGGTTCCAGGACACTTGTCATCACAATGATCTATGATCACATTCGTCACAATGCTCCGTGAATCCTGTCATCTCAATCCTCCATAGCCTTTGTATTCACAGTGCTCCATGGCCCCTGTAATCACAGTGCTCCATGACCCCTTTCATCACAATGCTCCAAGCCCGCTGTCATCACAATGCCCCATGACACCTGCCATCACAAATCTCCAAGGCCTCTCTTACCAAATAGCTCCATGATCCCTGTCAGCACAATGTTCCATGACACTTTTCATCACAATGCTCCAAGACCCCTGTCATCACAAAGTTCTCTGCCCATATCATCACAATGCTCCTTGTCACCTTTAATCACAATGCTCCATGCCCTTTCATCACAATGCTCCAGAATTATTGTCATCGAAATGTTCCTTGACTGTGTCATCACAATGCTCCAAGACCCTTGTCATCACAAAGCTCCATGAGCCCTGTCATCAAAATGCTTTATGAACCTTGTTATCAGAATGTTCCATGAACCCTGTCATCAAAATGATCCATGACAGTAGTCATCACAATGCTGCATGATACCTTTCATCCCAATTCTCTGTGACCGCTTTCATCACAATGCTCCAGGACAATTTTCTTCACAATGCTCCATGCCCCCTGTCATCACAGTGCCCCATAACCCCTGTAATCACAATGCTCCTTGACCCTGTCTTCACAATTCAACATGACCCCTGTCATCACATTGTTCCATGGCCTATATATTCACAATGCTCCATGGGCCCTGTAATCACACTGCTCCATGTTCCCTTTCAACACAATGCTCCATGACCCCTGTCATCACAACGTTCCATGAAAGTTCTCATCAAAATGCTCCATGACCCCTGTCACCACACGTTTTCCTGCCCTTGTCATACAATTCTCCATGACCCTTGGAATCACAATGGTACATGGCCTTGTCATCACAATGTTCCATGGCCTCTGTCATCACCATGCTCCATGGTCTTTCTCATCACAATGCTCTATGTCCCCTGTCATCACAATTCTTGATGACCATTGTCATCACAATGCTCCAAGGCCTCTGTCATCACAATGCCTCATGGTCTTTGTGATCACAAAGCTCAATGACCCCTGTCATCACAATGCTCCATGCCGTTGTCTTCACAATGCTCCATGGCCCCTGTAATCACAATGCTCCATGCCCTTGTCATCAAAATGCTCCAGAACTCTTGTCATCATAATGCTCCATGCCAATGTCATCAAAATGCCCCATTACACTTGTCATCACAAAGCTCCATGTCATCAAAATGATTCATGACCCTTGTCATCACAATGCTGCATGATACCTTTCATCCCAATTCTCTGTGACCGTTATCATCACAATGCTCCTGGAGAATTTTCATCACAATGCTCCATGCCCGCTGTCATCACTGTGCCCCATAACCCCTGTAATCACATTGCTCCATAACGCTCTCATCACAATGCTACATGACCCCTGTCATGATATTTTTCCATGGCCTATGTATTCACAATGCTCCATGGACCGTATAATCACACTGCTCCATGTTCCCTTTCAACACAATGCTCCATGACCACTGTCATCACAATGTTCCATGGCCTCTGTCATCACCATGCTCCATGGTCTTTCTCATCACAATGCTCTATGACCCCTATCATCACAATGCTCCAAGGCCCCTGTCATCACAATGCCTCATGGTCTTTTTAATCACAATGCTCAATGACCCCTGTCATCACAATGCTCCATGCCGTTTTCACCACAATGCTCCATGGCCCCTGTAAACACAATGCTCCATGCCCTTGTCATCACAATGCTCCAGAACACTTGTCATCATAATACTCCATTCCCGTGTCATCCCATTGCTCAATTACACTTGTCATCAAAATGTTCCATGACCATTGTCATCACAGTGCTCCATGATACCTTTAATCAAAATTCTACATGACCACTCTCATCAAAATGCAAGATGACCAATGTCATCACAATGCCCCATGACACGTGTCATCACAATTCGCCTTGGCCCTTGTTATCTCAATGCTGTATGAACCGTGTCATCATTAGGTTCCAGGACACTTGTCATCACAGTGATCCATGACCACTTTCATCACAATGCTCCATGAACCCTGTTTTCTCAATGCTCCATGGCTTTGTATTCACAATGCTCCATTGTCCCGATAATCACGTTGCTCCATGAACCCTCTTCACAATGCTCCTTGACCACTGTCACCATAATGCCCCATGACGCCTCTCATCACTGTACTCCAAGGCCACTCTCATCAAAATGCTCCATGATCTGTGTCAGCGCAATATTGCATGATACTTGTCATCACAATGCTCCATGATCCCTGGAATCACAATGATCCCTGCCAATGTCATCACAATGCTCCATGTCTCCTGTAATCACAATGCTCCATGCCCTTGTCATCACAATGCTCCAGGTCTGTTGTCATCACCATGCTTCATGCCCATGTCATCACAGTGCTCCATGAATCTTGTCTTCACAATGCTCCATGGCCAATGTCATCACAGTGCTCCATGACCCCTGTCATCACAACGCTCTATGGCCTTTGTCATCACAATGCAAAATGGCACTTGTCATCACAATGCTCTATGACGCCTGTCATCACTCTTTTCCATGTCACTTGTTATCAGAATGCTCTATGGCCCCTGTAATCACAATACTCCATGACCCCTTTCATCACAATGCCCAATGCCACCTCTCATCACAATTCTCCATGGCATTTGTCATCACAATGCCCCATGACCCCTTTAATCCCAATGCTCCATGGCCCTTGTCATCACAGTGCTCCAAGCCTTTGTCATCACACTGCTCCATGGCCCCTGTAATCACAATGCTCCATGCCCTTGTCATCACAGGGCTCCAGAACTCTTGTCATTATAATGCTCCATGTCCGTTTCATCACCATGCTCCATGACACTTGTCATCACAATGCTCCATGGCCCCTCTCATTACTGTGCTCCATAATAACTTTAATCACATTTCTAGATGACCACTGCCATCACAATGCCTCATGACATTGTCATCACAATTCGCCATGACAATTGTCATCACAATGCTCCATGAACCATGTCATCATCGGGTCCCAGGACACTTGTCATCACAAGGATATATTACCATTTTCATCACAATTCTCCATGACCACTGTCATCACCATGCTTCATGACGCCTGTCATCTCAATACTCCATGGCCCCTTTCATCACAGTGCTCCATGAACACAGTCATCACAATGTTCCCTGTCCTTTTCATCACAGTGCTCCATTGGCCGTGTTATCACAATGCTCCAGGCCCTTGTCATCAAAACGCTCCAGAACACTTGTCATCATAATGCTCCATGCCAATGTCATCAAAATGCCCCATGACACTTGACATCACAATGCTCCATGGCCTTTGTCATCACAATGTTCCATGGCCCCTGTCATCACAGTGCTCCATGATACCTTTCATCACAATTCTAGATGACCACTGTCATCACAATGCCCCATGACGCCTGCCATCACAAATCTCCAAGGCCTCTTCTTACCAGAAAGCTCCATGATCCCTGTCAGCACAATGTTCCATGACCCTTTTCATCACAATACTCGATGAAACCTGTCATCACAGTGTTCCAGGACACATATCATCACAATGATCCATGACTACTTTCATCACAATACTCCTATACACCTGTCATCACAATGCTCCATGGCCCCTGTTATCATATTGCTCCATGATCTCTTTCATCACAATGCTCCATGACCACTGTCATCACCATGCCTCATGACGCCTGTCATCTCAATGCTCCATGGCCCCTTTCATCACAATGCTCCATGAACACAGTCATCACAATGTTCCCTGCCCTTTTCATCACAATGCTCCATGGGCCGTGTTATCACAATGCTCCATGCCCTTTTCATCAAAATGCTCCAGACCACATGTCATCATAATGCTCCATGCCAATGTCATCAAAATGCCCCATGACACTTGTCATCACAATGCTCCATGGCCTTTGTCATCACAATGTTCCATGGCTCCTGTCATCACAATGCTCCATGCCCTTGTCATCATAATGCTCCAGGCCAATGTATTCAAAATGCCCCGTGACAATTGTCATCACAATGTTCCATGGCCTTTGTCATCACAATGTTCCATTGCCGCTGTCATCACAGTGCTCCATGATACCTTTCATCACAATTCTAGATGACCACTGTCATCACAATGTCCCATGACAGATGTCTTCACAATTCGCCATTGTACTTGTGATCACAATGCTCCATAAACCGTGTCATCACAAGTTTCCAGGACACTTGTCATCACAATGATCCATGATCACTTTCATCACAATGCTCCATGAAACCTGTCGTCTCAATGCTGCGTAGCCTTTGTATTCACAATGCTCCATGGCCCCTGTCATCACAGTGCTCCATGACCCCTTTCATCACAATGCTCCAAGACCGCTGTCATCACAATGTCCCATGACGCCTGCCATCACAAATCTCCAAGGCCCCTCTTACCAAAAAGCTCCATTATCCCTGTCAGCACAATGTTCAATGACACTTTTCATCACAATGCTCCATGACCCCTGTCATCACAAAGTTCTCGGCCCATATCATCACAATGCTCCTTGTCAACTTTAATCACAATGCTCCATGTCCTTTCATCACAGTACTCCAGAATACTTGCCATCGCAATGTTCCTTGACCGTGTCATCACAATGCTCCATGACGCTTGTCATCACAAAGCGCCATGATCCCTGTCATCACAATGATCCATGACTCCTTTCCTCACAGTGCTCAAGTACCCTTTTCATCACAATGGTCCATACCATTGTCAGCACAATGCTCCTTGGACCCTGTCATCAAAATGCTCCATCCCCTTTTCATCACAATGCTCCAGATATCCTATCATTACAAAGCTCCATGCCCGTGTCAACACAATGTTCTATGACCCCTGTCATCAAAATGATTTATGAAGCTTGTTTTCAAAATGCACCATGACCCCTGTCATCAAAATAATCCATGATCGTTTTCATCACAATGCTGCATGATATCTTTCATCCCAATTCTCTGTGACCGCTGTCTTCACAATGCTCCAGGACAATATTCATCACTCCAAGGCCTTTGTCATCACAATGTTCCATGGCCCCTGTCATCACAATGCTTCATGCCCTTGTCATCAAAATGCTCCAGAACTCTTGTCATCATAATGCTCCATGCCAATGTCATCAAAATGCCCAATGACACTTCTCATCTCAATGCTTCATAGCTTTTGTATACACAATGCTCCATAGCCCCTGTCATCACAGTGCTCCATGATAGCTTTCACCACAATTCTAGAGGACCACTGTCATCACAATGCCCCATGACAGATGTCATCACAATTCGCCATCGTCCTTGTCATCACAATGCTCCATGAACCGTGTCATCACAAGGTTCCAGGACACTTGTCATCACAATGATCCATGATCATATTCATCACAATGCTCCATGACCTGTCATCTCAATGTTCCATAGCTTTTGTATATACAATGCTCCATGGCCCCTGTTATCACACTGCTCCATGACCCCTTTCATCACAATTCTCCCGTGCTGCTATCATCACAATGCCACATGACGTCTGCCATCACAAATCTCCAAGGCCTCTCTTACCAAAATGCTCCATGATCACTGTCAGCACAATGTTCCATGACACTTTTCATCTCAATGCTCCATGACCCCTGTCATCACAAAGTTCTCTGCCAATATCATCACAAAGCTCCTTGTCACCTTTAATCACAATGTTCCATGCCCTTTCATCACAATGCTCCTGAATTCTTGTCATCGCAATGTTCCTTGACCGTGTCATCCCAATGCTCCATGACCTTGTCATCACAATGCTACATGACCCCGGTCATCAGATTGTTCCATGGCCTATGTATTCACAATGCTCCATGGACCCTGTAATCACACTGCTCCATGTTCCCTTTCAACACAATGCTCCATGACCCCTGTCATTACAACGTTCCATGAAAGTTGTCATCAAAATGCTCCATGACCCAGGTCACCACATGGTTCCCTGCCCTTGTCATCACAATGCTCCATGACCCTTGTAATCACAATGGTACATGGCCTTGTCATCACGATGCTCCATGGTCTTTCTCATCACAATGTTTTATGACCCCTGTAATCACAATGATTGATGACAATTTTCATCACAATGCTCCAAGGCACCTTTCATCACAATGCCTCATTGTCTTTGTAATCACAATGCTCAATGACCCCTGTCATCAAAATGCTCCATGTCGTTGTCATCACACTGCTCCAGGTCTGTGGTCATCACCATGCTTCATGCCCCGTGTCATCACAATGCTCCATAGTGCTTTTCAACACAATGCTCCACGACCGCTTTCAACACAATGCCCCATGACCCCTGTCATCACGATGCTCCATGGCCCTTGTCATCACAATGCTCCATGAAACATTTCCTCACAATGCTCCAGTACGCCTTTCATCCAAATTCCCCATGGCCACTGTCATCACAATTCTCCATTAACCCTGTCATCGTAAAAGTCCATGACCCGTTTCATCTCAATGTTCCATGACACCTGTCACCACAATGCTCCATGGCCCCTGCAATCACAGTGCTCCATGACCCGTTTCTTCTCCATACTCCATGACCTCACTCATCACAATGCCCCATGACCCCTGTAATCACAATTCTCCATGCCCTTGTCATCACAATGCTCAAGAACTCTTGTCATTTTAATCCTCCATATTTGTTTCATCACCATGCTCCATGACACTTTTCATAACAATGCTCCATAGCCCCCTTCATTACTGTGCTCCATAATAACTTTAATCATATTTCTAGATGACCACTGCCATCACAATGCCCCATGACATTGTCACCACAATTCGCCATAAGCATTGTCATCACCATGCTCCATGAACCTTGTCATCACTGGGTCCCAGGACACTTGTCATCACAATGATCCATTACCACTTTCATCACAATGCTCCATGACCACTGTCATCTCAATGCTCCATGGCCTTTGTATTCACAATTCTCCATTTCCCCTGTAATCACAGTGCTCCATAACACCTTTCATCATAATGCTCCATGAGCACTGCCATCTCAATACCCCATGACGCCTGTCATCACAATTCTCGAAGGTGCCTCTCATCACTATGCTCCATGACACTTGTCATCACATTGCTCCATAACACCTGTCATCACAGTGTTCCCTGCCCATGTCATCACAATGCTCCATGTACCCTATAATCACAATGCTCCATGCCTTGTTCCTCACAATGCTCCAGAATTCTTGTCATCACAATGTTCCATGACCGTGTCATCACAATGCTACATGACCCTGGTCATCACAGATCTCCATGATCTTTGTCATCACAATGCTGTATGTCGCTTTTCATCACAATTCTCAATGGCCACTTTAACCACTATGCTCGCTAACCATTTACATCACATATCTCTGTTGTCATTACAATTCCCCATGGCCTCTTTCTTCACAATGCTCCATGATGCCTGTCATCACAAAGCTCCATGGCTTTTGTTATCACAATGCTCCAGGACCAGTTTCATCACAATACTCCATCCCCCTTGTCCTCACGGTGCACAATGAAACCTTTCATTACAATGCTCCATGACACTTGTCATCACAATGCTCCATGGCCTTTATCATCACAATGCTCCCAGGCACTTTTCATCACGATGTTCCATGAAACCTTTCATCACATTGCTCCATGACCATTGTCATCACAATACTCCATACACTTGTCAACACAATGCTGCATAATCCCTGTCATCACAATTCTCCGTGACTGCTGTCATCACAATAATCCAGGACAATTTTCATAACAATGCTTCATGCCCCCAGTCATCACAGTGCTCCATGATACCTTTCATAACAATTCCTAGATGATCAATGTCATCACAATGCCCTATGACACCTGTCATCACAATTCGCTATGACACTTGTCATCACAATACTCGATGAACTGTGTCATCACAGGGTTCCAGGACACATGTCATCACAATGATCAATGACTACTTTCATCACAATGCTCCAATACAGCTGTCATCACAATGCTCCATGGACACTGTTATCATATTGCTCCATGATCTCTTTCATCACAATGTTCCATGACCACTGTCATCACCATTCCTCATGACGCCTGTCATCTCAGTGCTCCATGGCCCCTTTCCGCACAGTGCTCCATGAACCCAGTCATCACAGTGTTCCCTGCACTTTTCATCACAATGCTCCATGCCCTTGTCAGCAAAATGCTCTAGAACTCTTGTCATCATAATGCTCCCTGCCCATGTCATCACAATGCTCCATGTCCCCTATAATAACAATGCTCCATGGCTTTTTCCTCACAATGCTCCAGAATTCTTGTCATCACAATATTCCATGACTGTGTCATCACAATGCTACTTGACACTGGTCATCACAATTCTCCATGACCTTTGTCATCACAATGATCTATGTCACTTTTCATCACAATTCTCAATGACCACTTTAATCACTGTGCTCGCTGACCATTTTCATCTCATTTCTCTCTTGTCATTACAATTCCCCATGGCACCTTTCTTCACAATGCTCCATGATGCCTGTCATCACAATGCTCCATGGCTTTTGTTATCACACTGCTCCAGGACCAGTTTCATCACAATACTCCATCCCCCTTGTCATCACAGTGCACAATGAAACCTTTTCATTACTATGCTCCATGACACTTGTCATCACAATGCTTCATGGCCTTTATCGTCACAATGCTCCCAGGCACTATTCATCACGATGTTCCATGAAAACTTTGATCATATTGCTCGATGACCATTGTCATCACAATAGTCCATAACCTTGTCCGCACAGTGCTGCATAATCCCTGTCATCACAATAATCCAGGGCAATTTTCATAACAATGTTTCATGCCCCAGTCGTCACAGTGCTCCATGATACATTACATCACATTCCTAGATGATCAATGTCATCACAATGCCCCATGACACCTGTCATCACAATTCGCTATGACCCTTGACATAACAATACTCGATGAACCGTGTCCTCACAGTGTCGAAGGACACATGTCATCACAATGATCCATGACTACTTTCATCACAATGCTCCAATACTTCTGTCATCACAATGCTCCATGTCCCCTGTTATCATATTGCTCCATGATCTTTTTCATCACAATGCTCCATGACCAATGTCATCACCATGCCTCATGACGCCTGTCATCTCAATGCTCCATGGCCCCTTTCATCACAATGCTCCATGAATCCAGTCATCACAAAGTTCCCTGCCCTTTTCATAACAATGCTCCATGGGCCCTGTCATCACAATGCTCCATGCCCTTGTCATCGAAATGCTCCAGAACACTTGTCATCATAATGCTCCGTGCCAATGTCATTAAAATGCCCCATGACACTTGTCATCACAATGCTACATGGCCTTTGTAATCACAATGTTCCATGGCCCCTGTCATCACACCTCTCCATGATACCTTTCATCACAATTCTAGATGACCCCTGTCATCACAATGCCCCATGACAGATGTCATCACAATTTGCCATGGTCCTTCTCATAACAATTCTCCATGAACCGTGTCATCACAAGGTTCCAGGACACTTCTAATCACAATGATCCATGATCACTTTCATCACAGTGCTCCATGAAACCTGTCATCTCAATGCTCCATAGCCTTTGTATTCACAATGCTCCATGGCCCCTGTAATCACAGTACTCCATGACCCATTTCATCACAATGTTCCAAGACCGATGACATCACAATGCCCCATGACGCCTGCCATCATAAATCTCCAAGGCCTCTCCTACCAAAAAGCTCCATGATCCTTGTCAGCACAAAGTTCCATGACACTTTTCATCACAATGCTCCATGACCCCTGTCATCACAAAGTTCTCTGCCCATATCATCACAATGCTCCTTGACCCCTTTTATCACAATGCTCCATGCCCTTTCATCACAATGCTCCAGAATTCTTGTCATCGCAAAGTTCCTTGACCGTGTCATCACAATGCTCCATGACCCCTGTCATCACAATGATCCATGACTCATTTCCTCACAGTGCTCCAGTACCATTTCCATCACAATGCTCCATGCCATTGTCAGCACAATGCTCCTTGGACCCTGTCATCAAAATGCTCCATCCCCTTTTCATCACAATGCTCCAGATATCCTATCACTACAATGCTCCATGCCCATGTCAACACAATGCTCCATGACCCCTGTCATCAAAATGCTTTATGAACCTTTTTATCAGAATGTTCCATGACCCCTGTGATCAAAATGATCCATGACCGTTGTCATCACAATGCTGCATGATACCTTTCATCCCAATTCTCTGTGACCGCTGTCATCACAATGTTCCAGGACAAATTTCATCACAATGCTCCATGCCCCCTGTCATCACAGTGCCCCATAACCCCTGTAATCACAATGCTCCATGACCCTGTCATCACAATGCTACATGACACCTGTCATCACATTGATCCATGACCTATGGATTCACAATGCTCCATGGACCCTGTAATCACAATGCTCCATGTTCCCTTTCAACACAATGCTCCATGACCCCTGTCATCACAACATTCCATGAAAGTTGTCATCAAAATGCTCCATGTCCCCGGTCACCACAAGGTTCCCTGCCCTTGTCATCACAATGCTCCATGACCCTTGTAATCACAATGGTACATGGCCTTGTCATCACAATGTTCCATGGCCTGTGTCATCACCATGCTCCATGGTCTTTCTCATCACGATGCTCTATGACCTCTGACATCACAACCCTTGATGACCATTGTCTTCACAATGCTCCAAGGCCCCTGTCATCACAATGCCTCATGGTCTTTGTAATCACAATGCTCAATGACCCCTGTCATCACAATGCTCCATGCTGTTGTCATCACAATGCTCCAGAACACTTGTCATAATAATAATCCATTCCCGTGTCATCCCATTGCTCAATGACACTTGTCATCAAAATGTTCCTTGGCCTTTGTCATCACAGTGCTCCATGATACCTTTAACCAAAATTCTACATGACCACTGTCATCACAATGCCAGATTAACAATGTCATCAGAATGCCCCATGACACGTGTCATCACATTTCGCCTTGGCCCTTGTAATCTCAATGCTGTATGAACCGTGTCATCACTAGATTCCAGGACACTTGTCATCACAGTGATCCATGACCACTTTCATCACAATGCTCCATGAACTCTGTTATCTCAATGGTCCATTGCCTTTGTATTCACAATGCTCCCTTGTCCCGATAATCACGTTGCTCCATGAACACTTTCATCACAATGCTCCTTGACCACTGTCACCATAGTGCCCCATGATGTCTCTCATCACTGTGCTCCAAGGCCGCTCTCATCAAAATGCTCCATGATCTGTGTCAGCACAATATTGCATGACACTTGTCATCACAATGCTCCATGATCCCTGTAATCACAATGATCCCTGCCAATGTCATGACAATGCTCCATGTCTCCTGTAATCACAATGATCCATGTCCTTGTCATCACAAGGCTTCTGAACTCTTATCATTATAATGCTCCATGCCAATGTCATCAAAATGCCCCATGACACTTGTCATCACAATGATCCATTACCACTTTCATCACAATGCTCCATGACCACTGTCATCTCAATGTTCCATGGCCTTTGTATTCACAATGCTCCATGGCCCCTGTAATCACAGTGCTCCATAACACCTATCATCATAATGCTCCATGACCACTGCCATCTCAATGCCCCATGACGCCTGTCATCAAAATTCTCCAAGCCCCCTCTCATCACAATGTTACAAGACACTTGTCATCACATTGCTCCATAACACCTGTCATCACAGTGTTCCCTGCCCATGTCATCAAAATGCTCCATATCCCCTATAATCGCAATGCTTCATGCCTTTTTCCTCACAATGCTCCCGAATTCTTGTCATCACAATGTTCCATGACCGTGGCATCACAATGCAACATGACCCTGGTCATCACAGTTCTCCATGACCCTTGTCATCACAATGCTCTATGTCACTTTTCATCACAATTCTCAATGACCACTTTAATCACTATGCTCGTTGAACATTTTCATCACATTTCTGTGTTGTCATTACAATTCCCCATGGCCCCTTTCTTCACAATTCTCCATGATGCCTGTCATCACAATGCTCCATGGCTTTTGTTATCACAATGCTCCAGGACCAGTTTCATCACAATACTCCATCCCCCTTGGCATCACAGTGCACAATGTAACCTTTCATTACAATGCTCCATGACACTTGTCATCACAATGCTCCATGGCCTTTATCATCACAGTGCTCCCAGGCACTTTTCATCACGATGTTCCATGAAAACTTTCATCACATTGCTCCATGACCGTTGTCATCACAAGAGTCCATACCTTTGTCAACACAATGCTGCATAATCCCTGTCATCACAATTCTCCATGACTGCTGTCATCACAATAATCGAGGACAATTTTCATAACAATGCTTCATGCCCCCAGTCATCACAGTGCTCCATGATACCTTTCATAACAATTCCTACATGATCAATGTCATCACAATGTCCCATGACACCTGTCATCACAATTCACTATGACCCTTGTCATCAAAATATTTGATGAACCGTGTCATCACAGTGTTCCAGGACACATGTCATCACAATGATCCATGACTACTATCATCACAATGCTCCAATACACCTGTCATCACAATGCTCCATGGCCCCTTTTATCATATTGCTCCATGATCTCTTTCATCACAATGCTCCATGACCACTATCACTATGCCTCATGACACCTGTCATCTCAATGCTCCATGGCCCCTTTCATCACAGTGCTCCAGGAACACAGTCATCACAATGTTCGCTGCCCTTTTCATCACAATGCTCCATGGGCCTTTTTATCACAATGCTCCTTGCCCTTGTCATCAAAATGCTCCAGAACTCTTGTCATCATAATGCTCCATGCCAATGTCATCAAAATGCCCCATGACACTTGTCATCACAATGTTCCATGGCATTTTTCATCACAATGTTCCATGGCCCCTGTCATCACAGTGCTCCATGATACCTTTCATCACAATTCTAGATGACCACTGTCATCACAATGCCCCATGACAGATGTCATCACAATTCGCCATGGTCCTTGTCATCACAATGCTCCATGAACCCTGTCATCTCAATGCTCCATAGCCTTTGTATTCACTATGCTCCATGGCCCCTGTAATCACAGTGCTCCATGACCCCTTTCATCACAATGCTCCAAGACCGCTGTCATCACAATTCCCCATGACGCCTGCCATCACAAATCTCCAAGGCCTCTCTTACCAAAAAGCTCCATGATCCCTGTCAGCACAATGTTCCATGACACATTTCATCACAATGCTCTATGACCCCTGTCATCACAATTTTCTCTGCCCATATCATCACAATGCTCCTTGTCACCTTTAATCACAATGCTCCATGCTCTTTCATCACAATGCTCCAGAATTCTTGTCATCGCCATGTTCCTTGACCGTGTTATCACAATGCTCCATGACCCTTGTCATCACAAAGCTCCATGACCCCTATCATCACAATGATCCATGCCTCCTTTCCTCACCGTGCTCCAGTACCCTTTTCATAACAATGCTCCATGCCATTGTCAGCACAATGCTCCTTGGACTCTGTCATCAAAATGTTCCATCGCCTTTTCATCACAATACTCCAGATATCCTATCATTACAATGCTCCATGCCCGTGTAAACACAATGCTCGATGACCCCTGTCATCAAAACGCTTTATGAAACTTGTTATCAGAATGTTCCATGACCCCTGTCATCAAAAGGATCCATGACCGTTGTCATCAATTTGCTTTATGATACCTTTCATCCCAATTCTCTGTGACTGCTGTCATCACAATGCTCCAGGACAATTTTGATAACAATGCTCCATGCCACCTGTCATCACAGTGCCTCATAACCCCTGTAATCACAATGCTGCATGACCCTGTCCTCACAATACTAAATGACCCCTGTCATTACATTTTTCCTTTCCCTAAGTATTCACAATGTTCCATGGACACTGTAATCACACTGCTCCATGTTCCCTTTCATCACAATGCTCCATGACCCCTGTCATCACAAAGTTCCATGAAAATTTTCGTCAAAATGCTCCATGACCCCGGTCACCACAAGGTTCCCTGCCCTTCTCATCACAATGCTCCATGACCGTTGTTATCACAATGTTACATGGTCTTGGCATCACAATGTTCCATGGCCTCTATCATCACCATGCTCCATGGTCTTTAACATCACAATGCTCTATGACCCCGGTCATCAGAATGCTTGATGAATATTGTCATCACAATGCTCCAAGGCCTCTGTTATCACAATGCCTCATGGTCTTTGTAATGACAATGCTCAATGACCGGTGTCAGCACAATGCTCCATGCCGTTGTCATCACAATGCTCCAAAACACTTGTCATCATAATACTCCTTTCCCGTGTCATCCCATTGCTCAATGACACTTGTCATCCAAATGTTCCTTGACCATTGTCATCACAGTGCTCCATGATACCTTTAACCAAAATTCTACATGACCACTGTCATCACAATGCCCCATGGCACGTGTCATCACAATTCGCCTTGACCCTTTTCATCTCAATGCGGTAAGAACCGTGTCATCACTAGCTTCCAGGACACTTGTCATCACAGTGATCCATGACCACTTTCATCACAATGCTCCATGAACTCTGGTATCTCAATGCTCCATGGCCTTTTTATTCACAATGCTCCATTGTCCCGATAATCGCTTTACTCCATGAACACTTTCATCACAATGCTCCTTGACCACTGTCACCATAATACCCCATGACGTCTCTCATCACTGTGCTCCAAGGCCACTCTCATCAAAATGCTCCATGATCTGTGTCAGCACAATATTGCATGACACTTGTCATCACAGTGCTCCATGATCCCTGGAATCACAATGATCCCTGCCAATGTCATGACAATGCTCCATGTCTCCTGTAATCACAATGCTCCATGCCCTTTTCATTATAATGCTCCAGGTCTGTTGTCATCACCATGCTTCTTGCCCGTGACATCACAATGCTCCCTGAAACTTGTCTTCACAATGCTCCATGGCCCATGTCATCCCAGTGCTCCATGAACCCTTTCATCACAATGCTCTATGGCCTTTGTCATCACAATCCTCCGTGACCCCTGTCAACACAATGCCTGATGACCCCTGTCATCAAAATGCTAAATGGCACTTGTCATCACAATGCTTTATGAAGCCTGTCATCACTATTCTCCATGTCACTTGTTATCACAATGCTCCATGGCCCCTGTAATCCCAGTACTCCATGACCACGTTCATCACAATGCCCAATGCCACCTCTCATCACAATTCTCCATGGCATTTGTCATCACGATGCTCCATGACACCTGTCATCACAATACTCCATGACACTTGTCATCACAATGCTCGAAGGCCTTTGTCATCACAATGTTCCTTGGTGCTTTTCATCGCAATGCTCCATGACAACTGTCATCAAAATTCTCCAAGATTTGTTTCATAACAATGCTCCATGCCTTGTCATCACAAGGCTCCAGAACTCTTGTCATTATAATGCTCCATGTCCGTTTCATCACCATGCTCCATGAAACTTGTCATCACAATGCTCCATGGCCCCTCTCATTACTGTGCTCCATAATAAAGTTAATCACATTTCTAGATGACCACTGCCATCACAATGCCCCATGATATTGTCATCACAATTCGCCAGGACCATTGTCATCACAATGCTCCATGAACCATGTCATCACAGGGTCCCAGGACACTTGTCATCACAAAGATCCATTACCACTTTCATCACAATGCTCCATGACCACTGTCATCTTAATGCTACATGGCCTTTGTATTCAAAAAGCACCATGGCCCCTGTAATCACAGTGCTCCATAACACCTTTCTTCATAATGCTCCATGACCACTGCCATCACAATGCCCCATGATGCCTGTCATCACAGTTCTCCAAGGCCCCTCTCATCAGAATGCTCCATGACACTTGTCATCACATTGCTCCATAACACCTGTCATCACAGTGTTCCCTGGCCATGTCATCAAAATGCTCCATGTCCCCTATAATCACAATGCTCCATGCCTTTTTCCTCACAATGCTCAAGAATTCTTGTCATCACAATGTTCCATGACCGTGGCATCACAATGCAACATGACCCTGGTCATCACAGTTCTCCATGACCCTTGTCATCACAATGCTCTATGTCACTTTTCATCACAATTCTCAATGACCACTTTAATCACTATGCTCGTTGAACATTTTCATCACATTTCTGTGTTGTCATTACAATTCCCCATGGCCCCTTTCTTCACAATTCTCCATGATGCCTGTCATCACAATGCTCCATGGCTTTTGTTATCACAATGCTCCAGGACCAGTTTCATCACAATACTCCATCCCTCTTGTCATCACAGTGCAAAATGAAACCTTTCATTACAATGCTCCATGACACTTGTCATCACAATGCTCCACAGCCTCTATTGTCACAATGCTCCCAGGCTCTTTTCATCATGATGTTCCATGAAAACATTCCTCATATTGCTCCATGACCATTGTCATCTCAATAGTCCATACCCTTGTCAACACAATGCTGCATAATCCCTGTCATCACAATTCTCCATGACTGCTGCCATCACAATAATCCAGGACAATTTTCATAACATTGCTTCATGCCTCCAGTCATCACAGAGCTCCATGATACATTTCATCACAATTCTAGATGAGCACTGTCATCACAATGCCCCATGAGACATATCATCACAATTCGCCAAGGTCCTTGTCATCACAATGCTCCATGAACCGTGTCATCCCAGTGTTCCAGGACACTTGTCATCACAATGATCCATGACTACTTTCATCACAATGCTCCAATACACCTGTCATCACAATGCTCCATGGCCCCTTTTGTCATATTGCTCCATGATCTCTTTCATCACAATGCTCCATGACCACTATCACCATGCCTCCTGACGCCTGTCATCTCAATGCTCCATGGCCCCTTTCATCACAGTGCTCCAGGAACACAGTCATCACAATGTTCACTGCCCTTTTCATCACAATGCTCCATGGGCCCTTTTATCACAATGCTCCATGCCCTTGTCATCAAAATGCTCCAGAACTCTTGTCATCATAATGCTCCATGCCAATGTCATCAAAATGCCCCATGACACTTGACATCACAATGTTCCACGGCCCCTGTCATGACACTGCTCCATGATACCTGTCATCACAATTCTAGATGACCACTGTCATCAGAATGCCCCATGACAGATGTCTTCACAATTCGCCATGGTCCTTGTCATCACAATGCTCCATAAAGCGTGTCATCACAAGGTTCCAGGACACTTGTCATCACAATGATCCATGATCACTTTCATCAAAATGCTCCATGAAACCTGTCATCTCAATGCTCCATAGCCTTTGTATTCAAAATGCTCCATGGCCCCTGTAATCACAGTGCTCCATGACCCCTTTCATCACAATGCTCCAAGACCGCTGTCATCACAGTGCCACATGACGCCTGCCATCACAAATCTGCAAGGCCTCTCTTACCAAAAAGCTCCATGATCACTGTCAGTACAATGTTCCATGACACTTTTCATCACAATGCTCCATGACCCCTGTCATCACAAAATTCTCTGCCCATATCATCACAATGCTCCTTGTCACCTTTAATCACAATGCTACATGCCCTTTCATCACAATGCTCCAGAATTCTTGTCATCGCAATGTTCCTTGACCGTGTCATCACAATGCTCCATGACCCTTGTCATCACAAAGCTACATGACCCCTGTCATCACAATGATCCATGACTCATTTCCTCACAGTGCTCCAGTACCCTTTTCATCACAATGCTCCATGCCATTGTCAGCACAATGATCCTTGGAACCTGTCATCAAAATGCTTCATCCCCTTTTCACCACAATGCTCCAGATATCCTATCATTACAATGCTCCATGCCCGTGTCAACACAATGCTCCATGAGCCCTGTCATCAAAATGCTTTATGAAACTTTTTATCAGAATGTTCCATGACTCGTGTCATCAAAATGATCCATGACCATTGTAATCACAATGCTGCATGATACCTTTCATCCCAATTCTCTGTGACCGCTGTCATCACAGTGCTCCAGGACTGTTTTCATCACAATGCTCAATGCCCCCTGTCATCACAGTGCCCCATAACCCCTGTAATCACAATGCTCCTTGACCCTGTCATCACAATGCTACATGACACTTGTCATCACATTGATCCATAGCCTATGTATTCACAATGCTCCATGGACCCTGTAATCACACTGCTCCATGTTCCCTTTCAACACAATGCTCGATGAGCCCTGTCATCACAACGTTCCATGAAAGTTGTCATCAAAATTCTCCATGACCCCGGTCACCACAAGGTTCTCTGCCCTTGTCATCACAATGCTCCATGACCCTTTTAATCCCAATAGTACATGGCCTTGTCATCACAAAGTTCCATGGCCTCTGTCATCACCATGCTCCATGGTCTTTCTCATCACAATGCTCTATGACCCCTGTCATCACAATGGTTGAGGACCATTGTCATCACAATGCTCCAAGGTCCCTGTCATCACAATGCCTCATGGCCTTTGTAATCACAATGCTCAATGACCCCTGTCATCACAATGCTCCATGCCGTTGTCATCACAATGCTCAATGAACCCTGTCATCACAATGCTCCTTGCCGTTGTCATCACAATGCTCCATGACCCGTGTCATCACAATGCTCTATGGCCTTTGTCATCACAATGCTCCGTGACCCCTGTCAACACAATGCCTGATGACCCCTGTCATCAAAATGCTAAATGGCACTTGTCATCACAATGCTCTATGACGCCTGTCATCAATCTTCTCCATGTCACTTGTATCACAATGCTCCGTGGCCCCTGTAATCAAAGTACTCCATGAAACATTTCATCACAATGCCCAATGCTACCTCTCATCACAATTCTCCCTGGCATTTGTCATCACGATGCTCCATGACACCTGTCATCACAATGCTCCATGACACTTGTCATCACAATGCTCGATGGCCCTTGTCATCACAATGTTCCTTGGTGCTTTTCATCGCAATGCTCCATGACAACTTTCATCAAAATACTCCAAGATTTGTTTCATCACAATGCTCCATGGCCTTTGTCATTACAAATCCACATGATCCCTTTCATCACAATTCTCCATGGCAACTTACATAAAAATGATCCATGCCCCTTTCATCCCAATGCCCAATGATACCTGTTTTTACAATGTTCCATGATACTTGTCATCACAAGGCTCCATGTCCCTTGTATTCACAATGCTCCATGGCCCTTTTCATCACAATGCTCCATGAAACATTTCTTCACAATGCTTCAGTACGTCTTTCATCCAAATTCCCCATGGCCACTGTCATCACAATTCTCCATGACCCCTGTCATCCTAAAGGTCCATTACACATTTCATCTCAATGCTCCATGATACCTGTCATCACAATGCTCCATGGCCTTTGTCATCACAATGCTCCATGGCCCCTGTAATCACAGTGCTCCATGACTCCTTTCATCTCAATGCTCCATGACCTCACTCATCATAATGCCCCATGACCCCTGTAATCACAATGCTCCATGGCCCTTGTCATCACAGTGCTCCAGGCCTTTTTCATCACACTGCTCCATGGCCCGTGTAATCACAATGTTCCATGCCCTCGTCATCACGAGGCTCCAGAACTCTTGTCATTATAATGCTCCATGTCCGTTTCATCACCATGCTCCATGACACTTGTGATCACAATGTTCCATGGCCCCTCTCATTACTGTGCTCCATAATAACTTTAATCACATTTCTAGATGACCACTGCCATCACAATGCCCCATGATGTTGTCATCACAATTCGCCATGACCATTGTCATCACAATGCTCCATGAACCATGTCATCACAGGGTCCCAGGACACTTGTCATCACAATGATCCATTACCACTTTCATCACAATGCTCCATGACCACTGTCATTTCAATGCTCCATGGCCTTTGTATTCACAATGCTCCATGGCCCCTGTAATCACAGTGCTCCATAACACCTTTCATCATAATGCTTCATGACCACTGCCATCTCAATGCCCCATGATGCCTGTCATCACAATTCTCCAAGGCCCCTCTCATCACAATGCTCCATGACACTTGTCATCACATTGCTCCGTAACACCTGTCATCACAGTGTTCCCTGCCCATGTCATCACAATGCTCCATGTCCCCTATAATCACAATGCTCCATGCGATTTTCCTCACAATGCTCCAGAATTCTTGTCATCACAATGCTCCAGAATGTTTCTCATTACAATGATCCATGACCATGTCATCACAATGCTATATGACCGTGGTCATCACAGTTCTCCATGACCATTGTCACCACAATGCTCCATGAACCATGTCATGACAGAGTCCCAGGACACTTGTCATCACAATGTTCCATTACCACTTTCATCACAATGCTCCATGACCACTGTCATCTCAATGCTCCATGTCCTTTGTCATCACAATGTTCCATGGCCCCTGTAATCACAGTGCTCCATGACCCGTTTCATCTCAGTGCTCCATGACCTCACTCATCACAATGCCCCATGACCCCTGTAATCACAATGCTCCATGGCCCTTGTCATCACAATTCGCTAAGACCCTTGTCATCACAATACTCGATGAACCGTGTCATCACAGTGTTCCAGGACACATGTCATCACAATGATCCATGACTACTTTCATCACAATGCTCCAATACACCTGTCATCACAATGCTCCATAGCCCCTCTTATCATATTGCTCCCTGATCTCTTTCATTACAAGGCTCCATGACCACTGTCATCACCATGCCTCATGACGCCTGTCATCGCAACGCTACATGGCCCCTTTCATCACAATGCTCCATGAACCCAGTCATCACAATGTTCCCTGCCCTTTTCATCACAATGCTCCATGGGCCCTGTCATCACAATGCTCCATGCCCTTGTCTTCAAAATGCTCCAGAGATCTTGTCATCATAATGCTCCATGCCAATGTCATCACAATGCTCCATTAATCTTGTCTTCACAATGCTCCATGGCCTTTGTCATCACAATGCTACATGACACCTGTCATCACATTGTTCCATGGCCTATATATTCACAATGCTCCATGGACCCTGTAATCACACTGCTCCATGTTCCCGTTCAACACAATGCTCCATGACCCCTGTCATCACATTGTTCCGTGAAAGTTGTCATCAAAATTCTCCATGACCATGGTCACCACAAGGTTCCCTGCCCTTGTCATCACAATGCTCCATGACCCTTGTAATCACAATGGTACATGGCCTTGTCATCACAATGTTCCATGGTCTCTGTCATCACCATGCTCCATGGTTTTTCTCATCACAATGCTCTATGACCCCTGTCATCACAATGCTTGATGACCATTGTCATCACAATGCTCCAAGGTCCCTGTCATCACTATGCCTCATGGTCTTTGTAATAACAATGTTCAATGAACCCTGTCATCACAATGCTCCATGCCGTTGTCATCACAATGCACCGTGGCCGCTGTAATCACAATGCTCCATGCCGTTGTCATCACAATGCTCCAGAACACTTGTCATCATAATACTCCATTCCCGTGTCATCCCATTGCTCAATGACACTTGTCATCAAAATGTTCCTTGGCCTTTGTCATCACTGGGCTCCATGATACCTTTAATCAAAATTCTACATGACCACTGTCATCACAATGCAAGATGACCAAAGTCATCACAATCCCACATGACACGTGTCATCACAATTCGCCTTGACCCTTGTCATCTCAATGCTGTAAGAACCGTGTCATCACTAGGTTCCAGGACACTTGTCATCACAGTGATCCATGACCACTTTCATCACAATGCTCCATGAACTCTGTTATCTCAATGCTCCATGGCCTTTGTATTCACAATGCTTCATTGTCCCGATAATCACGTTGCTCCATGAACACTTTCATCACAATGCTCCTTTCCCACTGTCACCCTATTGCCCCATGACGTCTCTCATCACTGTGCTCCAAGGCGACTCTCATCAAAATGCTCCATGATCTGTGTCAGCACAATATTGCATGACACTTGTCATCACAATGCTCCATGACCCCTGTAATCACAATGATCCCTCCCAATGTCCTCACAATGCTCCATGTCTCCTGTAATCACAATGCTCCATGCCCTTGTCATCACAATGCTCCAGGTCTGTTGTCATCACCATGCTTCATGCCCGTGTCATCAAAATGCTCCATGAATCTTGTCTTCACAATGCTCCATGGCCCATGTCATCACAATGATCCATGACCCCTGTCATCACAATGCTCTATGGCCTTTGTCATCACAATGCTCCATGATCCCTGTCAACACAATGCCTGATGACCCCTGTCATCAAAATGCTAAATGGCACTTGTTATCACAATGTTCTATGACGCCTGTCATCACTATTCTCCAATGCACTTGTTATCACAATTCTCCATGGCCCCTGTAATCACAGTACTCCATGACCCCTTTCATCACAATGCCCAATGCCACCTCTCATCACAATTCTCCATGGCATTTGTCATCACGATGCTCCATGACACCTGTCATCACAATGCTCCATGACCCTTGTCATCACAATGCTCGATGGCCCTTGTCATCACAAGGTTCCGTGGTGCTCTTCATCGTAATGCTCCATGACAACTTTCATCAAATTACTCCAAGATTTGTTTCATCACAATGCTCCATGGCCCTTGTCATTACAAATCCACATGATCCCTTTCATCACAATTCTCCATGACAACTTACATAAAAATGCTCCATGCCCCTGTCATCACATTGCCCAATGATACCTGTTTTTACAATGATCCATGACCCTTTTCATCACAAGGCTCCATGTCCCTTGTATTCACAATGCTCCATGGCCCTTGTCATCACAATGCTCCGTAGTGCTTTTCATTTCAATGCTCCATGATGGCTTTCAGCACAATCCCCCATGAACCCTGTCATCACGATGCTCCATGGCCCTTGTCATCACAATGCTCCATGAAACATTTCCTCACAATGCTCTAGTACGCCTTTCATCCAAATTCCCCATGTCCACTGTCATCACAATTCTCCATGAACCCTCTCATCGTAATGGTCCATGACCCATTTCATCTCAATGCTCCATGACACCTGTCATCACAATGCTCCATGGCCTTTGTCATCACAATGCCCCATGTCACCTGTAATCACAATGCTCCATGGCCCTTATCACAGTGCTCAAAGCCTTTTTCGTCACACTGCTCCATGGCCCCTGTCATCACAATGCTCCATGCCCTTGTCATCACAAGGCTCCAGCACTCTTGTCATTATAATGCTCCATGTCCATTTCATCACCATGCTCCATGACACTTGTCATCACAATGCTCCATGGCCCCTCTCATTACTGTGCTCCATAATAACTTTAATCACATTTCTAAATGACCACTGCCATCACAATGCCCCATGACATTGTCATCACAATTCGCCATGACCATTATCATCACAATGCTCCATGAACCGTGTCATCACAGGGTCCCAGGACACTTGTCATCACAATGATCCATTACCACTTTCATCACAATGCTCCATGACCACTGTCATCTCAATGCTCCATGGCCAGTGTCATCACAATGCTCCATGGCCTCTGTAATCACAGTGCTCCATGACCCGTTTCATCTCAATGCTCCATGACCTCAATCATCACAATGCCCCATGACCCCTGTAATCACAATGCTCCATGGCCCTTGTCATCACAATTCGCTATGACACTTGTCATCACAATACTCGATGAACCATGTCATCACAGTGTTCCAGGACACATGTCATCACAATGATCCATGACTACTTTCATCACAATGCTCCAATACACCTGTCATCACAATGCCCCATAGCCCCTGTTATCATATTGCTCCCTGATCTTTTTCATTATCAGGCTCCAAGACCACTGTCATCACCATGCCTCATGACGCCTGTCCTGTCATTGCTCCAAGGCCCCTTTCATCACAATGCTCCAGATATCCTATCATTACAATGCTCCATGCCCGTGTCACCACAATGCTCCTTGCCTTTGTCATCACATGCTCCATGGCTCCTGTAATCACAATGCTCCATGCCCTTGTCATCACATTGCTCCAGAACACTTGTCATCATAATACTCCATTCCCATGTCATCCCATTGCTCAATGACACTTGTCATCAGAATGTTCCTTGGCCTTTGTCATCACAGTGCTCCATGATACCTTTAATCAAAATTCTACATGACCACTGTCATCACAATGCAAGATGACCAATGTCATCACAATACCCCATGACACGTGTCATCACAATTCAGCTTGGCCCTTGTCATCCCAATGTTGTAGGAACCGTGTCATCACTAGGTTCCAGGACACTTGTCATCACAGTGATCCATGACCACTTTCATCACAATGCTCCATGAACTCTGTTATCTCTATGCTCAATGGCCTTTGTATTCACAATGCTCCATTGTCCCGATAATCGCGTTGCTCCATGAACACTTTCATCACAATGCTCCTTGACCACTGTCACTCTAATGCCCCATGAGGTCTCTCATCACTGTGCTCCAAGGCCACTCTCATCAAAATGCTCCATGATCTGTGTCAGCACAATATTGCATGACACTTGTCAGCACCATGCTCCATGATCCCTCTAATCACAGTGATCCCTGCCAATGTCATCACAATGCTCCATGTCTCCTGTAATCACAATGCTCCATGCCCTTGTCATCACAATGCTCCAGGTCTGTTGTCATCACCATGCTTCATGCCCGTGTCATCACAATGCTCCATGAATCTTGTCTTCACAATGCTCCATGGCCCATGTCATCACAATGCTCCATGACCCCTGTCATCACAATGCTCTATGGCCTTTGTCATCACAATGCTCCGTGACCCCTGTCAACACAATGCCTGATGACCCCTGTCATCAAAATGCTAAATGGCACTTGTCATCACAATGCTCTATGACGCCTGTCATCACTATTCTCCATGTCACTTGTTATCACAATGCTCCATGGCCCCTGTTATCACAGTACTCTATGACCCCTTTCATGACAATGCCCAATGCCACTTCTCATCACAATTCTCCATGGCATTTGTCATACCGATGCACCATGACACCTGTCATCACAATGCTCCATGACACTTGTTATCACAGTGCTCGATGGCCCTTGTCATCACAATGTTCCTTGGTGCTTTTCATCGCAATGCTCCATGACTACTTTCATCAAAATTCTCCAAGATTTGTTTCCTCACAATGCTCCATGGCCCTTGTCATTACAAATCCACATGATCCCTTTCATCACAATTCTCCATGGCAACTTACATAAAAATGCTCCATGCCCCTGTCATCACAATGCCCAATGATACCTGTTTTTGCAATGATCCATGACCCTTTTCATCACAAGGCTCCGTGTTCCTTGTATTCACAATGCTCCATAGCAGTTTTCGTCGCAATGTTCCATGACCACTTTCAGCACAATGCACCATGACCCCTGTCATCACGATGCTCTATGAAACATTCCTCACAATGCTTCAGTACGCCTTTCATCCAAATTCCCCATTGCTACTGTCATCACAATTCTCCATGACCCCTGTCATCGTAATGGTGCATGACCCATTTCATCTCAATGCACCATGAAACCAGTCATCACAATGCTCCATGGCCTTTGTCATCACAATGCTCCATGGCCCCTGTAATCAAAGTGCTCCATGACCCGTTTCATCTCAATGCTCCATGACCTCACTCATCACAATGCTGCATGACCACTGTAATCACAATTCTCCATGTCCCTTGTCATCACAATTCGCTATGACTCTTGTCATCACAATACTCAATGAACCGTGTCATCACAGTGTTCCAAGACACATGTCATCACAATGATCCATGATTACTTTCAACAGAATGCTCCAATACACCTGTCATCACAAAGCTCCATGACCCCTGTTATCATATTGCTCCCTGATCTGTTTTTTTTTTTTTTTTTTTAAGATTTTTAGAAATTTCATGTAATGTCTGAAACATTTATATTAACATATTTCCATACAAATAACCCAATGAAAGTTTAGTATTAGTTGTTTTGCTTGTTTTTTTATACTGCAGGTTCTTATTAGGCATCAATTTTATACACATCAGTGTATACATGTCAATCCCAATCGCCCAATTCAGCACACCACCATCCCCACGTCACCGTAGTTTTCCCCCCTTGGTGTCCATATGTCCATTCTCTACATCTGTGTCTCAACTTCTGCCCTGCAAACTGGCTCATCTGTACCATTTTTCTAGGTTCCACATACATGCATTAATATATGATATTTGTTTTTCTCTTTCTGACTTACTTCACTCTGTATGACAGTCTCTAGATCCATCCACGTCTCAACAAATGACTCAATTTCGTTCCTTTTTATGGCTGAGTAATATTCCATTGTATATATGTACCACATCTTCTTTATCCATTCGTCTGTTGATGGGCATTTAGGTTGCTTCCATGACCTGGCTATTGTAAATAGTGCTGCAATGAACATTCGGGTGCATGTGTCTTTTTGAATTATGGTTTTCTCTGGGTATATGCCCAGTAGTGGGATTGCTGGGTCATATGGTAATACTATTTTTAGTTTTTTAAGGAACCTCCATATTGTTCTCCATAGTGGCTGTATCAATTTACATTCCCACCAACAGTGCAAGAGGGTTCCCTTTTCTCCACACCCTCTCCAGCATTTGTTGTTTGTAGATTTTCTGATGATGCCCATTCTAACAGGAGTGAGGTGATACCTCATTGTAGTTTTGATTTGCATTTCTCTAATAATTAGTGATGTTGAGCATCTTTTCATGTGCTTCGTGGCCGTCTGTATGTCTTCTTTGGAGAAATGTCTATTCAGGTCTTCTGCCCATTTTTGGATTGGGGTGTTTGTTTCTTTGATATTGAGCTGAATGAGCTGTTTATATATTTTGGAGATTAATCCTTTGTCCGTTGATTCATTTGCAAATATTTTCTCCCATTCTGAGGGTTGTCTTTTCGTCTTGTTTATGGTTTCCTTTGCTGTGCAAAAGCTTTGAAGTTTCATTAGGTCCCACTTGTTTATTTTTGTTTTTATTTCCATTACTCTAGGAGGTGGATCAAAAAAGATCTTGCTGTGATTTATGTCAAAGAGTGTTCTTCCTATGTTTTCCTCTAAGAGTTTTATAGTGTCCAGTCTTACATTTAGGTCTCTAATCCATTTTGAGTTTATTTTTGTGTATGGTGTTAGGGAGTATTCTAATTTCATTCTTTTACATGTAGCTGTCCAGTTTTCCCAGCACCACTTATTGAAGAGACTGTCTTTTCTCCATTGTATATCTTTGCCTCCTTTGTCATAGATTAGTTGACCATAGGTGCGTGGGTTAATCTCTGGGCTTTCTATCTTGTTCCATTGATCTATGTTTCTGTTTTTGTGCCAGTACCATATTGTCTTGATTACTGTAGCTTTGTAGTATAGTCTGAAGTCAGGGAGTCTGATTCCTCCAGCTCCATTTTTTTGCCTCAAGACTGCTTTGGCTATTCGGGGTCTTTTGTGTCTCCATACAAATTTTAAGATGATTTGTTCTAGCTCCGTAAAAAATGCCATTGGTAATTTGATAGGGATTGCATTGAATCTGTAGATTGCTTTGGGTAGTATACTCATTTTCACAATGTTGATTCTTCCAATCCAAGAACATGGTATATCTCTCCATCTGTTGGTATCATCTTTAATTTCTTTCATCAGTGTCTTATAGTTTTCTGCATACAGGTCTTTTGTCTCCCTAGGTAGGTTTATTCCTAGGTATTTTATTCTTTTTGTTGCAATGGTAAATGGGAGTGTTTCCATAATTTCTCTTTCAGATTTTTCATCATTAGTGTATAGGAATGCAAGAGATTTCTGTGCATTAATTTTGTATCCTGCAACTTTACCATATTCATTAATTAGCTCTAGCAGTTTTCTGGTGGCAGTTTTAGGATTCTCTATGTATAGTATCATGTCATCCGCAAACAGTGACAGTTTTACTTCCTCTTTTCCAATTTGTATTCCTTTTATTTCTTTTTCTTCTCTGATTGCCGTGGCTAGGACTTCCAGAACTATGTTGAATAATAGTGGTGAGAGTGGACATCCTTGTCTCGTTCCTGATCTTAGAGGAAATGCTTTCAGTTTTTCACCATTGAGAATGATGTTTGCTGTGGGTTTCTCATATATGGCCTTTATTATGTTGAGGTAGGTTCCCTCTATGCCCACTTTCTGGAGAGTTTTTATCAGAAATGGGTGTTGAATTTTGTCAAAAGCTTTTTCTGCGTCTATTGAGATGATCATATGGTTTTTATTCTTCTATTTGTTAATATGGTGTATCACATTGATTGATTTGCGTATATTGAAGAATCCTTGCATCCCTGGGATAAATCCCACTTGATCGTGGTGTATGATCCTTTTAATGTGTTGTTGGATTCGGTTTGCTAGTATTTTGTTGAGGATTTTTGCATCTATATTCATCAGTGATATTGGTTTGTAATTTTCTTTTTTTGTAGTGTCTTTGTCTGGTTTTGGTATCAGGGTGATGGTGGCCTCATAGAATGAGTTTGGGAGTGTTCCTTCCTCTGCAATTTTTTGGAAGAGTTTGAGAAGGATGGGTGTTAGCTCTTCTCTAAATGTTTGATAGAATTCACCTGTGAAGCCATCTGGGCCTGGACTTTTGTTTGTTGGAAGATTTTTAATCACAGTTTCAATTTCATTACTTGTGATTGGTCTGTTCATATTTTCTGTTTCTTCCTGATTCAGTCTTGGAAGGTTATACCTTTCTAAGAATTTGTCCATTTCTTCCAGGTTGTCCATTTTAATGGCATAAAGTTGCTTATAGTAGTCTCTTAGGATATTTTGTATTTCTGCAGTGTCTGTTGTAACTTCTCCTTTTTCATTTCTGATTTTATTGATTTGAGTCCTCTCCCTCTTTTTCTTGATGAGTCTGGCTAATGGCTTATCAATTTTGTTTATCTTCTCAAAGAACCAACTTTTAGTTTTATTGATCTTTGCTATTGTTTTCTTTGTTTCTATTTCATTTATTTCTGCTCTGATCTTTATGATTTCTTTCCTTCTGCTAACTTTGGGTTTTGTTTGTTCTTCTTTCTCTAGTTTCTTTAGGTGTAAGGTTCGATTGTTTACTTGAGATTTTTCTTGTTTCTTTAGGTAGGCTTGTATAGCTATAAACTTCCCTCTTAGAACCGCTTTTGCTGCATCCCATAGGTTTTGGGTCGTCGTGTTTTCATTGTCATTTGTCTCTAGGTATTTTTTGATTTCCTCTTTGATTTCTTCAGTGATCTCTCGGTTATTTAGTAACGTATTGTTTAGCCTCTATGTGTTTGTCTTTTTTACGTTTTTTTCCCTGTAATTCATTTCTAATCTCATAGCGTTGTGGTCAGAAAAGATGCTTGGTATGATTTCAATTTTCTTAAATTTACTGAGGCTTGATTTGTGACCCAAGATGTGATCTATCCTGGAGAATGTTCCGTGCGCACTTGAGAAGAATGTGTAATCTGCTGTTTTTGGATGGAATGTCCTATATATATCTATTAAATCTATCTGGTCTATTGTGTCATTTAAAGCTTCTGTTTCCTTATTTATTTTCATTTTGGATGATCTGTCCATTGGTGTAAGTGAAGTGTTAAAGTCCCCCACTATTATTGTGTTACTGTCGATTTCCTCTTTTAGAGCTGTTAGCAGTTGCCTTATGTATTGAGGTGCTCCTATGTTGGGTGCATACATATTTATAATTGTTATATCTTCTTCTTGGAATGATCCCTGGATCATTATGTAGTGTCCTTCCTTGTCTCTTGTAACATTCTTTATTTTAAAGTCTATTTTATCTGATATGAGTATAGCTACTCCAGCTTTCTTTTGATTTCCATTTGCATGGAATATCTTTTTCCATCCCCTCACTTTCAGTCTGTATGTGTCCCTAGGTCTAAAGTGGATCTCTTGTAGATAGCATATATATGGGTCTTGTTTTTGTATCCATTCAGCCAGTCTATGTCTTTTGGTTGGGGCATTTAATCCATTCACGTTTAAGGTAATTATCGATATGTATTTTCCTATGACCATTTTCTTAATTGTTTTGTGTTTGTTTTTGTAGGTTCTTTTCTTCTCTTGTGTTTCCCACTTAGAGAAGTTCCTTTAGCATTTGTTGTAGAGCTGGTTTGGTGGTGCTGAATTCTCTTCGCTTTTGCTTGTCTGTAAAGCTTTTGATTTCTCCATCAAATCTAAATGAGATCCTTGCCGGGTAGAGTAATCTTGGTTGTAGGTTCTTCCCTTTCATCACTTTAAGTATATCATGCCACTCCCTTCTGGCTTGCAGAGTTTCTGCTGAGAAATCAGCTGTTAACCTTACGGGAGTTCCCTTGTATGTTATTTGTCGTTTTTCCCTTGCTGCTTTCAATAATTTTTCTTTGTCTTTAATTTTTGCCACTTTGATTACTATGTGCCTTGGCGTGTTTCTCCTTGGGTTTATTCTGTATGGGACTCTCTGCGCTTCCTGGACTTGGGTGGCTATTTCCTTTCCCATGTTAGGGAAGTTTTCGACTATAATCTCTTCAAATATTTTCTCTGGTCCTTTCTCTCTCTCTTCTCCTTCTGGGACCCCTATAATGCGAATGTTGTTGCGTTTAATGTTGTCCCAGAGGTCTCTTAGGCTGTCTTCATTTCTTTTCATTCTTTTTTCTTTAGTCTGTTCCGCAGCAGTGAATTCCACCATTCTGTCTTCCAGGTCACTTATCCGTTCTTCTGCCTCAGTTATTCTGCTATTGATTCCTTCTAGTGTAGTTTTCATTTCAGTTATTGTATTGGTCATCTCTGTTTGTTTGTTCTTTAATTCTTCTAGGTCTTTGTTAATCATTTCTTGCATCTTCTCAATCTTTGCCTCCATTCTTATTCCGAGGTCCTGGATCATCTTCACTATCATTATTCTGAATTCTTTCTCTGGAAGGTTGCCTATCTCCACTTCATTTAGTTGTTTTTCTGGGTTTTTTTCTGTTACTTCATCTGGTACATAGCGCTCTGCCTTTTCATCTTCTCTATCTTTCTGTAACTGTGCTTTTTGGTCCATAGGCTGCAGGATTGTAGTTTTTCTTGCTTCTGTTGCCTGCCCTCTGGTGGTTGAGGCTATCTAAGAGGCTTGACGGGAGGCTCTGGTGGTGGGTAGAGCTGACTGTTGCTGTGGCGGTCAGAGCTCAGTAAAACCTTAATCCACTTAACTCCCTGATCTCTTTCACCACAAGGCTCCATGACCACTGTCATCACCATGCCTCATGACGCCTGTCATCTCAATGCTCCATGGCCCCTTTCATCACAATGCTCCATGAACCGAATCATCACAATGTTCCCTGCCCTTTTCATCACAATGCTCCATGGGCCCTCTCATCACAATGCTCCATGCCCTTGTCATCAAAATGCTCCAGAGCTCTTGTCATCATAATGCCCCATGCCAATGTCATCAAAATACCCCATGACACTTTTCATCACTATGCTCCATGGCCTTTGTCATCACAATGTTCCATGGCCCCTGTCATCACAATGCTCCATGCCCTTGTCATCAAAATGCTCCAGAACTCTTGTCATCATAATGCTCCTTGCCAATGTCATCAAATTGCCCCATGACACATGTCATCACAATGCTCCATGGCCTTTGTCATCACAATGTTCCATGGCCCCTGTCATCACAGTGCTCCATGATACCTTTCATCACAATTCTAGATGACCACTGTCATCACAATGCTCCATTACAGATGTCATCACAATTCGCCATGGTCCTTGTCATCACATGCTCCATGAACCATGTCATCACAAGGTTCCAGGACACTTGTCATCACAATGATCCATGATCACTTTCATCACAATGCTACATGAACCCTTTCATCTCAATGCTCCATAGCCTTGATATTCACAATGCTCCATGGCCCCTGTAATCACAGTGCTCCATGACCCCTTTCATCACAATGCTCCAAGACCGCCGCTGTCATCACAATGCCCCATGTCGCCTGCCATCCCAAATCTCCACGGCCTCTCTTACCAAAATGCTCCATGATCCCTGTCAGAACAATGTTCCATGACACTTTTCATCACAATGCTCCATGATCCCTATCATCACAAAATTCTCTGCCCATATCATCACAATGCTCCTTGTCATCTTTAATCACAATGCTCCATGCCCGTTTATCACAATGCTCCAGAATTCTTGTCATCGCACTGTTCCTTGACCGTGTCATCACAATGATCCATTACCCTTGTCATCACAAGGCTCCATGACCCCTGTCATCACAATGATCCATGACTCCTTTCCTCACAGTGCTCCAGTACCCTTTTCATCAAAATGCTCCATGCCATTGTCAGCACAATGCTCCTTGGACCCCGTCATCAAAATGCTCCATCCACTTTTCATCGCAATGCTCCAGATATACTATCACTACAATGCTCCATGCCTGTGTCAACACAATGCTCCATGACCCCTGTCATCAAAATGATTTATGAAACTTGTTATCAGAATGTTCCATGACCCCTGTCATCAAAATGCTCCATGCCCTTGTCATCACAATGCTCCAGAACAGTGGTCATCATAATACTCCATTCCAGTGTCATCCCATTGCTCAATGACACTTGTCATCAAAATGTTCCTTGGCCTCTGTCATCACAGTGCTCCATGATACCTATAATCAAAATTCTACATGACCACTGTCATCACAATGCAAGATGACCAATGTCATCACAATGCCCCATGACACGTGTCATCACAATTCGCCTTGGCCCTTTTCATCTCAATGCTGTAGGAACCGTGTCATCACTAGGTTCCAGGACACTTGTCATCACAGTGATCCACGACCACTTTCATCACAATGCTCCATGAACTCTGTTATCTCAATGCTCCATGGCCTTTGTATTCACAATGTTCCATTGTCCTGATAATCGCGTTGCTCCATGAACACTTTCATCAAAATGCTCCTTTACCGCTGTCACCGTAATGCACCATGACGTCTCTCATCACTGTGCTCAAAGGCCACTCTCATCAAAATGCTCCATGATCTGTGTCAGCACAATATTGCATGAAACTTGTCATCACAATGTTCCATGATCCCTGTAATCACAATGATCCCTGCCAATGTCATCACAATGCTCCATGTCTTCTGTACTCACAATGCTCCATGCCCCTGTCATCACAATGCTCCAGGTCTGTTGTCATCACCATGCTTCATGCCCGTGACATCACAATGCTCCATTAAACTTGTCTTCACAATGCTCCATGGCCCATGTCTTCACAATGCTACATGACACCTGTCATCACATTGTTCCATGGCTTATGTATTCACAATGCTCCATGGACTCTGTAATCACACTGCTCCATGTTCCCTTTCAACACAATGCTCCATGACCCCTGTCATCACAATGTTCCATGAAAGTTGTCATCAAAATGCTCCATGACCCCGGTCACCACAAGGTTCCCTGCCCTTGTCATCACAATGCTCCATGACCCTTGTAATCACAATGGTATGTGGCCTTGTCATCACAATGTTCCATGGTCTCTGTCATCACCATGCTCCATGGTCTTTCTCATCACAATGCTCTATGAGCCCTGTCATCACAATGCTTGATGACCATTGTCATCACAATGCTCCAAGGCCCCTGTCATCACAATGCCTCATGGTCTTTGTAATCACAATGCTCAATGACCACTGTCATCACAAAGCTCCATGCCGTTGTCATCACAATGCACCATGGCCCCTGTAATCACAATGCTCCATGCCGTTGTCAACACAATGGTCCAGAACAGTTGTCATCATAATACTCCATTCCCGTGTCATCCCATTGCTTAATGACACTTGTCATCAAAATGTTCCTTGGCCTTTGTCATCACAGTGCTCCATGATACCTTTAATCAAAATTCTACATGACCACTGTCATCACAATGCAAGATGACCAAAGTCATCACAATGCCACATGACACTTGTCATCACAATTCGCCTTGGCCCTTGTCATCTCAATGCTGTATGAACCCTGTCATCACTAGGTTCCAGGACACTTTTCATCACAGTGATCCATGACCACTTTCATCACAATGCTCCATGAACTCTGTTATCTCAATGCTCCATGGCCTTTGTATTCACAATGCTCCATTGTCCCGATAATCGCGTTGCTCCATGAACACTTTCATCACAATGCTCCTTGACCACTGTCACCCTATTGCCCCATGACGTCTCTCATCACTGTGCTCCAAGGCCACTCTCATCAAAATGCTCCATGATCTGTGTCAGCACAGTATTGCATGACACTTCTCAGCACAATGCTCCATGATCCCTGTAATCACAAAGATCCCTGCCAATGTCCTCACAATGCTCCATGCCCGTGTCATCACAATGCTCCATGAATCTTGTCTTCACAATGCTCCATGGCCCATGTCATCACAATGCTCCATGACCCCTGTCATCACAATGCTCTATGGCCTTTGTCATCACAATGCTCCATGATCCCTGTCAACACAATGCCTGATGACCCCTGTCATCAAAATGCTACATGGCACTTGTTATTACAATGCTCTATGATGCCTGTCATCACTATTCTCCAATGCACTTGTTATCACAATTCTCCATGGCCCCTGTAATCACAGTACTCCATGACCCCTTTCATGACAATGCCCAATGCCACCTCTCATCACAATTCTCCATGGCATTTGTCATCACTATGATCCATGACACCTGTCATCACAATGCTCCATGACCCTTGTCATCACAATGCTCGATGGCCCTTGTCATCACAAGGTTCCTTGGTGATTTTCAACGCCATGTTCCATGACAACCTTCATCAAAATACTCCAAGATTTGTTTCATCACAATGCTCCATGGCCCTTGTCATTACAAATCCACATGATCCCTTTCATCATAATTCTCCATGGCAACTTACATAAAAATGCTCCATGCCCCTGTCATCACAATGCCCAATGATACCTGTTTATACAATGATCTATGACCCTTTTCATCACAAGGCTCCATGTCCCTTGTATTCACAATACTCCATGGCCCTTGTCATCACAATGCTCCGTAGCGCTTTTCATCGCAATGCTCCATGACCGCTTTCAGCACAATCCCCCATGAACCCTGTCATCACGATGCTCCATGGCCCTTGTCATCACAATGCTCCATGAAACATTTCCTCACAATGCTCTAGTACGCCTTTCATCCAAATTCCCCATTGCCACTGTCATCACAATTCTCCATGAACCCTCTCATCGTAATGGTCCATGACCCGTTTCATCTCAATGCTCCATGACACCTGTCATCACAATGCTCCATGGCCTTTGTCATCACAATGCTCCATGGCCCCTGTAATCACAGTGCTCCATGACCCGTTTCATCTCAATTTTCCATGACCTCACTCATCACAGTGCCCCATGTCCCCTGTAATCACAATGCTCCATGGTCCTTATCACAGTGCTCCAAGCCTTTTTCGTCACACTGCTCAATGGCCCCTGTAATCACTATGTTGCATGCCCTTGTCATCACAAGGCTCCAGAACCCTTGTCATTATAATGCTCCATGTCCATTTCATCACCATGCTCCATGACACTTGTCATCACAATGCTCCATGGCCCCTCTCATTACGGTGCTCCATAATAACTTTAATCACATTTCTAAATGACCACTGCCATCACAAAGCCCCATGACATTGTCATCACAATTCGCCATGACCATTGTCATCACAATGCTCCATGAACCGTGTCATCACAGGGTCCCAGGACACTTGTCATCACAATGATCCATTACCACTTTCATCACAATGCTCCATGACCACTGTCATCTCAATGCTCCTTGGCCAGTGTCATCACAATGCTCCATGGCCCCTGTAATCACAGTGCTCCATGACCCCTTTCATCACAATGCTCCAAGACCGCTGTCATCACAGTGCCACATGACGCCTGCCATCACAAATCTGCAAGGCCTCTCTTACCAAAAAGCTCCATGATCCCTGTCAGCACAATGTTCCATGACACTTTTCATCACAATGCTCCATGACCCCTGTCCTCACAAAGTTCTCTGCCCATATCATCACAATGTTCCTTGTCACCTTTAATCACAATGCTACATGCCCTTTCATCACAATGCTCCAGAATTCTTGTCATCGCAATGTTCCTTGAGCGTGTCATCACAATGCTCCATGACCCTTGTCATCACAAAGCTACATGACCCCTGTCATCACAATGATCCATGACTCCTTTCCTCACAGTGCTCCAGTACCCTTTTCATCACAATGCTCCATGCCATTGTCAGCACAATGATCCTTGGAACCTGTCATCAAAATGCTTCATCCCCTTTTCACCACAATGCTCCAGATATCCTATCATTACAATGCTCCATGCCAGTGTCAACACAATGCTCCATGACCCCTGTCATCAAAATATTTTATGAAAATTTTTTCAGAATGTTCCATGACCCCTGTCATCAAAATGATCCATGACCATTGTCATCACAATGCTGCATGAGACCTTTCATCCCAATTCTCTGTGACCGCTGTCATCACAATGCTCCAGGACTCTTTTCATCACAATGCTCAATGGCCCCTGTCATCACAGTGTCCCATAACCCCTGTAATCACAATGCTCCATGACCCTGTCATCACAATGCTACATGACACCTGTCATCACATTGATCCATGGCCTATGTATTCACAATGCTCCATGGACCCTGTTATCACACTGCTCCATGTTCCCTTTCAACACAATGCTCCATGACCACTGTCATCACAACGTTCCATGAAAGTTGTCATCAAAATGCTCCATGACCCCGGTCACCACAAGATTCTCTGCCCTTGTCATCACAATGCCCCATGACCCTATTAATCACAATAGTACATGGCCTTGTCATCACAAAGTTCCATGGCCTCTGTCATCACCATGCTCCATGATCTTTCTCATCACAATGCTCAATGACCCCTGTCACCACAATGCTCCATGCCGTTGTCATCACAATGCTCCATGACGCCTGTCATCACAATGCTCTATGGCCTTTGTCATCACAATGCTCCGTGACCCCTGTCAACACAATGCCTGATGACCCCTGTCATCAAAATGCTAAATGGCACTTTTCATCATAATGCTCTATGAGGCCTGTCATCACTCTTCTCCATGTCACTTGTATCACAATGCTCCATGGCCCCTGTAATCAAAGTACTCCATGACGCCTTTCATCACAATGCCCAATGCCACCTCTCATCACAATTCTCCATGGCATTTGTCACCACGATGCTCCATGACACCTGTCATCACAATGCTCCATGACACTTGTCATCACAATGGTCGATGGCCCTTGTCATCACAATGTTCCTTGGTGCTTTTCATCGCAATGCTCCATGACAACTTTCATCAAAATACTCCAAGATTTGTTTCATCACAATGCTCCATGGCCCTTTTCATTACAAATCCACATGATCCCTTTCATGACAATTCTCCATGGCAACTTACATAAAAATGATCCATGCCCCTGTCATCACAATGCCCAATGATACCTATTTTTACAATGCTCCATGACACTTGTCATCTCAAGGCTCCATGTCCCTTGTATTCACAATGCTCCATGGCCCTTCTCATCACAATGCTCCATGATACATTTCTTCACAATGCTTCAGTACACCTTTCATCCAATTTCCCCATGGCCACTGTCATCACAATTCTCCATGACCCCTGTCATCGTAATGGTCCATTACACATTTCATCTCAATGCTCCATGATACCTTTCATCACAATGCTCCATGGCCTTTGTCATCACAATGCTCCATGGCCCCTGTAATCACAGTGCTCCATGACTCCTTTCATCTCAATGCTCCATGACCTCACTCATCACAATGCCCCATGACCCCTGTAATCACAATGCTCCATGGCCCTTGTCATCACAGTGCTCCAG
Source organism: Balaenoptera physalus (assembly GCF_965194825.1). NCBI lineage: Eukaryota > Metazoa > Chordata > Mammalia > Artiodactyla > Balaenopteridae > Balaenoptera > Balaenoptera physalus. The sequence continues at coordinate 454,055 of NW_028126078.1, forward strand.
GCCTTTTTCATCACACTGCTCCATGGCCCGTGTAATCACAATGTTCCATGCCCTCGTCATCACGAGGCTCCAGAACTCTTGTCATTATAATGCTCCATGTCCGTTTCATCACCATGCTCCATGACACTTGTGATCACAATGCTCCATGGCCCCTCTCATTACTGTGCTCCATAATAACTTTAATCACATTTCTAGATGACCACTGCCATCACAATGCCCCATGACATTGTCATCACAATTCGCCATGACCATTGTCATCACAATGCTCCATGAACCGTGTCATCACAGGGTCCCAGGACACTTGTCATCACAATGATCCATTACCACTTTTATCACAATGCTCCAGACCACTGTCATCTCAATGCTCCATGGCCTTTGTATTCACAATGCTCCATGGCCCCTGTAATCACAGTGCTCCATAACACCTTTCATCATAATGCTCCATGACCACTGCCATCTCAATGCCCCATGACGCCTGTCATCACAATTCTCCAAGACCCCTCTCATCACAATGTTCCATGACACTTTTCATCACATTGCTCCATAACACCTGTCATCACAGTGTTCCCTGCCCATGTCATCACAATGCCCCATGTCCCCAATAATCACAATGCTCCATGCCGTTTTCCTCACAATGCTCCAGAATTCTTGTCATCACAATGTTCCATGACCGTGGCATCACAATGCCCCATGGCCCTTGTCATCACAATGCTCCAGAATGTTTGTCATTACAATGATCCATGACGATGTCATCACAATGCTACATGACCGTGGTCATCACAGTTCTCCATGACCATTGTCACCACAATGCTCCATGAACCATGTCATCACAGGGTCCCAGGACACTTGTCATCACAATGATCCATTACCACTTTCATCTCCATGCTCCATGACCACTGTCATCTCAATGCTCCATGTCCTTTGTCATCACAATGCTCCATGGCCCCTTTAATCACAGTGCTCCATGACCCGTTTCATCTCAGTGCTCCATGACCTCACTCATCACAATGCCCTATGACCCCTGTAATCACAATGCTCCATGGCCCTTGTCATCACAATTCGCTATGACCCTTGTCATCACAATACTCGATGAACCGTGTCATCACAGTGTTCCAGGACACATGTCATCACAATGATCCCTGACTACTTTCATCACAATGCTCCAATACACCTGTCGTCACAATGCTCCATGTCCCCTGTTATCATACTGCTCCCTGATCTCTTTCATTACAAGGCTCCATGACCACTGTCATCACCATGCCTCATGACGCCTGTTATCTCAATGCTCCATGGCCCCTTTCATCACAATGCTCCATGAACCCAGTCATCACAATGTTCCCTGCCCTTTTCATCACAATACTCCATGCCCTAGTCATCAAAATGCTCCAGAGCTCTTTTCATCATAATGCTCCATGCCAATGTCATCAAAATGCCCATGACACTTCTCATCACAGTGCTCCATGGCCTTTGTCATCACAATGTACCATGGCCACTGTCATCATAATGCTCCATGCCAATGTCATCAAAATGCCCATGACACTTCTCATCACAACGCTCCATGGCCTTTGTCATCACAATGTTTCATGGCCCCTGTCATCACAGTGCTCCATGATACTTTTCATCACAATTCTAGATGACCACTGTCATCACAATGCCCCATGACAGATGTCATCACAATTCACCATGGTCCTTCTCATCCCATGCTTCATGAACCGTGTCATCAAAAAGTTCCAGGACACTTATCATCACAATGATCCATGATCACTTTCATCACAATGCTACATGAACCCTGTCATCTCAATGCTCCATAGCCTTGATATTCACAATGCTCCATGGCCCCTGTAATCACAGTGCTCCATGACCACTTTCATCACAATGCTCCAAGACAGCTGTCATCACAAACTCCATGACGGTGTCATCACAAATCTGCAAAGCCTCTCTTACTAAAAAGCTACATGATCCCTGTCAGCACAATGTTCCATGACACTTTTCATCACAATGCCCCATGACCCCTTTCATCACAAAGTTCTCTGCCCATATCATCACAATGCTCCTTGTCATCTTTAATCACAATGCTCCATGTGCTTTCATCACAATGCTCCAGAATTCTTGTCATCGCAATGTTCCTTGACTGTGTCATCACAATGCTCCATGACCTCAGTCATCACATTAATCCATGATTCCTTTCCTCACAATGTTCCAGTACCCTTTTCATCCCAATGCTCCATGCCATTGTCAGCACAATTCTCTTTAGACCCTGTCATCAAAATGCTCCATACCCTTTTCATCACAATGCTCCAGATATGCTATCATTACAATGCTCCATGCCCGTGTCATCACAATGCTCCTTGCCTTTGTCATCACAATGCTCCATGGCTCCTGTAATCACAATGCTCCATGCCCTTGTCATAACAATGCTCCAGAACACTTGTCATCATAATACTCCATTCCCATGTCATCCCATTGCTCAATGACACTTGTCATCAGAATGTTCCTTGGCCTTTGTTATCACAGTGCTCCATGATACCTTTAATCAAAATTCTACATGACCACTGTCATCACAATGCAAGATGCACAATGTAATCACAATGCCCCAAGACACGTGTCATCACAATTCAGGTTGGCCCTTGTCATCTCATTGCTGTAGGAACCGTGTCATCACTAGGTTCCAAGACACTTTTCATCACAGTGATCCATGACCACTTTCATCACAATGCTCCATGAACTCTGTTATCTCAATGCTCCATGGCCTTTGTATTCACAATGCTCCATTGTCCCGATAATCGCGTTGCTCCATGAACACTTTCATCACAATGCTCCTTGACCACTGTCACTTTAATGCCCCATGAGGTCTCTCATCACTGTGCTCCAAGGCCACTCTCATCAAAATGCTCCATGATCTGTGTCAGCACAATATTGCATGACACTTGTCAGCACCATGCTCCATGATCCCTCTAATCACAGTGATCCCTGCCAATGTCATCACAATGCTCCATGTCTCCTGTAATCACAATGTTCCATGCCCTTGTCATCACAATGCTCCAGGTCTGTTGTCATCACCATGCTTCATGCACGTGTCATCACAATGCTCCATGAATCTTGTCTTCACAATGCTCCATGGCCCATGTCATCACAATGCTCCATGACCCCTGTCATCACAATGCTCTATGGCCTTTGTCATCACAATGCTCCGTGACCCCTGTCAACACAATGCCTGATGACCCCTGTCATCAAAATGCTAAATGGCACTTGTCATCACAATGCTCTATGACGCCTGTAATCACTATTCTCCATGTCACTTGTTATCACAATGCTCCATGGCCCCTATAATCACAATGCTCCATGCATTTTTCCTCACAATGCTCCAGAATTCCTGTCATCACAATGTTCCATAACCGTGTCATCACAATGCAACATGACCCTGGTCATCATAGTTCTCCATGACAGTTGTCATCACAATGCTACATGATACCTTTCATCCCAATTCTCTGTGACCGCTGTCATCACAATGCTCCAGGACAATTTTCATCACAATGCTCAATGCCCCCTGTCATCACTGTTCCCCATAACCCCTGTAATCACAATGCTCCATGACCCTGTAATCACAATGTTACATGACCCATGTCATCACATTGTTCCATGGCCTATGTATTCACACTGATCCATGTTCCCTTTCAACACAATGCTCCATGACCCCTGTCATCAGAATGTTCCATGAAAGTTGTCATCAAAATGCTCCATGACCACGGTCACCACAAGGTTCCCTGCCCTTGTCATCACAATGCTCCATGACCCTTGTAATCACAATTGTACAGGGCCTTGTCATCACAATGCTCCAAGGCCCCTGTCATCACAATGCCTCATGGTTTTTGTAATCACAATGTTGAATGACCCCTATCATCACAATGCTCCATGCCGTTGTCATCACAATGCTCCAGAACACTTGTCATCATAATACTCCATTCCCATGTCATCCCATTGCTCAATGACACTTGTCATCAAAATGTTCCTTGGCCTTTGTCATCACAGTGCTCCATGATACCTTTAATCAAAATTCTACATGACCACTGTCATCACAATGCAAGATGACCAATGTCATCACAATGCCCCATGACATGTGTCATCACAATTCACCTTGGCCCTTGTCATCTCAATGCTGTAAGAACCGTGTCATCACTAGGTTCCAGGACACTTGTCATCACAGTGATCCATGACCACTTTCATCACAATGCTCCATGAACTCTGTTATCTCAATGCTCCGTGGCCTTTGTATTCACAATGCTCCATTGTCCCGATAATCGCGTTGCTCCATGAACATTTTCATCACAATGCTCCTTGACCACTGTCACCCTAATACCCCATGACGTCTCTCATCACTGTGCTCCAAGGCCACTCTCATCAAAATGCTCCATGATCTGTGTCAGCACAATATTGCATGACATTTGTCATCACAATGCTCCATGATCCCTGTAATCACAATGATCCCTGCCAATGTCATCACAATGCTCCATGTCTCTTGTAATCACAATGCTCCATGCCCTTGTCATCACAATGCTCCAGGTCTGTGGTCATCACCATGCTTCATGCCCATGTCATCACAATGCTCCATGAATCTTGTCTTCACAATGTTCCATGGCCCATGTCATCACAATGCTCCATGACACCTGTCATCACAATGCTGTATGGCATTTGTTATCACAATGCTCTGTGACCCCTGTCAACACAATGCCTGATGACCCCTCTCATCGAAATGCTAAATGGCACTTGTCATCACAATGCTCTATGACACCTGTCTTCACTATTCTCCATGTCACTTGTTATCACAATGCTCCATGGCCCCTGTAATCACAGTACTCCATGACCCCTTTCATCACAATGCCCAATGCCACCTCTCATCACAATTCTCCATGGCATTTGTCATCACGATGCTCCATGACACCTGCCATCACAATGCTCCATGACCCTTGTCATCACAATGCTCGATGGCCCTTGTCATCACAAGGTTCCTTGGTGCTTTTCATCGTAATGCTCCATGACAACTTTCATCAAATTACTCCAAGATTTGTTTCATCACAATGCTCCATGGCCCTTGTCATTACAAATCCACATGATCCCTTTCATGACAATTCTCCATGGCAACTTACATAAAAATGCTCCATGCCCCTGTCATCACAATGCCCAATGATACCTGTTTTTACAATGATCCGTGACCCTTGTCATCACAAGGCTCCATGTCCCTTGTATTCACAATGCTCCATGGCCTTTGTCATCACAATGCTCCGTAGCGCTTTTCATCGCAATGCTCCATGACAGCTTTCAGCATAATCCCCCATGAACCCTGTCATCACGATGCTACATGGCCCTTGTCATCACAATGCTCCATGAAACATTTCCTCACAATGCTCTAGTAAGCCTTTCATACAAATTCCCCATGGCCACTGTCATCACAATTCTCCATGAACCCTCTCATCGTAATGGTCCATGACCCCTTTCATCTCAATGCTCCATGACACCTGTCATCACAATGCTCCATGCCCCATTTCATCACAATGTTCCATGCCCCCATCATCACAATGCTCCATGACCCCTCTCATCACAATGCTCCATGACCACTCTCATCACAATGCCCCATGACAGATGTCATCACAATTCGCCATGGTCCTTGTCATCACATGCTCCATGAACCGTGTCATCACAAGGTTCCAGGACACTTGTCATCAAAATGATCCATGATCACTTTCATCACAATGCTCCATGAAACCTTTCATCTCAATGCTCCATAGCCTTTGTATTCACAATGTTCCATGGCCCCTGTAATCACACTGCTCCATGACCCCTTTCATCACAATGCTCCAAGGCCGCCGCTGTCATCACAATGCCCCATGTCGCCTGCCATCACAAATCTCCACGGCCTCTCTTACCAAAATGCTCCATGATCCCTGTCAGAACAATGCTCCATGACACTTTTCATCACAATGCTCCATGATCCCTATCATCACAAAATTCTCTGCCCATATCATCACAATGCTCCTTGTCACCTTTAATCACAATGCTCCATGCCCTTTTATCACAATGCTCCAGAATTCTTGTCATCGCACTGTTCCTTGACCGTGTCATCACAATGATCCATTACCCTTGTCATCACAAGGATCCATGACCCCTGTCATCACAATGATCCATGACTCCTTTCCTCACAGTGCTCCAGTACGCTTTTCATCAAAATGCTCCATGCCATTGTCAGCACAATGCTCCTTGGACCCCGTCATCAAAATGCTCCATCCACTTTTCATCGCAATGCTCCAGATATACTATCACTACAATGCTCCATGCCTGTGTCAACACAATGCTCCATGACATCTGTCATCAAAATGCTTTATGAACCTGGTTATCAGAATGTTCCATGACCCCTGTCATCAAAATGCTCCATGCCCTTGTCATCACAATGCTCCAGAACAGTGGTCATCATAATACTCCATTCCTGTGTCATCCCATTGCTCAATGACACTTGTCATCAAAATGTTCCTTGGCCTTTGTCATCACAGTGCTCCATGATACCTTTAATCAAAATTCTACATGATCACTGTCATCACAATGCAAGAAGACCAATGTCATCACAATGCCCCATGACACGTGTCATCACAATTCGCCTTGGCCCTTTTCATCTCAATGCTGTAGGAACCGTGTCATCACTAGGTTCCAGGACACTTGTCATCACAGTGATCCATGACCACTTTCATCACAATGCTCCATGAACTCTGTTATCTCAATGCTCCATGGCCTTTGTATTCACAATGTTCCATTGTCCTGATACTCGCGTTGCTCCATGAACACTTTCATCAAAATGTTCCTTTACCACTGTCACCATAATGCACCATGACGTCTCTCATGACTGTGCTCCAAGGCCACTCTCATCAAAATGCTCCATGATCTGTGTCAGCACAATATTGCATGACACTTGTCATCACAATGCTCCATGATCCCTGTAATCACAATGATCCCTGCCAATGTCATCACAATGCTCCATGTCTCCTGTACTCACAATGCTCCATGCCCCTGTCATAACAATGCTTCAGGTCTGTTGTCATCACCATGCTTCATGCCCGTGACATCACAATGCTCCATTAATCTTGTCTTCACAATGCTCCATGGCCCATGTTTTCACAATGGTACATGACACCTGTCATCACATTGTTCCATGGCCTATATATTCACAATGCTCCATGGACCCTGTAATCACACTGCTCCATGTTCCCTTGCAACACAATGCTCCATGACCCCTGTCATCACAATGTTGCATGAAAGTTGTCATAAAAATGCTCCATGACTACGGTCACCACAAGGTTCCCTGCCCTTGTCATCACAATGCTCCATGACCCTTGTAATCACAATGGTACATGGCCTTGTCATCACAATGTTCCATGGTCTCTGTCATCACCATGCTCCATGGTCTTTCTCATCACAATGCTCTATGACCCCTGTCATCACAATGCTTGATGACCATTGTCATCAAAATGCTCCATGGCCCCTGTCATCACAATGCCTCATGGTCTTTGTAATCACAATGTTCAATGACCCCTGTCATCACAAAGCTCCATGCCTTTTTCATCACAATGCACCATGGCCACAGTAATCACAATGCTCCAGGCCGTTGTCATCACAATGGTCCAGAACACTTGTCATCATAATACTCCATTCCCGTGTCATCCCATTGCTCAATGACACTTGTCATCAAAATGTTCCTTGGCCTTTGTCATCACAGTGCTCCATGATACCTTTAATCAAAATTCTACATGACCACTGTCATCACAATGCAAGATGACCAAAGTCATCACAATGCCACATGACACGTGTCATCACAATTCGCCTTGGCCCTTGTCATCTCAATGCTGTATGAACCCTGTCATCACTAGGTTCCAGGACACTTGTCATCACAGTGATCCATGACCACTTTCATCACAATGCTCCATGAACTCTGTTATCTCAATGCTCCATGGCCTTTCTATTCACAATGCTCCATTGTCCCGATAATCGCGTTGCTCCAGGAACACTTTCATCACAATGCTCCTTGCCCACTGTCACCCTATTGCCCCATGACGTCTCTCATCACTGTGCTCCAAGGCCACTCTCATCAAAATGCTCCATGATCTGTGTCAGCACAATATTGCATGACACTTGTCATCACAATGCTCCATGATCCCTGTAATCACAATGATCCCTGCCAATGTCATCACAATGCTCCATGTCTCCTGTACTCACAATGCTCCATGCCCCTGTCATAACAATGCTTCAGGTCTGTTGTCATCACCATGCTTCATGCCCGTGACATCACAATGCTCCATTAATCTTGTCTTCACAATGCTCCATGGCCCATGTTTTCACAATGGTACATGACACCTGTCATCACATTGTTCCATGGCCTATATATTCACAATGCTCCATGGACCCTGTAATCACACTGCTCCATGTTCCCTTGCAACACAATGCTCCATGACCCCTGTCATCACAATGTTGCATGAAAGTTGTCATAAAAATGCTCCATGACTACGGTCACCACAAGGTTCCCTGCCCTTGTCATCACAATGCTCCATGACCCTTGTAATCACAATGGTACATGGCCTTGTCATCACAATGTTCCATGGTCTCTGTCATCACCATGCTCCATGGTCTTTCTCATCACAATGCTCTATGACCCCTGTCATCACAATGCTTGATGACCATTGTCATCAAAATGCTCCATGGCCCCTGTCATCACAATGCCTCATGGTCTTTGTAATCACAATGTTCAATGACCCCTGTCATCACAAAGCTCCATGCCTTTTTCATCACAATGCACCATGGCCACAGTAATCACAATGCTCCATGCCGCTGTCATCACAATGGTCCAGAACACTTGTCATCATAATACTCCATTCCCGTGTCATCCCATTGCTCAATGACACTTGTCATCAAAATGTTCCTTGGCCTTTGTCATCACAGTGCTCCATGATACCTTTAATCAAAATTCTACATGACCACTGTCATCACAATGCAAGATGACCAAAGTCATCACAATGCCACATGACACGTGTCATCACAATTCGCCTTGGCCCTTGTCATCTCAATGCTGTATGAACCCTGTCATCACTAGGTTCCAGGACACTTGTCATCACAGTGATCCATGACCACTTTCATCACAATGCTCCATGAACTCTGTTATCTCAATGCTCCATGGCCTTTCTATTCACAATGCTCCATTGTCCCGATAATCGCGTTGCTCCAGGAACACTTTCATCACAATGCTCCTTGCCCACTGTCACCCTATTGCCCCATGACGTCTCTCATCACTGTGCTCCAAGGCCACTCTCATCAAAATGCTCCATGATCTGTGTCAGCACAATATTGCATGACACTTGTCATCACAATGCTCCATGATCCCTGTAATCACAATGATCCCTGCCAATGTCATCACAATGCTCCATGTCTCCTGTAATCACAATGCTCCATGCCCTTGTCATCACAATGCTCCAGGTCTGTTGTCATCACCATGCTTCATGCCCGTGTCATCACAATGCTCCATGAATCTTGTCTTCACAATGCTCCATGGCCCATGTCATCACTATGCTCCATGATCCCTGTCAACACAATGCCTGATGACCCCTGTCATCAAAATGCTACATGGTACTTGTCATCACAATGCTCTATGACCCCTGTCATCACTATTCTCCAATGCACTTGTTATCACAATTCTCCATGGCCCCTGTAATCACAGTACTCCATGACCCCTTTCATCACAATGCCCAATGCCACCTCTCATCACAATTCTCCATGGCATTTGTCATCACGATGTTCCATGACACCTGTCATCACAATGCTCCATGACTCTTGTCATCACAATGGTCGATGGCCCTTGTCATCAAAAGGTTCCTTGGTGCTTTTCATCGCATTGCTCCATGACAACTTTCATCAAAATACTCCAAGATTTGTTTCATCACAATGCTCCATGGCCCTTGTCATTACAAATCCACATGATCCCTTTCATCACAATTCTCCATGGCAACTTACATAAAAATGATCCATGCCCTTGTCATCACAATGCCCAATGATACCTGTTTTTACAATGATCCATGACCCTTGTCATCACAAGGCTCCATGTCCCTTGTATTCACAATGCTCCATGGCCCTTATCATCACAATGCTCCATAGCGCTTTTCATCGCAATGCTCCATGACTGATTGCAGCACAATGCCCCATGACCCCTGTCATCACGATGCTCCATTGCCCTTGTCATCACAATGCTCCATGAAACATTTCCTCACAATGCTCCAGTACACATTTCAGCCAAATTCCCCATGGCCACTGTCATCACAATTCTCCAATACCCCTGTCATCGTAATGGTCCATGACCCGTTTCACCTCAATGCTCCATGACACCTGTCATAACAATGCTCCATGTCCTTTGTCATCACAATGCTCCATGGCCCCTGTAATCACAGTGCTCCATGACCCGTTTCATCTCAATGCTCCATGACTTCAATCATCACAGTTCCCCATGACCCCTGTAATCACAGTGCTCCATATCACCTTTCATCATAATGCTCCATGACCACTTCCATCTCAATGCCGCATGACGCCTGTCATCACAATTCTCCAAGGCCCCTCTCATCACAATGCTCCATGACAATTGTCGTCACATTGCTCCATGACATCTGTCATCACAGTGTTCCCTGCCCATGTCATCACAATGCTCCATGTCCCCTATAATCACAATGCTCCATGCATTTTTCCTCACAATGCTCCAGAATTCCTGTCATCACAATGTTCCATAACCGTGTCATCACAATGCAACATGACCCTGGTCATCATAGTTCTCCATGACAGTTGTCATCACAATGCTACATGATACCTTTCATCCCAATTCTCTGTGACCGCTGTCATCACAGTGCTCCAGGACAATTTTCATCACAATGCTCAATGCCCCCTGTCATCACTGTGCCCCATAACCCCTGTAATCACAATGCTCCATGACCCTGTAATCACAATGTTACATGACCCCTGTCATCACAATGTTCCATGGCCTATGTATTCACAATGCTCCATGGACCCTGTAATCACACTGATCCATGTTCCCTTTCAACACAATGCTCCATGACCCCTGTCATCAGAATGTTCCATGAAAGTTGTCATCAAAATGCTCCATGACCACGGTCACCACAAGGTTCCCTGCCCTTGTCATCACAATGCTCCATGACCCTTGTAATCACAATTGTACAGGGCCTTGTCATCACAATGCTCCAAGGCCCCTGTCATCACAATGCCTCATGGTTTTTGTAATCACAATGTTGAATGACCCCTATCATCACAATGCTCCATGCCGTTGTCATCACAATGCTCCATGGCCCCTGTAAAGTCAATGCTCCATGACCTTGTCATCACAATGCTCCAGAACACTTGTCATCATAATACTCCATTCCCATGTCATCCCATTGCTCAATGACACTTGTCATCAAAATGTTCCTTGGCCTTTGTCATCACAGTGCTCCATGATACCTTTAATCAAAATTCTACATGACCACTGTCATCACAATGCAAGATGACCAATGTCATCACAATGCCCCATGACATGTGTCATCACAATTCACCTTGGCCCTTGTCATCTCAATGCTGTAAGAACCGTGTCATCACTAGGTTCCAGGACACTTGTCATCACAGTGATCCATGACCACTTTCATCACAATGCTCCATGAACTCTGTTATCTCAATGCTCCGTGGCCTTTGTATTCACAATGCTCCATTGTCCCGATAATCGCGTTGCTCCATGAACATTTTCATCACAATGCTCCTTGACCACTGTCACCCTAATACCCCATGACGTCTCTCATCACTGTGCTCCAAGGCCACTCTCATCAAAATGCTCCATGATCTGTGTCAGCACAATATTGCATGACATTTGTCATCACAATGCTCCATGATCCCTGTAATCACAATGATCCCTGCCAATGTCATCACAATGCTCCATGTCTCTTGTAATCACAATGCTCCATGCCCTTGTCATCACAATGCTCCAGGTCTGTGGTCATCACCATGCTTCATGCCCATGTCATCACAATGCTCCATGAATCTTGTCTTCACAATGTTCCATGGCCCATGTCATCACAATGCTCCATGACACCTGTCATCACAATGCTGTATGGCATTTGTTATCACAATGCTCTGTGACCCCTGTCAACACAATGCCTGATGACCCCTCTCATCGAAATGCTAAATGGCACTTGTCATCACAATGCTCTATGACACCTGTCTTCACTATTCTCCATGTCACTTGTTATCACAATGCTCCATGGCCCCTGTAATCACAGTACTCCATGACCCCTTTCATCACAATGCCCAATGCCACCTCTCATCACAATTCTCCATGGCATTTGTCATCACGATGCTCCATGACACCTGCCATCACAATGCTCCATGACCCTTGTCATCACAATGCTCGATGGCCCTTGTCATCACAAGGTTCCTTGGTGCTTTTCATCGTAATGCTCCATGACAACTTTCATCAAATTACTCCAAGATTTGTTTCATCACAATGCTCCATGGCCCTTGTCATTACAAATCCACATGATCCCTTTCATGACAATTCTCCATGGCAACTTACATAAAAATGCTCCATGCCCCTGTCATCACAATGCCCAATGATACCTGTTTTTACAATGATCCGTGACCCTTGTCATCACAAGGCTCCATGTCCCTTGTATTCACAATGCTCCATGGCCTTTGTCATCACAATGCTCCGTAGCGCTTTTCATCGCAATGCTCCATGACAGCTTTCAGCATAATCCCCCATGAACCCTGTCATCACGATGCTACATGGCCCTTGTCATCACAATGCTCCATGAAACATTTCCTCACAATGCTCTAGTAAGCCTTTCATACAAATTCCCCATGGCCACTGTCATCACAATTCTCCATGAACCCTCTCATCGTAATGGTCCATGACCCCTTTCATCTCAATGCTCCATGACACCTGTCATCACAATGCTCCATGCCCCATTTCATCACAATGTTCCATGCCCCCATCATCACAATGCTCCATGACCCCTCTCATCACAATGCTCCATGACCACTCTCATCACAATGCCCCATGACAGATGTCATCACAATTCGCCATGGTCCTTGTCATCACATGCTCCATGAACCGTGTCATCACAAGGTTCCAGGACACTTGTCATCAAAATGATCCATGATCACTTTCATCACAATGCTCCATGAAACCTTTCATCTCAATGCTCCATAGCCTTTGTATTCACAATGTTCCATGGCCCCTGTAATCACACTGCTCCATGACCCCTTTCATCACAATGCTCCAAGGCCGCCGCTGTCATCACAATGCCCCATGTCGCCTGCCATCACAAATCTCCACGGCCTCTCTTACCAAAATGCTCCATGATCCCTGTCAGAACAATGCTCCATGACACTTTTCATCACAATGCTCCATGATCCCTATCATCACAAAATTCTCTGCCCATATCATCACAATGCTCCTTGTCACCTTTAATCACAATGCTCCATGCCCTTTTATCACAATGCTCCAGAATTCTTGTCATCGCACTGTTCCTTGACCGTGTCATCACAATGATCCATTACCCTTGTCATCACAAGGATCCATGACCCCTGTCATCACAATGATCCATGACTCCTTTCCTCACAGTGCTCCAGTACGCTTTTCATCAAAATGCTCCATGCCATTGTCAGCACAATGCTCCTTGGACCCCGTCATCAAAATGCTCCATCCACTTTTCATCGCAATGCTCCAGATATACTATCACTACAATGCTCCATGCCTGTGTCAACACAATGCTCCATGACATCTGTCATCAAAATGCTTTATGAACCTGGTTATCAGAATGTTCCATGACCCCTGTCATCAAAATGCTCCATGCCCTTGTCATCACAATGCTCCAGAACAGTGGTCATCATAATACTCCATTCCTGTGTCATCCCATTGCTCAATGACACTTGTCATCAAAATGTTCCTTGGCCTTTGTCATCACAGTGCTCCATGATACCTTTAATCAAAATTCTACATGATCACTGTCATCACAATGCAAGAAGACCAATGTCATCACAATGCCCCATGACACGTGTCATCACAATTCGCCTTGGCCCTTTTCATCTCAATGCTGTAGGAACCGTGTCATCACTAGGTTCCAGGACACTTGTCATCACAGTGATCCATGACCACTTTCATCACAATGCTCCATGAACTCTGTTATCTCAATGCTCCATGGCCTTTGTATTCATAATGTTCCATTGTCCTGATACTCGCGTTGCTCCATGAACACTTTCATCAAAATGTTCCTTTACCACTGTCACCATAATGCACCATGACGTCTCTCATGACTGTGCTCCAAGGCCACTCTCATCAAAATGCTCCATGATCTGTGTCAGCACAATATTGCATGACACTTGTCATCACAATGCTCCATGATCCCTGTAATCACAATGATCCCTGCCAATGTCATCACAATGCTCCATGTCTCCTGTACTCACAATGCTCCATGCCCCTGTCATAACAATGCTTCAGGTCTGTTGTCATCACCATGCTTCATGCCCGTGACATCACAATGCTCCATGAATCTTGTCTTCACAATGCTCCATGGCCCATGTTTTCACAATGGTACATGACACCTGTCATCACATTGTTCCATGGCCTATATATTCACAATGCTCCATGGACCCTGTAATCACACTGCTCCATGTTCCCTTGCAACACAATGCTCCATGACCCCTGTCATCACAATGTTGCATGAAAGTTGTCATCACAATGCTCCATGACTACGGTCACCACAAGGTTCCCTGCCCTTGTCATCACAATGCTCCATGACCCTTGTAATCACAATGGTACATGGCCTTGTCATCACAATGTTCCATGGTCTCTGTCATCACCATGCTCCATGGTCTTTCTCATCACAATGCTCTATGACCCCTGTCATCACAATGCTTGATGACCATTGTCATCAAAATGCTCCATGGCCCCTGTCATCACAATGCCTCATGGTCTTTGTAATCACAATGTTCAATGACCCCTGTCATCACAAAGCTCCATGCCTTTTTCATCACAATGCACCATGGCCACAGTAATCACAATGCTCCAGGCCGTTGTCATCACAATGGTCCAGAACACTTGTCATCATAATACTCCATTCCCGTGTCATCCCATTGCTCAATGACACTTGTCATCAAAATGTTCCTTGGCCTTTGTCATCACAGTGCTCCATGATACCTTTAATCAAAATTCTACATGACCACTGTCATCACAATGCAAGATGACCAAAGTCATCACAATGCCACATGACACGTGTCATCACAATTCGCCTTGGCCCTTGTCATCTCAATGCTGTATGAACCCTGTCATCACTAGGTTCCAGGACACTTGTCATCACAGTGATCCATGACCACTTTCATCGCAATGCTCCATAAACTCTGTTATCTCAATGCTCCATGGCCTTTGTATTCACAATGCTCCATTGTCCCGATAATCGCGTTGCTCCAGGAACACTTTCATCACAATGCTCCTTGCCCACTGTCACCCTATTGCCCCATGACGTCTCTCATCACTGTGCTCCAAGGCCACTCTCATCAAAATGCTCCATGATCTGTGTCAGCACAATATTGCATGACACTTGTCATCACAATGCTCCATGATCCCTGTAATCACAATGATCCCTGCCAATGTCATCACAATGCTCCATGTCTCCTGTACTCACAATGCTCCATGCCCCTGTCATAACAATGCTTCAGGTCTGTTGTCATCACCATGCTTCATGCCCGTGACATCACAATGCTCCATGAATCTTGTCTTCACAATGCTCCATGGCCCATGTTTTCACAATGGTACATGACACCTGTCATCACATTGTTCCATGGCCTATATATTCACAATGCTCCATGGACCCTGTAATCACACTGCTCCATGTTCCCTTGCAACACAATGCTCCATGACCCCTGTCATCACAATGTTGCATGAAAGTTGTCATAAAAATGCTCCATGACTACGGTCACCACAAGGTTCCCTGCCCTTGTCATCACAATGCTCCATGACCCTTGTAATCACAATGGTACATGGCCTTGTCATCACAATGTTCCATGGTCTCTGTCATCACCATGCTCCATGGTCTTTCTCATCACAATGCTCTATGACCCCTGTCATCACAATGCTTGATGACCATTGTCATCAAAATGCTCCATGGCCCCTGTCATCACAATGCCTCATGGTCTTTGTAATCACAATGTTCAATGACCCCTGTCATCACAAAGCTCCATGCCTTTTTCATCACAATGCACCATGGCCACAGTAATCACAATGCTCCAGGCCGTTGTCATCACAATGGTCCAGAACACTTGTCATCATAATACTCCATTCCCGTGTCATCCCATTGCTCAATGACACTTGTCATCAAAATGTTCCTTGGCCTTTGTCATCACAGTGCTCCATGATACCTTTAATCAAAATTCTACATGACCACTGTCATCACAATGCAAGATGACCAAAGTCATCACAATGCCACATGACACGTGTCATCACAATTCGCCTTGGCCCTTGTCATCTCAATGCTGTATGAACCCTGTCATCACTAGGTTCCAGGACACTTGTCATCACAGTGATCCATGACCACTTTCATCACAATGCTCCATGAACTCTGTTATCTCAATGCTCCATGGCCTTTCTATTCACAATGCTCCATTGTCCCGATAATCGCGTTGCTCCAGGAACACTTTCATCACAATGCTCCTTGCCCACTGTCACCCTATTGCCCCATGACGTCTCTCATCACTGTGCTCCAAGGCCACTCTCATCAAAATGCTCCATGATCTGTGTCAGCACAATATTGCATGACACTTGTCATCACAATGCTCCATGATCCCTGTAATCACAATGATCCCTGCCAATGTCATCACAATGCTCCATGTCTCCTGTAATCACAATGCTCCATGCCCTTGTCATCACAATGCTCCAGGTCTGTTGTCATCACCATGCTTCATGCCCGTGTCATCACAATGCTCCATGAATCTTGTCTTCACAATGCTCCATGGCCCATGTCATCACTATGCTCCATGACCCCTGTCATCACAATGCTCTATGGCCTTTGTCATCACAATGCTCCATGATCCCTGTCAACACAATGCCTGATGACCCCTGTCATCAAAATGCTACATGGCACTTGTCATCACAATGCTCTATGACCCCTGTCATCACTATTCTACAATGCACTTGTTATCACAATTCTCCATGGCCCCTGTAATCACAGTACTCCATGACCCCTTTCATCACAATGCCCAATGCCACCTCTCATCACAATTCTCCATGGCATTTGTCATCACGATGTTCCATGACACCTGTCATCACAATGCTCCATGACACTTGTCATCACAATGGTCGATGGCTCTTGTCATCAAAAGGTTCCTTGGTGCTTTTCATCGCATTGCTCCATGACAACTTTCATCAAAATACTCCAAGATTTGTTTCATCACAATGCTCCATGACCCCTGTCATCAGAATGTTCCATGAAAGTTGTCATCAAAATGCTCCATGACCACGGTCACCACAAGGTTCCCTGCCCTTGTCATCACAATGCTCCATGACCCATGTAATCACAATTGTACAGGGCCTTGTCATCACAATGCTCCAAGGCCCCTGTCATCACAATGCCTCATGGTTTTTGTAATCACAATGTTGAATGACCCCTATCATCACAATGCTCCATGCCGTTGTCATCACAATGCTCCATGGCCCCTGTAAAGTCAATGCTCCATGACCTTGTCATCACAATGCTCCAGAACACTTGTCATCATAATACTCCATTCCCATGTCATCCCATTGCTCAATGACACTTGTCATCAAAATGTTCCTTGGCCTTTGTCATCACAGTGCTCCATGATACCTTTAATCAAAATTCTACATGACCACTGTCATCACAATGCAAGATGACCAATGTCATCACAATGCCCCATGACATGTGTCATCGCAATTCGCCTTGGCCCTTGTCATCTCAATGCTGTAAGAAGCGTGTCATCACTAGGTTCCAGGACACTTGTCATCACAGTGATCAATGACCACTTTCATCACAATGCTCCATGAACTCTGTTATCTCAATGCTCTGTGGCCTTTGTATTCACAATGCTCCATTGTCCTGATAATCGCGTTGCTCCATGAACATTTTCATCACAATGCTCCTTGACCACTGTCACCCTAATACCCCATGATGTCTCTCATCACTGTGCTCCAAGGCCACTCTCATCAAAATTCTCCATGATCTGTGTCAGCACAATATTGCATGACACTTGTCATCACAATGCTCCATGATCCCTGTAATCACAATGATCCCTGCCAATGTCATCACAATGCTCCATGTCTCCTGTAATCACAATGCTCCATGCCATTGTCATCACAATGCTCCAGGTCTGTGGTCATCACCATGCTTCATGCCCCTGTCATCACAATGCTCCATGAATCTTATCTTCATAATGTTCCATGGCCCATGTCATCACAATGCTCCATGACACCTGTCATCACAATGCTGTATGGCATTTGTCATCACAATGCTCTGTGACCCCTGTCAACACAATGCCTGATGACCCCTCTCATCGAAATGCTAAATGGCACTTGTCATCACAATGCTCTATGACACCTGTCATCACTATTCTCCATGTCACTTGTTATCACAATGCTCCATGGCCCCTGTAATCACAGTACTCCATGACCCCTTTCATCACAATGCCCAATGCCACCTCTCATCACAATTCTCCATGGCATTTGTCATCACGATGCTCCATGATACCTGCCATCACAATGCTCCATGATCCTTGTCATCACAATGCTCGATGTCCCTTGTCATCACAAGGTTCCTTGGTGCTTTTCATCGTAATGCTCCATGACAACTTTCATCAAATTACTCCAAGATTTGTTTCATCACAATGCTCCATGGCCCTTGTCATTACAAATCCACATGATCCCTTTCATCACAATTCTCCATGGCCACTTACATAAAAATGCTCCATGCCCCTGTCATCACAGTGCCCAATGATACCTGTTTTTACAATGATCCGTGACCCTTGTCATCACAAGGCTCCATGTCCCTTGTATTCACAATGCTCCATGGCCTTTGTCATCACAGTGCTCCGTAGCGCTTTTCATCGCAATGCTCCATGACAGCTTTCAGCATAATCCCCCATGAACCCTGTCATCACGATGCTACATGGCCCTTGTGATCACAATGCTCCATGAAACATTTCCTCACAATGCTCTAGTAAGCCTTTCATACAAACTCCCCATGGCCACTGTCATCACAATTCTCCATGAACCCTCTCATTGTAATGGTCCATGACCCCTTTCATCTCAATGCTCCATGACACCTGTCATCACAATGCTCCATGCCCCATTTCATCACAATGTTCCATGCCCCCATCATCACAATGCTCCATGACCCCTCTCATCACAATGCTCCATGACCACTCTCATCACAATGCTCCATGACCACTTCCTTCACAATACCGCATGACCACTTTCACCACAATGCCCCATGACCATTTTCACCCAAATGCCCCATGACCCCGTTCATCACAGTGCTTAAAATTACCCCTGTAATCACAGTGCTCCATAACCCTTTTCATCACAATGCTCCATGCCCATTTTCATCACAATTGGGAAATACCACTTTCATCAGAATGCTCCATTACGCCTGTCTCATGTCCTCTTTCATCACAATGCATCACAATTACCCCTGTAATCACAGTGCTCCGTAAACCCTTTCATCACAGTGCTCTATGCCCCCTGTCATCACAATGATCCATGACCCCTTTCATCACAAGGCTCGATTAATCTTTTCATTGCACTACTATATGACATTTGTCATCACAATGCTCCATGCCCTTGTCATAACAATGCTCCAGAACGGTTTTCATCACAATGCTCCATGCACGAGTCATCACAATGCTCCATGACACTTGTCATCACAATGCTCCATGATCCCTGTCATCACACTGCTCCATGACCCTTTCCATTACAATGCTCAATGCCCCCTGTCATCACAATGCTCCATGAGCTCTGTCATCACAAACTCCATGACCCTTCTCATCACAATGCTCCATGACCCTTGTCATCACACTGCTCCATTATCCATGTCATCACAATGCTCCATGACACTTGTCATCCCAAGGTTCCATGGCCCTTGTCATCACAGTGCTCCATGACCAAATTCATCTCAATGCTCTATGACCCATTCCCTTACAACGCTCAATGGTCCCTGTCATCACAAGTCTCCATGACCGCTGTAATCACAATGATCCATGACCCCCTTGATCATAATGATCCATGACCCCTTTCATCACAATGATCCTTTTCGCTTGTCATCACAATGCTCCGTGATCCCTGTAATCACAGTCATCCATGACCCCTTTCATCACAATGTTCCATGGTGCCTTTCATCACAATGCTCCATAAACCCTGTCATCACAATGCTCCATGACCCTTGTCTCACATTACTCCATGAGGATTGTCATCGCAATGCTACATGCCATTGTCATCACAATGCTCCATATCACCTCTCATCAATATTATCCATGACACTTGTCTCACAATGCTCCATGCCCTTTTCATCACAATGCTCCATGCCCCCTGTCACCACAATGCTCCATGGCCCTTGTCATCACAAGTCCCATGAACATTTTCCTTTCAAAGCTCCATAACACCTTTCATCACAATGCCCATGCCCCCTGTCACCACAATTCTCCATCTCCTTGTCATCACAATATTCCTTGACCCTTCACATCACAATGCTCCATGGACCCTGTCATCAAAATGCTCCATGACACTGGTAATCACAATGCTCCATGGCCCTTGCCATCACACAGCTCCATGCCCTTGTCATCACAATGCTCCATGACAGCTTTCATCACAATGCTCCATGGCCACCTGTCATCACAACGCTCTATGACCCTTGTCATCACAATTTTCCATGATCCTTAGCTTCACAATGCTCCATGATATTTGTCCTCACAATGCTCCATGAAACTTGTCATCACGATGCACCATGGCCCATGTCATCCCAATGTCCCATGACCTCATTCCTCACAATGCACTATGACATGTATCATCACAATGCTCCATGGCCTTTGTCATTACAATGCTCCATGTCCCCTGTAATCACAGGACCTCATGACCCCTTTCATCACATCTTTCCTTGACACTTGTCTCACAATGCTCCAGGCCCTTGTCATCACTATGCTCCAAATCCCCTGCCATCACAATGCTCCAAGCCCACTCTGAAAACCATGCTCAATGACACTTGTCTCACAACGCTCCATGACCCCTGTCATCACAATGTTCCCTGCTCCTGTCATCACAATGCTGCATGCCCCTGTAATCACAATGCTCCCTGGCCTTGTTTCACAATGCTTGAGTACTCTGGTCATCATAATGCTCCATGCCCGTGTCATCACAATGCTCCATAACACTTGTCATCACAATGTACCATGACACTTGTCATCACAATGCTCCATGGTCTTTGTCATCAGAATGCTCCATGGCCCCCATCATCACAGTGCTCCGTGATACCTTTCATCGCAAAGCTAGATGACCACTGTCATCACAATGCCCAGTGACATCTGCCATCACAATTTGCCATGGCCCATGTCATCACAATGCTCCATGAACTGTGTCATCACAAGGTTCCAGGACACTTGTCATCACAATGATCCATTACAACTTTCATCACAATTCTCCATGACGACTGTCATCTCAATGCTCCATGGTCTTTGTATTCACAATGCTCCAAGGCCGCTTTAACGAGAGTGTTCCATGATCCCTTTCATCACAATGTTCCATGACCACTGTCATCACAATGCCCCATGATGCCTGTCATCACAATGCTCCAAGGCCCCTCTCATCACAATGCTCCATGACCCCTGTCATCACAATGTTCCCTGCCCATGTCATCACAATGTTCCATGTCCCCTGTAATTACAATTCTCCATACCTTTTTCATCACAATGCTCCAAAATTCTTGTCATCACAATATTCCATGACCTTGTCATCACAATGCTCCATGACACATGTCATCAAAATTCTCCATGATCCTTGTCATCACAATGCACCATGGCTCTTGTTATCACAATGCTCCATGGTGTTTTTCATCACAATACTCCAAGACAACTTTCATCACAGTGCTCCATGCCCCCAGTCATCACAATGCGCCATGAACCCTGTCATGACAATGCTCCATGACCCCTGTCGCCACAATGCTCCATGCCCCATTTCATCAAAATGTTCCATGCCCCCTGTCATCACAATGCTCCTAACAGAGTGACTCCTAACACAGTCACTGACACTGTCCCTAAATAAGGCCCTGAGACTACTCCTAACTCAGGCGCTGACACTGTCCGTAACTTAGGCCCTGGCACTACTCCCAACTCAGGCACTTACACTGTCTGTAACTAAGACCCTGAAACTACCCTTATCTCAGCCACTGACACTGTCCCTAACTGTGGTCGTGACACTACTCCCAACTCAGACACTGACATTCTCCCAAATTAAGGCCTTGACACTATTCTTAACTCAGGCCCTGACACTATCCATAATAAAGACCCTGACACTAATCCCAACTCAGGAACTGACACTGTCCGTAACTAAGGCCCTGACACTACTCTCATCTCAGCCACTGACACCGTCCCTAACTATGGCCTTGACACTACTCCCACCTCAGGCACTGACGCTGTCCCTAACTAAGGTTCTGACACTACTCCCAACTCAGGCACTGACACGTTCGCTAACTAAGGCCCTGAAACTACTCACAACTCAGGTCCTGACACTGTTCCTAACTACCGGTCTCACACTACTACTAACTCAGGCCCTGACACTATTCCTAACATAGTCACTGACAGTGTCCCTAACAAAGGCCCTGAGACTACTCCTAACTCAGGCCTTGACAATGTCCATAACTTAGGCCTTGTCACTACTCCCAACTCAAGCAATGACGGTGTCCCTAACTAAGGGGCTGAAATTACACCCAATTCGGACACTGACACTCTCCCAAATTAAGGCCTTGACAATACTCTTAACTCAGGCCCTGACACTGTCCATAATACAGACCCTGACAATAATCCCAACTCAGGCACTGACACTGTCTGTAACTAAGGCCCTGACACTACTCTCATCTCAGACACTGACACAGTCCCTAACAATGGCCCTGACACTTCTCCCAACTCAGACACTGTCGCTGTCCCTAACTAAGGCACTGGCACTACTCTCAACTCAGACACTGGCGCTGTCCCTAACTAAGGCTCGTACACTACTCCCAACTAAGGCACTGACATTTTCCCTAACTAAGGCCCTGACATTACTCCCAATTCAGGCACTGACACTGTCCCTTACTAATGCCCTGACACTACTCCCACCTCAGGCACTAACAAATTCCCTAACTAAGGCAGTGAAAATACTCCCAACATAGGCACTGACACTGTCCCTAACTAGGCCCTGATACTACTCCCAACTCAGGCACTGACACTGTCCCTAACAAAGGCCCTGACATTACACCCACCTCAGGCACTGACACTGTTGACAAATTAAGCCCTTTCCTACTCACAACACAGGCCCTGACACTGTCTCTAAATACCGCTCGCACACTACTCCTAAATCAGGCCCTAACACTATTCCTAACACAGTCACTGACACTGTCCCTACCTAAGGCCCCGAGAATGCTCCCAAATCAGGCCCTGACACTGACCCTAACAAAGGCCATGACACTACTCCTAACTCAGCCCCTGACACGATAACTAAGAAAAGCCCTCACACTACTCCTAACTCCAGCACTGACACCCTCCCTATCTAAGGCCTTAACACTCTTCATACCTAAGGCCCTGACACTGTCCATAATAAAGACCCTGACACTAATCCCAACTCAGGCACTGACACTGTGCCTAACTAAAGCCCTGACACTACTCCCAGCATAGGCACTGACACTGTCCCTAACTAGGCCCTGATACTACTCCCAAATCAGGCACTGACACTGTCCCAAATTAAGGACCTGAGACTACTCCTAACTCAGGCCCTGACACTGTCTGTAACTTAGGCCCTGGCACTACTCCCAACTCAGGCACTGGTGCTGTCCTTAACTATGGCCCTGACACTACTCCCAACTCAGGCACTGCCACTGTCCCTAACTAAGGCACTGACATTACTCCCAACACAGGCACTGACACTGTCCTTAACTAAGGCCCTGACACTACTCCTAACTCAGGAATTGACACTACCCTAAATAAGGCCCTGACTCCACTCCTAAATCAGGCACTGTCACTGTCACTAACTAAGGCCATTACACTGCTCTTAACTCAAGAACTGACACTCTCCGTAACTAAGGCTTTGACGCAATACTTAACTCATGCCCTGACACTGTCCTTAACTAAGACCCTGACACTACTCCCAAATCAGTCACTGACACTGTTCCTAACTAAGGCCCAGAGACTACTCCCAATGCAGGCCATGACACTGTCCCTAACTAAGGCACTGATACTACTCCCAACTCAGGCACTGACACTGTCCCTAATTAAGGCGCTGACACTAATCCCAACTCAGGGACTGACACTGTCCCTAACTAAGGCCCTGACACTACTGCCATCTCAGGCCCTGAAGTGCCTAAATAAGGCTCTGACACTACTCCCAACTCAGGCACTGAAGCTGTCCCTAACTAAGGTCCTGAAACTACTCCTAACTCAGGCCCTGACACTATAACTAAGAAAGGCCCTCAGACTACTCTTAACTCAGACACTGACACTCTCCCTAACTAAGGCTCTGAGAGTACTCCAACCTCAGGCCGTGAAACTGTCCCTAACTAAGGCTCTGACACTGCTCGCAACTCCGGCACTGACACACTCCCTAACTAAGGCCTTAACACTACTCTTAGCTAAGGCCCTGACACTGTCCCTAACAAAGACCCTGACACTACTCCCAACTCCGGCAGTGACGCTGTTCCTAAATAAGGCCTTGACTCTACTCCCCACTCAGGCAATGACACTGTTCCTATCTAAGGCCTTTACACTACTCTTCACTCAGGCCCTCACACTGTCCCTAAAAACGACCCTGACACTACTGCCAACTCAGGCACTGACACTGCCCCTAACTAAGGCCCTGACAATACTCCTAACTCAGGACCTGACACTGTCCCTAACTATGACCCTGACACTACTCATAACTCATACCCTGACACTGTCCGTAACTTAGGCCCTGACACTACTCATAACTCATACCCTGACACTGTCCGTAACTTAGGCCCTGACACTACTCCTAATTCAGGCACTGACATTTTCCCTAACTAAGGCCCTGAGACTACTCGTACCTCAGGCCCTGACACTGCCCCTAACTAAGACCCTGATACTACTCCCAACTCAGGCTCTGACAGTGTCCCTAACAAGGGCCCTCACACTACTCCCAACTCAGTCACTGACATTTTCCCTAATTGAGGCAATGATACTACTCCCAACTCAGGCACTAAGGCTCTGGATCATTGTGGTGACAAGCGCCATGGAGCATTGTGATGACAAGGCCCATGGAGAATTGTGATGACAGGGGTCGTGGAGAACTGTGATGACAAGGGTCATGGAGAATTGTGATGACAGAGGTCATGGAACATTCTGATGAAAGGGTTCATGGATCATTGTGATTACAGGGATCATATAGCAATGATATGACAAACGCCATGGAGCATTGTGATGACAAGGGCCATGGATCATTGCGATAACAGGGGTCATGGAGCTTTGTGAGGAAAGTGGTCATGCGGCTTGTGATGACAAAGGCATGGAGCATTGTTAGACAAGTGTCATGGAGCATTGTGTTGAAAGTGCTTATGGAGCATTGTGATTAAAGCAGCCATGGAACATTGTGATGGAAGGGGTCAAGGATCATTGTGATTACAGGGATCATGGAGCATTGTGAGGACAAGTGCCAAGGATCATTGTGATGAAAGGGGTATGGAGCATTGCAATGACAGGGGCCATGGAGCACTGTGATGACAAGGGCCATGGAATCTTGTAATGAAATGTGTAATGGAGCATTGTGATGACAGGGGTCATGGATCATTGTGATGACAAGTGTCATGGAGCATTGTGATGAGAATGGTCATGGAGTTTGTGATGACAGAGGTCATGGGGCATTGTGATTACAAGGGCCATGAAGCATTGTGATGACAGGTGTCATTTGGCTTTGTGAATGACAGGGGCCACGGAACATTGTGATGACAAGTGTAATGGAGCATTGTGATGACCGGGGTCATGGAGCATTGTGATGACTGGAGGCATGGAGCACTGTGATGACAAGAGCATGGAGCATTGTGAGACAAGCGTCATGGACCATTTTGATGTCATGGGGTATGGAGCATTGTGATGACAATTGCATGTAGCATTGCGATGACAAAGGTCATGGGGCATTGTGATGACAGTGGTCATGGAGCATTGCGATGACAGTGGTCATGGAGTATTGCAATGACAGGGGTCAGCGAGCATTGTGATGACAATGGTCATTGCGCATTTTGATGAAAGGGGTCATGGAGCATTGTGATGAAAGAATTAAGGGAGCATTGTGATGAAAGGGTCATGGGGCATTGTGAGGACAAAAGCCATGGAACATTGTGATGAAAAGGGTCATGGATCATTGTGATGACAAGGGCTATGGAGAATTGTGATGACATGGGTCATGGAGCATTGTGATGAAATGGGTCATGGATCATTGTGATGTCAGGTGACATGGAGCATTGTGATGACAAGTGTAATGGAGCATTGTGATGACAGGTGACATGGAGCATTGTGATGACAAGTGTCATGGAGCATTGTGATGACAAATTTTATGGAGCATTGTGATGACAAAGGCCATGGAGCATTATGATGACAGGTGTCATGGAGCATTGTGATGACAAGGACCATGGAGCATTGTGATGAAAGGGGTCACGGAGCATTTTGATGAAAGTCTTTATGGAGAATTGTGATGATAGTGGTCATGGAGCATTGTGATGAAAGGGGTAATTGATCATTGCGATGACAGGAGTCATGGAGCATTGTGATGATAAGGGCGTGGAGCCTTGTGATGACAATGGTCATGGAGCATTTTGATGAAAGGGGTCATGGAGCATCATGATGTAATGGTTCATGGGGCATTGTGATGAATACGGTCATGGAGCATTGTGATGACATGGATCATGGAGCACTGTTTTGACAAGCGAGATGGATCATTGTGATGACATGGACCATTGTGATGACATTGTGATGACAGGAGCACTGTGATGACAGGGACCATGGAGCATTGTTATGACAAGGGGCATGGAACATTGTAATGAAAGGGGGCATTGAGCATTGTGCTGAAAAGGGCATGGATCATTGTGAGACAAGTGTCATGGAGCATTGTGTTGAGAGTGAGCTTGTAACATTGTAATGACAGGGGGCATGGAGCATTGTGATGACAAGGGCATGGAGCATTGTGAGACAAGTGTCAAGGAGAGTTATGATGAAAGGGGTCATGGAGGACTGTGATTTCAGGGGACATGGAGAATTGTGATGACAGGACTCATGGAGCATTGTGATGACAGGGGTCAGGGAGCATTGTGGGGAAAGGGGTTATGGGGCATGGTGATTACAGGGGTTAAGGAGCATTGTGATGAAAGGGGTCATGGAACACTGTGATGAAAGGGGTCATGGATCATTGTGATTACAGGGACCATGGAGCATTGTGATGACAAGCGCCAAGGATCATTTTGATGCAAGGGTTAATGGAGAATTGTGATCAAAGGGGTCATGGCCTTTGTGTTTACAGCGGTCATGGAGCATTGTGATGACAGGTGTCATGCAGCATTGTGATGAGAGGGGCAATGGAACATTGTGATGAAAGGGGTCATGGAACATTGTGATGACAAGTGTCATGGAGCTTTGTGATGACAAGAGCCATGGAGCTTTGTGATGACAAGAGCCATGGAGCATTGTAAGGAAAGGTGTTATGGAGCATTGTGATGAATATAGTCATGGAGCACTGTGATGACAGGGACCATGGAGCATTGTGATGACAGCGTTCATGGCGCACTGTGATGGCAAGTGTCATGGATCACTGTGAGGAAAGGGGTCATGGAGAATGGTGATTACAGTAGCCATGGAGCATTGTGATGATAAGGGCATGGAGCAATGTGATGACAATGATCAAGGAGCATTGTGATGAAAGGGATCATGGATCATCTTGATAACAGTGATCATGGAGCATTGTGATGACAATGGTCATGGAGCATTGTGATGAAAGGGATCTGGGAGCATTGTGATGAACGGGGCAATGGGCCATTTTGATGACAAGGGCCATGGAGCATTGTGATGAAAGTGGTCATGGAACATGTTGATGAAAAGAACCAAGGGGCATTGTGATGACAGGGGTCCTAGAACTTTGGGATGTCAGGGGTCATGGAATATTGTGATGAAAGAGGTCATGGAGCATTGTGATGGCAAGAGCCATATAACATTGTGATGAAAAGGGTCATGGATCACTGGGATGACAGGGATTACAGGGCATTGTGGTGACTGGGGTTATGGAGCATTGTGATGACAGGGGCCATGGAGCATTTTGATGAAGGGGATCATGGAGCATTGTGCTGAAAGTTGTCATGGAGCACTGTGATGACAAGGGGGTGGAGCTTAGTGATGACAAGGGCCATGGAGCATTGACATTACAATGGTCATGGAATATTGTGATGACAGTGGTCATTGACCATTGAGGTGACAGGGGGTATGGGCATTATGATGAAAGGGGTCATGGATCATTGTGATTACAGTGATCATGGGGCATTGTGATTACAGGGATCATGAAGCATTGTGATGTCAAGCGCCATGGATCATTTTGATGAAAGGGGTAATGGAATATTGTAGTCAAAGGAGTCATGGATCATTATGATTACAGAGATCACGGAGCATTGTTATCACAAGCTCCAAGGAGCATTGGGATTACAAGGGCCATGGAGCATCGTGATGAGAGGGGTCATGGAGCATTGTGATGACAGGGTTCATGGGGCATTGTGATGAAAGGGTTCAGGGAGCATTGTGATGACACAGATCATGGAACATTGTTATGACAATGTTCATGGAGCATTGTGGTAACAGGTGGCCATAGAGCATTGTGATGAAATGGATCACGGAGAATTGTGAGGAAAGATGTCATGGAGCATTGTGATGACAAGGGAGTGGGGCTGTGTGATGAACAAGGGCCATGGAGCATTGAGATTACAAGTATCATGGAGCATTTTGATGACAGGGGCGATGGAACATTGGGATGCCATGGGTCATGGAACATTGGGATGACAGGGGACATGGAGCATTGTGGTGACAGGGGGCATGGATATTGTGATGAAAGGGGTCATGGATCATTGTGTTTACAGGGATCATGGAGCATTGTGATAACAATTGTCATGGAGCATTGTGATGAAACGGGTCAGGGAGCATTGTGATGAAAAAGGCCATGGGGCATTTTGATGAAAAGGGACATGGAGCATTGTGATGACAGAGGTCCTGGCACATTGGGATGACAGGGGTCATGGAGTATTGTGACTAAAGGGGTCATGGATCATTCTGATGACAGGGGTTACAGGGCATTGTAGTGACAGTGGGCATGGAGCATTGTGATGAAAAGTGTACTGGAGCACTGTGATTACAGGCGTCCTGGATCATTGTGATGAAAAACAACATGGAACATTATGATGACAAGTGTCATGGTACATTGTGATGACAAGGGCCTGGAATATTGTTAAGATAGGTGTCATGGAGCAATGTAATGGCAAGGGCCATGGAGCATTGTGATGACAACGTCATGGAGCATGGTGAGACAAGTGTCATGGAGCATTTTGATGAGTGGGAGTGTGGAGCATTTTGATGACAATGGCATGTACCATTGCGATGACAAAGGTCATGGAGCCTGGTGATGACAGGGGTTATGGGGCATTTTGATTAAAGGGGTCATGGGGCATTTTGATGAAATAAGGTCATGGGGCATTGTGATGACAAGTGTCATAGAAGATTGTGAGACAAGTGTCATGGAGCATTGTGACTAGAGGGGGCTTGGAGCATTGTGATGACAGGGGGCATGGAGCATTGTGATGAAAAGGGCGTGGAGCATTGTGACGACAGTGGTCACAGAACACTGTGACGATAAGGGCATGGAGCCTAGTTAGGGACAGTCTGGCAGCTTTGGGAATAAATTAAGTGCCTGAGGTAGGCACAGTATAAGGTCTTTAGTTAGCATAAGAGGTAGGACATTAACTCGGGACAGGTTTAGGGTAAAGGCTTGTAATCGTGTCAGGAAATGACCTAAGGAGAGTGTGAAGACCTTTGTTACTGAGACTCTCAGGGACTTATTCAGAAGCAGTGTTAGGGCTTCAGGTAGGGACAGCATCAAGTCCTGACTTAGGGAGAGCGACAGGGCCTGAGTGAGGCCTAATGTCAGGCCCTTAGCTGGGGACACTGTCAGGGAATGTCTTAGGAGCAGCATCAGTGCCTTTGTTGGATCAGCTTTAGGCTCTTAGTTAAAGACATGGCCGGAGCCCTAGTTAGTCACAGCGTCAAGGCCTCAGTTAGGGAAAGCTTCAGGGTCTGAGTTACAGACAGCCTCAGGTCTTCACTTAAAGACAGCGACAGGGCTTTCTTAGGGACAGTGTCAGGACCTTGGTTAGAAATGAGTCAGGATATTAGCTCAGGAGAGTGTCAGGATTTTAGTTATTGCTGGCAGCAGGGCCTATATTAAGGACAGATTCCGGGCCTTTGTTAGATTCAGTGTCATGGCCTTAGTTAGGAGTAGTCAGGGCCTTAGTTAGGGAGAGCATTAGGGTTTCAGTTAGCATAAGATGCAGGAGATTATCTCGGGACAGAGTCAGGTTTCAGGCCAGAGATAATGAAAGGAAATGACCAAGGGATAACGAGAAGACCTTAGTTATTGAGAGCATCAGGGCCTTAGTTAGCAGCAGCGTGAGCGCCTTAATCGGGACCAGTGCCAGGGCTTGATGTATGGACAGCATCAGAGCCTAACTAAGGTACAGCAACAGGGCCTAAGTGAGGCCTATCTTTAGGGCCTGAGTAAGGGACAGTAACAGGGCATGACTTAGGAGCAGCAGAAAGGCCTCTGTAGGATCAGCATTAGGGTCTTCGTTAAAGATATTATCAGGGCCTCTGTTAGGGACAGCCTCAAGGCCTCAGTTAGGGACAGCGTCAGGGCTTACTTTGGGAAAGTTTCAGGACCTTGGTAAGACATGGGTCAGGCTATTAGCTCAGGATAATATCAGGTGTTCAGATATTGACGGCAGCAGGGCCTTAGTTAGAGGCAGTGTCAGGGCCTGCATTAGGACGAGCCTCCAGGCCTCAGTTAGGGACAGGTTCACGGCCTCGGACCTAAATTCAGGGCCTCATGTAGGGACAGAATCAGGGATTTAGCTAGCATAAGGGGATCTACAGCTGAAGGAAACCTGAACACCACCACAAGCAGATGCAGAAGTGAACCATGCACGCTCCTATAAAGGAATATTCCAGAGCAGTTGAGTACATTTTGTTTAAAGTTAGTAACACTCTAAAAATTATGTTTTGAAGAAAACCATATTCAGAAGATGAAAGAATCTCGTTCTAAAGAATCTCTTTAGCTAATCTCGACATTAGCTAAAGAGAAGGTTAGGTTAAGGTCTAGGGAGAGTGTCATGAAATGACCTAGGGATAGTGTCAAGACCTTAGTTACTTAGCACACCAGGACCTAATTTAGGAGCAGTGAGTGTCAGGGCTTCAGGTAGGAATAGAGTCAGAGCCTGACTTAGGGAGTGGGACAGGGCCTGAGTGAGGCCTAGCATCAGGACCTTAGCTAGAGACAGTGTCAGAGCATTACTTAGGAGCAGCATAAGAGCCACGGTAGGATCAGCCTCAGGGGCTATGTTGAAGATATTATCAGGGCCTCTGTTAGGGTCAGCCTCAAGGCCTCACTTAGAGACAGCATCAGGGCTTCCTTAGGGACAGTTTCAGGACCTTGGTAAGAGATGGGTCAAGAAATTAACTCAGGATAGTGTCAGGACTTTAGATATTGACGGCAGCAGGGCCTTAGTTAGGGACAGTATCAGGCCCTGAATTAGGACGAACATCGAGGCCTTAGGTACGGACAGGGTCACAGCCTCGAGAGTAATTTTAAGCCCTTAGTTAAAGACAGCAGCAGGGCTGTAGTTAGCATAAGAGGCACGACATTTGCTAGGGACAGGGTCAGGTTATGGTCTAGGAATAGTGTCAGGAAAGGACCTAAGCATAGTGTCAAAACCTTAGTTACTGAGAGTATGAGATCCTTATTTAGAACCAGCGTCAGGGCTTCAGGTAGGGACAGCATCAGAGCCTGACTTAGGGAGAGTGACAGGGCCTGAATGAGGCCTAGCGTCAGGCCCTTAGCTGAGGACACTGTCAGAGCATGACTTAGGAACAGAATCAGCGCCTCTGTTGGATCAGCCTTAGCGTCTTTGTTACAGATATGATCAGGGCCTGACTTAGTCACAGCGTCAAGGCCTCAGTTAGGGAAAGCTTCAGGGCCTGAGTTAGGGACAGCCTCAGTTCTTAACACAGGGACAGCAACAGGGCTTACTTAGGGACAGTGTCAGGACCTTGTTTAGAAATATGTCAGGATATTAACTCAGGATAGTGTCCAGTTTTTAGTTACTGCTGACAGCAGGGCTTATATTAGGGGCAAATTCTGAGCCTTACATAGAGACAGTGCCAGGGCCTGAGTTAGGACTAGCATCAGAGCCCTTGTAAAGTACAGTGTCAGGGACTGAGTTAGGTGTAGTGT
This sequence comes from Balaenoptera physalus, assembly GCF_965194825.1. Classification (NCBI taxonomy): domain Eukaryota; kingdom Metazoa; phylum Chordata; class Mammalia; order Artiodactyla; family Balaenopteridae; genus Balaenoptera; species Balaenoptera physalus. The sequence goes on from NW_028126078.1 coordinate 486,894, forward strand.
CAGGGCTTTAGTTAGGGACAGTGTCAGCGCCTCAGTTAGGATGAGCCTCCAACCTCAGTTAGGGACAGGTTGACGGCCTCGGGACTAATTCAGGCTCTTAGTTAGAGACAGCATCAGGGATTTAGTTAGCATAAGAGGCTCGACAATAGCTAAAGACAAGTTTAGGTTAAGATCTAGGGAGAGTGTCAGGAAATGACCTAGGGATAGTGTCAAGACCATAGCTAATTAGAGCATCAGTGCCTAATTTAGGCCCAGTGTCAGGGCTTCAGGTAGGGACAGAGTCTTAGCCTGACTGAGGGAGAGCGACAGGGCCTGAGCGATGCCTAGAGTCAGGGCCTTAGCTACGGACAGCGTCAAGGCATGACAGAGGATCAACATAAGGGTCTCTGTAGGATCAGCATTAGAGTTTAGTTAAAGACATTATCAGGACCTCTGTGAGGGACAGCCTCAGGGCCTCACTTAGGGACAGTGTCAGGGCTAACTTTGGGAGAGTTTCAGGACCTTGGTAAGACATGGGTCAGGATATTAGCTCAGGATAATGTCAGGACTTTAGATATTGATGGTAGCAGCGCCTACGTTAGGGAAAGTTTCAAGGCGTTAGTTAGGAGTAGCGGGCCTCTGATAGGTCCAGTGTCAGATCCTCAGTTAGCAATAGTGTTAGGGCCTTAGTTAGGGACAGTGTCAGGGCCGGATGTAGGGCGAGCATCTAGGCCTTAGTTCGGGACAGTTTCATGGTCTTGGGACTAAATTCAGTGCCTGAGGTAGGCACAGCCTAAGGGCTTCAGTTAGCATAAGAGGCAGGACATTAGCTAGTGACCGTGTCAGTTTAACATCTAGGGATAGTGTCAGGAAATGACCTAAGGATAGTGTGAAGACCTTTGTTACGGAGACTCTCAGGGCCTTATTCAGAACCAGTGTTAGGGCTTCAGGTAGGGACAGCATCAGAGCCTGACTTAGGGAGAGCGTTAGGGTCTGAGTGAGGCCTAGCATCAGACACTTAGTGGGGGACACTATCGGGGCATGACTTAGGAGCAACATCAGGGCCTCTGTTGGATCAGCCTTAGGGTCTTAGTTAAAGACATGATCAGGGTCTGAGTTAGTCACCGCATCAAGGCCTGAGTTAGTTAGGGAAAGCTTCAGGGCCTCACTTGGGGACAGCGTCAGGGCTTACTTTGGGACAGTTTCAGGACCTTGGAAAGACATAGGTCAGGATATTAGCTCAGGATAAGGTCAGGACTTTAGATGTTGATGGCAGCAGCCCTTAGTTAGAGACAGTGTCAGACCCTGAGTTACGACTAGCATCAGAGCCTTTGTTAGATACAAAGTACGGGACTGAATTAGGAGTAGAGTCAGGGCCTTAGTTAGTGACAGTGTCAGGGCCTGACTTAGGGAGAGCGACAGGGCCTGAGTGAGGCTTAGCATCAGGCCCTTAGCTGGGCACACTGTCAGGGCATGACTTTGGAGCAGCATCAGCTTCTTTGCTGGATCAGCATTAAGGTCTTCGTTAGGTACATGATCAGGGCCTGAATTAGTCACAGCTTCAAGGCTTCAGTTAAGGAAAGCTTCAGGGCCTGAGTTAGGGACAGCCTTAGGTCTTCACTTAGGGACAGCATCAGGGCTGACTTTGGGACAGTTTCAGGACCTTGGAAAGACATAGGTCAGGATATTAGCTCAGGATAAGGTCAGGACATTTGATAGTGATGGCAGCAGGGCCTTAGTTACAGACGGTTTCAGGGCCTGAGTTAGGCCTAGCATCAGAGACTTTGTTAGGTATAGTGTAAGGGACTGAGTTAGGAGTAGTGTCAGGGCCTTGCTTAGGGACAGTGTCAGGGTCTGATTTAGGTGTACTGTCTGAGACCTAGTTAGGGACAGTGCTAGGGCCTGAGTTAGGATTAGTGTCAAGGCCTTATTTAGAACCAATTTCAGGGCCTTAGTTTGGACTAGCGTCAGAGCCATTGTTAGGAATCGTAAGAGGGCCTGAGTTAGGCATACTATCAGGGCCTTAGTTAGGGACAGTTTTAGGGCCTGAGTTAGGATTAGTGTCAAGGCCTTATTTAGGACCAATTTTAGGGCTTTAGTTTGGACTAGCAACAAAGCCTTTGTTAGGTATCATGTCGGGGCCTCAGTTAGGTGTAGTGTCAGGGCCATTGTTAGGGACAGTATCAGGGCTTGACTTAGGAGAAGTTCAGGGCCTTAGCCAGGGAAAGTGTCAGGGCCTTAGTTAGGGACATTATCAGGGCCTGAATTAGCAGTAGTGTCAAAAGTCCTTAGTGAGGAGAGTAAGGAGTAAGTCAGGACTCAGGCCCTGACACTGTTCTTAAATAAGGCCCTGACATTACCTGTAACACAGGTCCTGATCTGATTCCTATCATAGGCGCTGATGTTGGACTTAACTAAGGCCCTGACACTGGTCCTAACTAAAGCTGTGACACTACTCTTAACTCAGGCCCTGACACTGTCCCTAACAAAGCCTCTGACACTACTCCTAAATCAGGCACTGACACTGTCCCTAACTAAGGCCCTGACATACACCTAACTCAGGCCCTGACACTGTCTCTAACTAAGGCCCTGATACTACTCCAAACTCAGCACTGACACTGTCACTAACTAAGGCCCTGACACTATTCATAGCTCACGCCCTAACACAGCTCCTAAATCATGCCCTGACAATGTCCCTAACTAAGGCCCTGACACTATTCCTCATTCAGGCGCCGACACAATACTTAAGGAAGGCCCTGACATTACTCCTAACTCAGGCCCTGAAAAGGTTCCTAACTAAGGCCGACACAACTGCTAACTCAGGCACTAACACTGTCCCTAAATAAGGCCATGAAACTATTCCTAACTGAGGCGCTAATACAATACCTAACGAAGGCACTGATGCTACTCCTAACTAAGGCCCTGACACTACTCCTATCTCAAGCAATGACACTGTCCCTAACTTAGGCCCTGACTCTACTCCTCACTCAGGCACTGACATTGGCCCTAACTTAGGCCCTGACACTATTCCTAACTAAGCAACTGACACTGTCCCTAAATAAGGCCCGGACACTACTCCTGACTCAGGCACTGACAATGTCACTAACTACGGCCGTGACACTACTCCCAAAATAGGCACTGAGACTGTCCCGAAATATGCCCTGACAGTACTCCGAACTCAGGCACTGACACTGTCCTTAACTAAGGCCCTGATACTACTTCCACCTCAGGCACTGACACTCTCCCTAAGTAAGCCCTGACATTACTCCCAATTCCGGCATTGACACTTTCGCTAACTAAGGCCCTGAAACTATTCACAACTCAGGCCCTTACACTGTTACTAACTACCGGTCTCAGACTACTCCTAACTCAGGCCCTGGCAATGTCCATAACTTAGGCTCTGGCACTATTCCTAACTCAGACACTGACGCTGTCCCGAACAAAGGGCCTGACACTACTACCAACTCAGACACTGACACTCTCCCTAACAAAGGCCTTGACACTACTCTTAACTAATACCCTGACACTGTCCCTAACAAAGACCCTGACACTATTCCCAACTTAGGTGCTGTCACTCTCCCTAAGACCGTGACACTAATTCATCTCAGCCACTGACACTGTCCCTAAGGCCCTGACACTACCTCCAACTCAGGCACTGACACTATCCCTAACTACAGCCCTGACACTTCTTCTAACTCAGGCACTGACACTGTCCCTTACTAAGGTCCTGACACAACTCCCAACTCAGGCACTGACATTGTTCCTAACAAAGGCCCTGACACTAATCCCAACATAGGCACTGAGACTGTCCCGAAATACGCCCTGACAGTACTCCCAACTCAGGCACTGACACTGTCCCTAACTAAGGCCCTGACACTACTCTCAAACTAGGCACTGATATTGTCTCTAACTAAGGCCTTGACATTACTCTCAACTCAGGCACTAACACAGTACCTAACTAAGGACTTGACACTACTCTTAACTCAGGCCCTGGCACAGTCCCTAACAAAGGCCTGCCACTACCCCGAACTCTGGCACTGAGACTGTCCCTAACTACGGCCATCACACTACTCCTAACTCAGGAACTGACGCTGTCCCGAGGTAAGGCCCTGACACTACTCCCAACTCAGGCACTGACGCTGTCCCTAACTAAGGCTCTGACACTACTCCCAACTCAGGCACTGACGCTGTCCCTAACTAAGGCTCTGACAGTACTCCCAACACAGGCATTGACACTGTCCCTAACTAAGGCCCTCACACTACTACTTACTTAGGCACTGACACGCTACCTAACTAAGGCCCTGAGTTTACTTCTACCTAAGACCCTGACACTGTCCCTAACGAAGAGCCTGATACTACTCCCAACACAGGCACTGACACTCTCCCTAACTAAGGCCTTGACACTACTTTTAACTCATGCCCTGATGCTGTCCCCAAAAAAGACCCTGAGACTATTTCCAACTCAGGCACTGACACTCTCCCTAACTAAGACCCTGACACTACTCCCATCTCAGCCACTGACACTGTCCCTAATGCCCTGACACTACTTCCAACTCAGGCACTGACACTGTCCATAACTAGGCCCTGACACTACTCCCAACTCAGAACACTGACACTGTCCCTAACTAGACCCTGACACTACTCCCAACTCAGGCACTGACACTTTCTCTAACTAAGGCCCTGACATAACTCCCAACTCCGGCACTGACACTTTCTCTAACTAAGGCCCTGAAACTACTCCCAACTCAGGCCCTGACACTGTTCCTAACTACCGGTCTCAGACTACTCCTAACTTAGGCCCTGACACTATTCCTAACACAGTCACTGACACTGTCCCTAACTAAGGTCCTGAGACTATTCCTAACTCAGAAACTGACACTGTCCATAACTTAGGCCATGTCACTACTCCCAACTCAGGCACTGACGCTGTTCCTAACTAAGGGTTTGACACTACTCCAAACTGAGACACTGACACTCTTCCAAATTAAGGCCTTGACACTACTCTTAACTCAGGCCCTGACACTGTTCATAATAAAGACCCTGACAAAAATCCCAACTTAGGCACTGACAATGTCCGTAACTAAGACCCTGACACTATTCCCATCTCAGCCACTGACACTGCCCCTAACTATGGCCCTGACACTACTCCCAATGCAAGCACTGGCACTGTCCCTAACTAAGGCACTGGCACTCCTCCCAACTCGCCCTGACGCTGTCCCTAACTAAGGCTCTGACACTATTCCCAATTCAGGCAATGACAGTGTCCCTAACTGAGGCAATGATACTACTCCCAACTCAAGCACTAAGGCTCTGGATCATTGTGATGACAAGTGCCATGGAGCATTGTGATGACAAGGGCCATGGAGAATTGGGATGACGGGTCATGGAGCATTGTGGTGACAAGGGCCATGGAGCATTTTGATGACAGGGGTCATGGGGCATTGTGATGAAAGTGGTCATGGAGCATTGTGATGAAAGTGGTCATGGAACATTGTGATAAAAGTGGTCATGTAGCATTGTGATGAAAAGTGCTATGGAGCACTGGGATGAGAGGGGTCATGGAGCATTGCGATGACAAAGGTCATGGAGCATTGTGATGACAGGGGTTATGGGGCACTGTGATGACAAGGGCGTGGAGCATTGTGATGACAGTGGTCATGGAACATTGTGACGATAAGGGCATCGAGCCGAGTTAGGGACAGTCTAGCGGCCTTGGGGCTAAATTCAGTGCCTGAATTAGGCACAGCATAAGGTCTTTAGTTAGCATAAGAGGTAGGACATTAGCTCGGGACAGGGTTAGGGTAAAGGCTTGGAATCGTGTCAGGAAATGACCTAAGGATAGTGTGAAGACCTTTGTTACTGAGACTCTCAGGGACTTATTCAGAAGCAGTGTTAGGGCTTCAGGTAGGGACAGCATCAGGGCCTGACTTAGGGAGAGCGACAGGGCCTGAGTGAGGCCTAATGTCAGGCCCTTAGCTGGGGACACTGTCAGGGAATGACTTAGGAGCAGCATCAGTGCCTTTGTTGGATCAGCTTTAGGCTCTTAGTTAAAGACATGACCGGAGCCCTAGTTAGTCACAGCGTCAAGGCCTCAGTTAGGGAAAGCTTCAGGGTCTGAGTTACAGACAGCCTCAGGTCTTCACTTAAAGACAGCGACAGGGCTTTCTTAGGGACAGTGTCAAGACCTTGGTTAGAAATGAGTCAGGATATTAGCTCAGGAGAGTGTCAGGATTTTAGTTATTGCTGGCAGCAGGGCCTATATTAAGGACAGATTCCGGGCCTTTGTTAGATTCAGTGTCATGGCCTTAGTTAGGAGTAGTCAGGGCCTTAGTTAGGGAGAGCATTAGGGTTTCAGTTAGCATAAGATGCAGGAGATTATCTCGGGACAGAGTCAGGTTTCAGCCCAGAGATAGTGAAAGGAAATGACCAAGGGATAACGAGAAGACCTTAGTTATTGAGAGCATCAGGGCCTTAGTTAGCAGCAGCGTGAGCGCCTTAATCGGGACCAGTGACAGGGCTTGATGTATGGACAGCATCAGAGCCTAACTAAGGTACAGCAACAGAGCCTAAGTGAGGCCTATCTTTAGGGCCTGAGTAAGGGACAGTATCAGGGCATGACTTAGGAGCAGCATAAAGGCCTCTGTAGGATCAGCATTAGGGTCTTCGTTAAAGCTATTATCAGGGCCTCCGTTAGGGATAGCCTCAAGGCCTCACTTAGGGACAGCGTCAGGGCTTACTTTGGGAAAGTTTCAGGACCTTGGTAAGACATGGGTCAGGCTATTAGCTCAGGAGAATATCAGGTGTTCAGATATTGACGGCAGCAGGGCCTTAGTTAGAGGCAGTGTAAGGGCCTAAGTTAGGACTAGCATCCGAGCCTTTGTTAGGTACAGTGTCAGTGACTGAGTTAGGTGTAGTGTCAGAGCCTTAGTTAGGGACAGTGTCAGGGCCTGCAATAGGACGAGCCTCCAGGCCTCAGTTAGGGACAGGTTCACGGCCTCGGACCTAAATTCAGGGCCTCATTTAGGGACAGAATCAGGGATTTAGCTAGCATAAGGGGATCTACAGCTGAAAGCAACCTGAACACCACCACAAGCAGATGCAGAAGTGAACCATGCACGCTCCTATGAAGGAATATTCCACAGCAGTTGAGTACATTTTGTTTAAAGTTAGTAACACTCTAAAAATTATGTTTTGAAGAAAACTATATTCAGAAGATGAAAGAATCTCATTCTAAAGAATCTCTTTAGCTAATCTCGACATTAGCTACAGAGAAGGTTAGGTTAAGGTCTAGGGAGAGTGTCAGGAAATGACCTAGGGATAGTGTCTAGACTTTAGTTACTTAGCACACCAGGACCTAATTTAAGAGCAGTGAGTGTCAGGGCTTCGGGTAGGAAGAGCGTCAGAGCCTGACTTAGGGAGTGGGACAGGGCCTGAGTGAGGCCTAGCGTCAGGGCCTTAGCTAGAGACAGTGTCAGGGCATGACTTATGAGCAGCAAAAGAGCCACGGTAGGATCAGCCTCAGGGGCTATGTTAAAGATATTATCAGGGCCTCTGTTAGGGACAGCCTCAAGGCCTCACTTAGAGACAGCATCAGGGCTTCCTTAGGGACAGTTTCAGGACCTTGGTAAGAGATGGGTCAAGAAATTAGCTCAGGATAGTGTCAGGGTTTTAGATATTGACGGCAGCAGGGCCTTAGTTAGGGACAGTGTCAGGCCCTGAATTAGGACGAACATCGAGGCCTTAGGTACGGACAGGGTCACAGCCTCGAGAGTAATTTTAGGCCCTTAGTTTAGGACAGCAGCAGGGCTGTAGTTAGCATAAGAGGCACGACATTTGCTAGGGACACGGTCAGGTTATGGTCTAGGGAAAGTGTCAGGAAAGGACCTAAGCATAGTGTCAAAACCTTAGTTACTGAGAGTATCAGATCCTTATTTAGAACCAGCGTCAGGGCTTCAGGTAGGGACAGCATCAGAGCCTGACTTAGGGAGAGTGACAGGGCCTGAATGAGGCCTAGCGTCAGGCCCTTAGCTGAGGACACTGTCAGAGCATGACTTAGGAACAGAATCAGCACCTCTGTTGGATCAGCCTTAGCGTCTTTGTTACAGATATGATCAGGGCCTGACTTAGTCACAGCGTCAAGGCCTCAGTTAGGGAAAGCTTCAGGGCCTGAGTTAGGGACAGCCTCAGTTCTTAACACAGGGACAGCAACAGGGCTTACTTAGGGACAGTGTCAGGACCTTGTTTAGAAATATGTCAGGATATTAACTCAGGATAGTGTCCAGTTTTTAGTTACTGCTGACAGCAGGGCTTATATTAGGGGCAAATTCTGAGCCTTACATAGAGACAGTGCCAGGGCCTGAGTTAGGACTAGCATCAGAGCCCTTGTAAAGTACAGTGTCAGGGACTGAGTTAGGTGTAGTGTCAGGGCTTTAGTTAGGGACAGTGTCAGCGCCTCAGTTAGGATGAGCCTCCAACCTCAGTTAGGGACAGGTTGACGGCCTCGGGACTAATTCAGGCTCTTAGTTAGAGACAGCATCAGGGATTTAGTTAGCATAAGAGGCTCGACAATAGCTAAAGACAAGTTTAGGTTAAGATCTAGGGAGAGTGTCAGGAAATGACCTAGGGATAGTGTCAAGACCATAGCTAATTAGAGCATCAGTGCCTAATTTAGGCCCAGTGTCAGGGCTTCAGGTAGGGACAGAGTCTTAGCCTGACTGAGGGAGAGCGACAGGGCCTGAGCGATGCCTAGAGTCAGGGCCTTAGCTACGGACAGCGTCAAGGCATGACAGAGGATCAACATAAGGGTCTCTGTAGGATCAGCATTAGAGTTTAGTTAAAGACATTATCAGGACCTCTGTGAGGGACAGCCTCAGGGCCTCACTTAGGGACAGTGTCAGGGCTAACTTTGGGAGAGTTTCAGGACCTTGGTAAGACATGGGTCAGGATATTAGCTCAGGATAATGTCAGGACTTTAGATATTGATGGTAGCAGCGCCTACGTTAGGGAAAGTTTCAAGGCGTTAGTTAGGAGTAGCGGGCCTCTGATAGGTCCAGTGTCAGATCCTCAGTTAGCAATAGTGTTAGGGCCTTAGTTAGGGACAGTGTCAGGGCCGGATGTAGGGCGAGCATCTAGGCCTTAGTTCGGGACAGTTTCATGGTCTTGGGACTAAATTCAGTGCCTGAGGTAGGCACAGCCTAAGGGCTTCAGTTAGCATAAGAGGCAGGACATTAGCTAGTGACCGTGTCAGTTTAACATCTAGGGATAGTGTCAGGAAATGACCTAAGGATAGTGTGAAGACCTTTGTTACGGAGACTCTCAGGGCCTTATTCAGAACCAGTGTTAGGGCTTCAGGTAGGGACAGCATCAGAGCCTGACTTAGGGAGAGCGTTAGGGTCTGAGTGAGGCCTAGCATCAGACACTTAGTGGGGGACACTATCGGGGCATGACTTAGGAGCAACATCAGGGCCTCTGTTGGATCAGCCTTAGGGTCTTAGTTAAAGACATGATCAGGGTCTGAGTTAGTCACCGCATCAAGGCCTGAGTTAGTTAGGGAAAGCTTCAGGGCCTCACTTGGGGACAGCGTCAGGGCTTACTTTGGGACAGTTTCAGGACCTTGGAAAGACATAGGTCAGGATATTAGCTCAGGATAAGGTCAGGACTTTAGATGTTGATGGCAGCAGCCCTTAGTTAGAGACAGTGTCAGACCCTGAGTTACGACTAGCATCAGAGCCTTTGTTAGATACAAAGTACGGGACTGAATTAGGAGTAGAGTCAGGGCCTTAGTTAGTGACAGTGTCAGGGCCTGACTTAGGGAGAGCGACAGGGCCTGAGTGAGGCTTAGCATCAGGCCCTTAGCTGGGCACACTGTCAGGGCATGACTTTGGAGCAGCATCAGCTTCTTTGCTGGATCAGCATTAAGGTCTTCGTTAGGTACATGATCAGGGCCTGAATTAGTCACAGCTTCAAGGCTTCAGTTAAGGAAAGCTTCAGGGCCTGAGTTAGGGACAGCCTTAGGTCTTCACTTAGGGACAGCATCAGGGCTGACTTTGGGACAGTTTCAGGACCTTGGAAAGACATAGGTCAGGATATTAGCTCAGGATAAGGTCAGGACATTTGATAGTGATGGCAGCAGGGCCTTAGTTACAGACGGTTTCAGGGCCTGAGTTAGGCCTAGCATCAGAGACTTTGTTAGGTATAGTGTAAGGGACTGAGTTAGGAGTAGTGTCAGGGCCTTGCTTAGGGACAGTGTCAGGGTCTGATTTAGGTGTACTGTCTGAGACCTAGTTAGGGACAGTGCTAGGGCCTGAGTTAGGATTAGTGTCAAGGCCTTATTTAGAACCAATTTCAGGGCCTTAGTTTGGACTAGCGTCAGAGCCATTGTTAGGAATCATAAGAGGGCCTGAGTTAGGCATACTATCAGGGCCTTAGTTAGGGACAGTTTTAGGGCCTGAGTTAGGATTAGTGTCAAGGCCTTATTTAGGACCAATTTTAGGGCTTTAGTTTGGACTAGCAACAAAGCCTTTGTTAGGTATCATGTCGGGGCCTCAGTTAGGTGTAGTGTCAGGGCCATTGTTAGGGACAGTATCAGGGCTTGACTTAGGAGAAGTTCAGGGCCTTAGCCAGGGAAAGTGTCAGGGCCTTAGTTAGGGACATTATCAGGGCCTGAATTAGCAGTAGTGTCAAAAGTCCTTAGTGAGGAGAGTAAGGAGTAAGTCAGGACTCAGGCCCTGACACTGTTCTTAAATAAGGCCCTGACATTACCTGTAACACAGGTCCTGATCTGATTCCTATCATAGGCGCTGATGTTGGACTTAACTAAGGCCCTGACACTGGTCCTAACTAAAGCTGTGACACTACTCTTAACTCAGGCCCTGACACTGTCCCTAACAAAGCCTCTGACACTACTCCTAAATCAGGCACTGACACTGTCCCTAACTAAGGCCCTGACATACACCTAACTCAGGCCCTGACACTGTCTCTAACTAAGGCCCTGATACTACTCCAAACTCAGCACTGACACTGTCACTAACTAAGGCCCTGACACTATTCATAGCTCACGCCCTAACACAACCCCTAAATCATGCCCTGACAATGTCCCTAACTAAGGCCCTGACACTATTCCTAACTCAGGCGCCGACACAATACTTAAGGAAGGCCCTGACATTACTCCTAACTCAGGCCCTGAAAAGGTTCCTAACTAAGGCCGACACAACTGCTAACTCAGGCACTAACACTGTCCCTAAATAAGGCCCTGAAACTATTCCTAACTGAGGCGCTGATACAATACCTAACGAAGGCACTGATGCTACTCCTAACTAAGGCCCTGACACTACTCCTATCTCAAGCAATGACACTGTCCCTAACTTAGGCCCTGACTCTACTCCTCACTCAGGCACTGACATTGGCCCTAACTTAGGCCCTGACACTACTCCTAACTAAGCAACTGACACTGTCCCTAACTAAGGCCCGGACACTACTCCTGACTCAGGCACTGACAATGTCACTAACTACGGCCGTGACACTACTCCCAAAATAGGCACTGAGACTGTCCCGAAATATGCCCTGACAGTACTCCGAACTCAGGCACTGACACTGTCCTTAACTAAGGCCCTGATACTACTTCCACCTCAGGCACTGACACTCTCCCTAAGTAAGCCCTGACATTACTCCCAATTCCGGCATTGACACTTTCGCTAACTAAGGCCCTGAAACTATTCACAACTCAGGCCCTTACACTGTTACTAACTACCGGTCTCAGACTACTCCTAACTCAGGCCCTGGCAATGTCCATAACTTAGGCTCTGGCACTATTCCTAACTCAGACACTGACGCTGTCCCGAACAAAGGGCCTGACACTACTACCAACTCAGACACTGACACTCTCCCTAACAAAGGCCTTGACACTACTCTTAACTAATACCCTGACACTGTCCCTAACAAAGACCCTGACACTATTCCCAACTTAGGTGCTGTCACTCTCCCTAAGACCGTGACACTAATTCATCTCAGCCACTGACACTGTCCCTAAGGCCCTGACACTACCTCCAACTCAGGCACTGACACTATCCCTAACTACAGCCCTGACACTTCTTCTAACTCAGGCACTGACACTGTCCCTTACTAAGGTCCTGACACAACTCCCAACTCAGGCACTGACATTGTTCCTAACAAAGGCCCTGACACTAATCCCAACATAGGCACTGAGACTGTCCCGAAATACGCCCTGACAGTACTCCCAACTCAGGCACTGACACTGTCCCTAACTAAGGCCCTGACACTACTCTCAAACTAGGCACTGATATTGTCTCTAACTAAGGCCTTGACATTACTCTCAACTCAGGCACTAACACAGTACCTAACTAAGGACTTGACACTACTCTTAACTCAGGCCCTGGCACAGTCCCTAACAAAGGCCTGCCACTACCCCGAACTCTGGCACTGAGACTGTCCCTAACTACGGCCATCACACTACTCCTAACTCAGGAACTGACGCTGTCCCGAGGTAAGGCCCTGACACTACTCCCAACTCAGGCACTGACGCTGTCCCTAACTAAGGCTCTGACACTACTCCCAACTCAGGCACTGACGCTGTCCCTAACTAAGGCTCTGACAGTACTCCCAACACAGGCATTGACACTGTCCCTAACTAAGGCCCTCACACTACTACTTACTTAGGCACTGACACGCTACCTAACTAAGGCCCTGAGTTTACTTCTACCTAAGACCCTGACACTGTCCCTAACGAAGAGCCTGATACTACTCCCAACACAGGCACTGACACTCTCCCTAACTAAGGCCTTGACACTACTTTTAACTCATGCCCTGATGCTGTCCCCAAAAAAGACCCTGAGACTATTTCCAACTCAGGCACTGACACTCTCCCTAACTAAGACCCTGACACTACTCCCATCTCAGCCACTGACACTGTCCCTAATGCCCTGACACTACTTCCAACTCAGGCACTGACACTGTCCATAACTAGGCCCTGACACTACTCCCAACTCAGAACACTGACACTGTCCCTAACTAGACCCTGACACTACTCCCAACTCAGGCACTGACACTTTCTCTAACTAAGGCCCTGACATAACTCCCAACTCCGGCACTGACACTTTCTCTAACTAAGGCCCTGAAACTACTCCCAACTCAGGCCCTGACACTGTTCCTAACTACCGGTCTCAGACTACTCCTAACTTAGGCCCTGACACTATTCCTAACACAGTCACTGACACTGTCCCTAACTAAGGTCCTGAGACTATTCCTAACTCAGAAACTGACACTGTCCATAACTTAGGCCATGTCACTACTCCCAACTCAGGCACTGACGCTGTTCCTAACTAAGGGTTTGACACTACTCCAAACTGAGACACTGACACTCTTCCAAATTAAGGCCTTGACACTACTCTTAACTCAGGCCCTGACACTGTTCATAATAAAGACCCTGACAAAAATCCCAACTTAGGCACTGACAATGTCCGTAACTAAGACCCTGACACTATTCCCATCTCAGCCACTGACACTGCCCCTAACTATGGCCCTGACACTACTCCCAATGCAAGCACTGGCACTGTCCCTAACTAAGGCACTGGCACTCCTCCCAACTCGCCCTGACGCTGTCCCTAACTAAGGCTCTGACACTATTCCCAATTCAGGCAATGACAGTGTCCCTAACTGAGGCAATGATACTACTCCCAACTCAAGCACTAAGGCTCTGGATCATTGTGATGACAAGTGCCATGGAGCATTGTGATGACAAGGGCCATGGAGAATTGGGATGACGGGTCATGGAGCATTGTGGTGACAAGGGCCATGGAGCATTTTGATGACAGGGGTCATGGGGCATTGTGATGAAAGTGGTCATGGAGCATTGTGATGAAAGTGGTCATGGAACATTGTGATAAAAGTGGTCATGTAGCATTGTGATGAAAAGTGCTATGGAGCACTGGGATGAGAGGGGTCATGGAGCATTGCGATGACAAAGGTCATGGAGCATTGTGATGACAGGGGTTATGGGGCACTGTGATGACAAGGGCGTGGAGCATTGTGATGACAGTGGTCATGGAACATTGTGACGATAAGGGCATCGAGCCGAGTTAGGGACAGTCTAGCGGCCTTGGGGCTAAATTCAGTGCCTGAATTAGGCACAGCATAAGGTCTTTAGTTAGCATAAGAGGTAGGACATTAGCTCGGGACAGGGTTAGGGTAAAGGCTTGGAATCGTGTCAGGAAATGACCTAAGGATAGTGTGAAGACCTTTGTTACTGAGACTCTCAGGGACTTATTCAGAAGCAGTGTTAGGGCTTCAGGTAGGGACAGCATCAGGGCCTGACTTAGGGAGAGCGACAGGGCCTGAGTGAGGCCTAATGTCAGGCCCTTAGCTGGGGACACTGTCAGGGAATGACTTAGGAGCAGCATCAGTGCCTTTGTTGGATCAGCTTTAGGCTCTTAGTTAAAGACATGACCGGAGCCCTAGTTAGTCACAGCGTCAAGGCCTCAGTTAGGGAAAGCTTCAGGGTCTGAGTTACAGACAGCCTCAGGTCTTCACTTAAAGACAGCGACAGGGCTTTCTTAGGGACAGTGTCAAGACCTTGGTTAGAAATGAGTCAGGATATTAGCTCAGGAGAGTGTCAGGATTTTAGTTATTGCTGGCAGCAGGGCCTATATTAAGGACAGATTCCGGGCCTTTGTTAGATTCAGTGTCATGGCCTTAGTTAGGAGTAGTCAGGGCCTTAGTTAGGGAGAGCATTAGGGTTTCAGTTAGCATAAGATGCAGGAGATTATCTCGGGACAGAGTCAGGTTTCAGCCCAGAGATAGTGAAAGGAAATGACCAAGGGATAACGAGAAGACCTTAGTTATTGAGAGCATCAGGGCCTTAGTTAGCAGCAGCGTGAGCGCCTTAATCGGGACCAGTGACAGGGCTTGATGTATGGACAGCATCAGAGCCTAACTAAGGTACAGCAACAGAGCCTAAGTGAGGCCTATCTTTAGGGCCTGAGTAAGGGACAGTATCAGGGCATGACTTAGGAGCAGCATAAAGGCCTCTGTAGGATCAGCATTAGGGTCTTCGTTAAAGCTATTATCAGGGCCTCCGTTAGGGATAGCCTCAAGGCCTCACTTAGGGACAGCGTCAGGGCTTACTTTGGGAAAGTTTCAGGACCTTGGTAAGACATGGGTCAGGCTATTAGCTCAGGAGAATATCAGGTGTTCAGATATTGACGGCAGCAGGGCCTTAGTTAGAGGCAGTGTAAGGGCCTAAGTTAGGACTAGCATCCGAGCCTTTGTTAGGTACAGTGTCAGTGACTGAGTTAGGTGTAGTGTCAGAGCCTTAGTTAGGGACAGTGTCAGGGCCTGCAATAGGACGAGCCTCCAGGCCTCAGTTAGGGACAGGTTCACGGCCTCGGACCTAAATTCAGGGCCTCATTTAGGGACAGAATCAGGGATTTAGCTAGCATAAGGGGATCTACAGCTGAAAGCAACCTGAACACCACCACAAGCAGATGCAGAAGTGAACCATGCACGCTCCTATGAAGGAATATTCCACAGCAGTTGAGTACATTTTGTTTAAAGTTAGTAACACTCTAAAAATTATGTTTTGAAGAAAACTATATTCAGAAGATGAAAGAATCTCATTCTAAAGAATCTCTTTAGCTAATCTCGACATTAGCTACAGAGAAGGTTAGGTTAAGGTCTAGGGAGAGTGTCAGGAAATGACCTAGGGATAGTGTCTAGACTTTAGTTACTTAGCACACCAGGACCTAATTTAAGAGCAGTGAGTGTCAGGGCTTCGGGTAGGAAGAGCGTCAGAGCCTGACTTAGGGAGTGGGACAGGGCCTGAGTGAGGCCTAGCGTCAGGGCCTTAGCTAGAGACAGTGTCAGGGCATGACTTATGAGCAGCAAAAGAGCCACGGTAGGATCAGCCTCAGGGGCTATGTTAAAGATATTATCAGGGCCTCTGTTAGGGACAGCCTCAAGGCCTCACTTAGAGACAGCATCAGGGCTTCCTTAGGGACAGTTTCAGGACCTTGGTAAGAGATGGGTCAAGAAATTAGCTCAGGATAGTGTCAGGGTTTTAGATATTGACGGCAGCAGGGCCTTAGTTAGGGACAGTGTCAGGCCCTGAATTAGGACGAACATCGAGGCCTTAGGTACGGACAGGGTCACAGCCTCGAGAGTAATTTTAGGCCCTTAGTTTAGGACAGCAGCAGGGCTGTAGTTAGCATAAGAGGCACGACATTTGCTAGGGACACGGTCAGGTTATGGTCTAGGGAAAGTGTCAGGAAAGGACCTAAGCATAGTGTCAAAACCTTAGTTACTGAGAGTATCAGATCCTTATTTAGAACCAGCGTCAGGGCTTCAGGTAGGGACAGCATCAGAGCCTGACTTAGGGAGAGTGACAGGGCCTGAATGAGGCCTAGCGTCAGGCCCTTAGCTGAGGACACTGTCAGAGCATGACTTAGGAACAGAATCAGCGCCTCTGTTGGATCAGCCTTAGCGTCTTTGTTACAGATATGATCAGGGCCTGACTTAGTCACAGCGTCAAGGCCTCAGTTAGGGAAAGCTTCAGGGCCTGAGTTAGGGACAGCCTCAGTTCTTAACACAGGGACAGCAACAGGGCTTACTTAGGGACAGTGTCAGGACCTTGTTTAGAAATATGTCAGGATATTAACTCAGGATAGTGTCCAGTTTTTAGTTACTGCTGACAGCAGGGCTTATATTAGGGGCAAATTCTGAGCCTTACATAGAGACAGTGCCAGGGCCTGAGTTAGGACTAGCATCAGAGCCCTTGTAAAGTACAGTGTCAGGGACTGAGTTAGGTGTAGTGTCAGGGCTTTAGTTAGGGACAGTGTCAGCGCCTCAGTTAGGATGAGCCTCCAACCTCAGTTAGGGACAGGTTGACGGCCTCGGGACTAATTCAGGCTCTTAGTTAGAGACAGCATCAGGGATTTAGTTAGCATAAGAGGCTCGACAATAGCTAAAGACAAGTTTAGGTTAAGATCTAGGGAGAGTGTCAGGAAATGACCTAGGGATAGTGTCAAGACCATAGCTAATTAGAGCATCAGTGCCTAATTTAGGCCCAGTGTCAGGGCTTCAGGTAGGGACAGAGTCTTAGCCTGACTGAGGGAGAGCGACAGGGCCTGAGCGATGCCTAGAGTCAGGGCCTTAGCTACGGACAGCGTCAAGGCATGACAGAGGATCAACATAAGGGTCTCTGTAGGATCAGCATTAGAGTTTAGTTAAAGACATTATCAGGACCTCTGTGAGGGACAGCCTCAGGGCCTCACTTAGGGACAGTGTCAGGGCTAACTTTGGGAGAGTTTCAGGACCTTGGTAAGACATGGGTCAGGATATTAGCTCAGGATAATGTCAGGACTTTAGATATTGATGGTAGCAGCGCCTACGTTAGGGAAAGTTTCAAGGCGTTAGTTAGGAGTAGCGGGCCTCTGATAGGTCCAGTGTCAGATCCTCAGTTAGCAATAGTGTTAGGGCCTTAGTTAGGGACAGTGTCAGGGCCGGATGTAGGGCGAGCATCTAGGCCTTAGTTCGGGACAGTTTCATGGTCTTGGGACTAAATTCAGTGCCTGAGGTAGGCACAGCCTAAGGGCTTCAGTTAGCATAAGAGGCAGGACATTAGCTAGTGACCGTGTCAGTTTAACATCTAGGGATAGTGTCAGGAAATGACCTAAGGATAGTGTGAAGACCTTTGTTACGGAGACTCTCAGGGCCTTATTCAGAACCAGTGTTAGGGCTTCAGGTAGGGACAGCATCAGAGCCTGACTTAGGGAGAGCGTTAGGGTCTGAGTGAGGCCTAGCATCAGACACTTAGTGGGGGACACTATCGGGGCATGACTTAGGAGCAACATCAGGGCCTCTGTTGGATCAGCCTTAGGGTCTTAGTTAAAGACATGATCAGGGTCTGAGTTAGTCACCGCATCAAGGCCTGAGTTAGTTAGGGAAAGCTTCAGGGCCTCACTTGGGGACAGCGTCAGGGCTTACTTTGGGACAGTTTCAGGACCTTGGAAAGACATAGGTCAGGATATTAGCTCAGGATAAGGTCAGGACTTTAGATGTTGATGGCAGCAGCCCTTAGTTAGAGACAGTGTCAGACCCTGAGTTACGACTAGCATCAGAGCCTTTGTTAGATACAAAGTACGGGACTGAATTAGGAGTAGAGTCAGGGCCTTAGTTAGTGACAGTGTCAGGGCCTGACTTAGGGAGAGCGACAGGGCCTGAGTGAGGCTTAGCATCAGGCCCTTAGCTGGGCACACTGTCAGGGCATGACTTTGGAGCAGCATCAGCTTCTTTGCTGGATCAGCATTAAGGTCTTCGTTAGGTACATGATCAGGGCCTGAATTAGTCACAGCTTCAAGGCTTCAGTTAAGGAAAGCTTCAGGGCCTGAGTTAGGGACAGCCTTAGGTCTTCACTTAGGGACAGCGTCAGGGCTGACTTTGGGACAGTTTCAGGACCTTGGAAAGACATAGGTCAGGATATTAGCTCAGGATAAGGTCAGGACTTTTGATAGTGATGGCAGCAGGGCCTTAGTTACAGACGGTTTCAGGGACTGAGTTAGGCCTAGCATCAGAGACTTCGTTAGGTATAGTGTAAGGGACTGAGTTAGGAGTAGTGTCAGGGCCTTGCTTAGGGACAGTGTCAGGGTCTGATTTAGGTGTACTGTCTGAGACCTAGTTAGGGACAGTGCTAGGGCCTGAGTTAGGATTAGTGTCAAGGCCTTATTTAGAACCAATTTCAGGGCCTTAGTTTGGACTAGCGTCAGAGCCATTGTTAGGAATCGTAAGAGGGCCTGAGTTAGGCATACTATCAGGGCCTTAGTTAGGGACAGTTTTAGGGCATGAGTTAGGATTAGTGTCAAGGCCTTATTTAGGACCAATTTTAGGGCTTTAGTTTGGACTAGCAACAAAGCCTTTGTTAGGTATCATGTCGGGGCCTCAGTTAGGTGTAGTGTCAGGGCCATTGTTAGGGACAGTATCAGGGCTTGACTTAGGAGAAGTTCAGGGCCTTAGCCAGGGAAAGTGTCAGGGCCTTAGTTAGGGACATTATCAGGGCCTGAATTAGCAGTAGTGTCAAAAGTCCTTAGTGAGGAGAGTAAGGAGTAAGTCAGGACTCAGGCCCTGACACTGTTCTTAAATAAGGCCCTGACATTACCTGTAACACAGGTCCTGATCTGATTCCTATCATAGGCGCTGATGTTGGACTTAACTAAGGCCCTGACACTGGTCCTAACTAAAGCTGTGACACTACTCTTAACTCAGGCCCTGACACTGTCCCTAACAAAGCCTCTGACACTACTCCTAAATCAGGCACTGACACTGTCCCTAACTAAGGCCCTGACATACACCTAACTCAGGCCCTGACACTGTCTCTAACTAAGGCCCTGATACTACTCCAAACTCAGCACTGACACTGTCACTAACTAAGGCCCTGACACTATTCATAGCTCACGCCCTAACACAACCCCTAAATCATGCCCTGACAATGTCCCTAACTAAGGCCCTGACACTATTCCTAACTCAGGCGCCGACACAATACTTAAGGAAGGCCCTGACATTACTCCTAACTCAGGCCCTGAAAAGGTTCCTAACTAAGGCCGACACAACTGCTAACTCAGGCACTAACACTGTCCCTAAATAAGGCCCTGAAACTATTCCTAACTGAGGCGCTGATACAATACCTAACGAAGGCACTGATGCTACTCCTAACTAAGGCCCTGACACTACTCCTATCTCAAGCAATGACACTGTCCCTAACTTAGGCCCTGACTCTACTCCTCACTCAGGCACTGACATTGGCCCTAACTTAGGCCCTGACACTACTCCTAACTAAGCAACTGACACTGTCCCTAACTAAGGCCCGGACACTACTCCTGACTCAGGCACTGACAATGTCACTAACTACGGCCGTGACACTACTCCCAAAATAGGCACTGAGACTGTCCCGAAATATGCCCTGACAGTACTCCGAACTCAGGCACTGACACTGTCCTTAACTAAGGCCCTGATACTACTTCCACCTCAGGCACTGACACTCTCCCTAAGTAAGCCCTGACATTACTCCCAATTCCGGCATTGACACTTTCGCTAACTAAGGCCCTGAAACTATTCACAACTCAGGCCCTTACACTGTTACTAACTACCGGTCTCAGACTACTCCTAACTCAGGCCCTGGCAATGTCCATAACTTAGGCTCTGGCACTATTCCTAACTCAGACACTGACGCTGTCCCGAACAAAGGGCCTGACACTACTACCAACTCAGACACTGACACTCTCCCTAACAAAGGCCTTGACACTACTCTTAACTAATACCCTGACACTGTCCCTAACAAAGACCCTGACACTATTCCCAACTTAGGTGCTGTCACTCTCCCTAAGACCGTGACACTAATTCATCTCAGCCACTGACACTGTCCCTAAGGCCCTGACACTACCTCCAACTCAGGCACTGACACTATCCCTAACTACAGCCCTGACACTTCTTCTAACTCAGGCACTGACACTGTCCCTTACTAAGGTCCTGACACAACTCCCAACTCAGGCACTGACATTGTTCCTAACAAAGGCCCTGACACTAATCCCAACATAGGCACTGAGACTGTCCCGAAATACGCCCTGACAGTACTCCCAACTCAGGCACTGACACTGTCCCTAACTAAGGCCCTGACACTACTCTCAAACTAGGCACTGATATTGTCTCTAACTAAGGCCTTGACATTACTCTCAACTCAGGCACTAACACAGTACCTAACTAAGGACTTGACACTACTCTTAACTCAGGCCCTGGCACAGTCCCTAACAAAGGCCTGCCACTACCCCGAACTCTGGCACTGAGACTGTCCCTAACTACGGCCATCACACTACTCCTAACTCAGGAACTGACGCTGTCCCGAGGTAAGGCCCTGACACTACTCCCAACTCAGGCACTGACGCTGTCCCTAACTAAGGCTCTGACACTACTCCCAACTCAGGCACTGACGCTGTCCCTAACTAAGGCTCTGACAGTACTCCCAACACAGGCATTGACACTGTCCCTAACTAAGGCCCTCACACTACTACTTACTTAGGCACTGACACGCTACCTAACTAAGGCCCTGAGTTTACTTCTACCTAAGACCCTGACACTGTCCCTAACGAAGAGCCTGATACTACTCCCAACACAGGCACTGACACTCTCCCTAACTAAGGCCTTGACACTACTTTTAACTCATGCCCTGATGCTGTCCCCAAAAAAGACCCTGAGACTATTTCCAACTCAGGCACTGACACTCTCCCTAACTAAGACCCTGACACTACTCCCATCTCAGCCACTGACACTGTCCCTAATGCCCTGACACTACTTCCAACTCAGGCACTGACACTGTCCATAACTAGGCCCTGACACTACTCCCAACTCAGAACACTGACACTGTCCCTAACTAGACCCTGACACTACTCCCAACTCAGGCACTGACACTTTCTCTAACTAAGGCCCTGACATAACTCCCAACTCCGGCACTGACACTTTCTCTAACTAAGGCCCTGAAACTACTCCCAACTCAGGCCCTGACACTGTTCCTAACTACCGGTCTCAGACTACTCCTAACTTAGGCCCTGACACTATTCCTAACACAGTCACTGACACTGTCCCTAACTAAGGTCCTGAGACTATTCCTAACTCAGAAACTGACACTGTCCATAACTTAGGCCATGTCACTACTCCCAACTCAGGCACTGACGCTGTTCCTAACTAAGGGTTTGACACTACTCCAAACTGAGACACTGACACTCTTCCAAATTAAGGCCTTGACACTACTCTTAACTCAGGCCCTGACACTGTTCATAATAAAGACCCTGACAAAAATCCCAACTTAGGCACTGACAATGTCCGTAACTAAGACCCTGACACTATTCCCATCTCAGCCACTGACACTGCCCCTAACTATGGCCCTGACACTACTCCCAATGCAAGCACTGGCACTGTCCCTAACTAAGGCACTGGCACTCCTCCCAACTCGCCCTGACGCTGTCCCTAACTAAGGCTCTGACACTATTCCCAATTCAGGCAATGACAGTGTCCCTAACTGAGGCAATGATACTACTCCCAACTCAAGCACTAAGGCTCTGGATCATTGTGATGACAAGTGCCATGGAGCATTGTGATGACAAGGGCCATGGAGAATTGGGATGACGGGTCATGGAGCATTGTGGTGACAAGGGCCATGGAGCATTTTGATGACAGGGGTCATGGGGCATTGTGATGAAAGTGGTCATGGAGCATTGTGATGAAAGTGGTCATGGAACATTGTGATAAAAGTGGTCATGTAGCATTGTGATGAAAAGTGCTATGGAGCACTGGGATGAGAGGGGTCATGGAGCATTGCGATGACAAAGGTCATGGAGCATTGTGATGACAGGGGTTATGGGGCACTGTGATGACAAGGGCGTGGAGCATTGTGATGACAGTGGTCATGGAACATTGTGACGATAAGGGCATCGAGCCGAGTTAGGGACAGTCTAGCGGCCTTGGGGCTAAATTCAGTGCCTGAATTAGGCACAGCATAAGGTCTTTAGTTAGCATAAGAGGTAGGACATTAGCTCGGGACAGGGTTAGGGTAAAGGCTTGGAATCGTGTCAGGAAATGACCTAAGGATAGTGTGAAGACCTTTGTTACTGAGACTCTCAGGGACTTATTCAGAAGCAGTGTTAGGGCTTCAGGTAGGGACAGCATCAGGGCCTGACTTAGGGAGAGCGACAGGGCCTGAGTGAGGCCTAATGTCAGGCCCTTAGCTGGGGACACTGTCAGGGAATGACTTAGGAGCAGCATCAGTGCCTTTGTTGGATCAGCTTTAGGCTCTTAGTTAAAGACATGACCGGAGCCCTAGTTAGTCACAGCGTCAAGGCCTCAGTTAGGGAAAGCTTCAGGGTCTGAGTTACAGACAGCCTCAGGTCTTCACTTAAAGACAGCGACAGGGCTTTCTTAGGGACAGTGTCAAGACCTTGGTTAGAAATGAGTCAGGATATTAGCTCAGGAGAGTGTCAGGATTTTAGTTATTGCTGGCAGCAGGGCCTATATTAAGGACAGATTCCGGGCCTTTGTTAGATTCAGTGTCATGGCCTTAGTTAGGAGTAGTCAGGGCCTTAGTTAGGGAGAGCATTAGGGTTTCAGTTAGCATAAGATGCAGGAGATTATCTCGGGACAGAGTCAGGTTTCAGCCCAGAGATAGTGAAAGGAAATGACCAAGGGATAACGAGAAGACCTTAGTTATTGAGAGCATCAGGGCCTTAGTTAGCAGCAGCGTGAGCGCCTTAATCGGGACCAGTGACAGGGCTTGATGTATGGACAGCATCAGAGCCTAACTAAGGTACAGCAACAGAGCCTAAGTGAGGCCTATCTTTAGGGCCTGAGTAAGGGACAGTATCAGGGCATGACTTAGGAGCAGCATAAAGGCCTCTGTAGGATCAGCATTAGGGTCTTCGTTAAAGCTATTATCAGGGCCTCCGTTAGGGATAGCCTCAAGGCCTCACTTAGGGACAGCGTCAGGGCTTACTTTGGGAAAGTTTCAGGACCTTGGTAAGACATGGGTCAGGCTATTAGCTCAGGAGAATATCAGGTGTTCAGATATTGACGGCAGCAGGGCCTTAGTTAGAGGCAGTGTAAGGGCCTAAGTTAGGACTAGCATCCGAGCCTTTGTTAGGTACAGTGTCAGTGACTGAGTTAGGTGTAGTGTCAGAGCCTTAGTTAGGGACAGTGTCAGGGCCTGCAATAGGACGAGCCTCCAGGCCTCAGTTAGGGACAGGTTCACGGCCTCGGACCTAAATTCAGGGCCTCATTTAGGGACAGAATCAGGGATTTAGCTAGCATAAGGGGATCTACAGCTGAAAGCAACCTGAACACCACCACAAGCAGATGCAGAAGTGAACCATGCACGCTCCTATGAAGGAATATTCCACAGCAGTTGAGTACATTTTGTTTAAAGTTAGTAACACTCTAAAAATTATGTTTTGAAGAAAACTATATTCAGAAGATGAAAGAATCTCATTCTAAAGAATCTCTTTAGCTAATCTCGACATTAGCTACAGAGAAGGTTAGGTTAAGGTCTAGGGAGAGTGTCAGGAAATGACCTAGGGATAGTGTCTAGACTTTAGTTACTTAGCACACCAGGACCTAATTTAAGAGCAGTGAGTGTCAGGGCTTCGGGTAGGAAGAGCGTCAGAGCCTGACTTAGGGAGTGGGACAGGGCCTGAGTGAGGCCTAGCGTCAGGGCCTTAGCTAGAGACAGTGTCAGGGCATGACTTATGAGCAGCAAAAGAGCCACGGTAGGATCAGCCTCAGGGGCTATGTTAAAGATATTATCAGGGCCTCTGTTAGGGACAGCCTCAAGGCCTCACTTAGAGACAGCATCAGGGCTTCCTTAGGGACAGTTTCAGGACCTTGGTAAGAGATGGGTCAAGAAATTAGCTCAGGATAGTGTCAGGGTTTTAGATATTGACGGCAGCAGGGCCTTAGTTAGGGACAGTGTCAGGCCCTGAATTAGGACGAACATCGAGGCCTTAGGTACGGACAGGGTCACAGCCTCGAGAGTAATTTTAGGCCCTTAGTTTAGGACAGCAGCAGGGCTGTAGTTAGCATAAGAGGCACGACATTTGCTAGGGACACGGTCAGGTTATGGTCTAGGGAAAGTGTCAGGAAAGGACCTAAGCATAGTGTCAAAACCTTAGTTACTGAGAGTATCAGATCCTTATTTAGAACCAGCGTCAGGGCTTCAGGTAGGGACAGCATCAGAGCCTGACTTAGGGAGAGTGACAGGGCCTGAATGAGGCCTAGCGTCAGGCCCTTAGCTGAGGACACTGTCAGAGCATGACTTAGGAACAGAATCAGCGCCTCTGTTGGATCAGCCTTAGCGTCTTTGTTACAGATATGATCAGGGCCTGACTTAGTCACAGCGTCAAGGCCTCAGTTAGGGAAAGCTTCAGGGCCTGAGTTAGGGACAGCCTCAGTTCTTAACACAGGGACAGCAACAGGGCTTACTTAGGGACAGTGTCAGGACCTTGTTTAGAAATATGTCAGGATATTAACTCAGGATAGTGTCCAGTTTTTAGTTACTGCTGACAGCAGGGCTTATATTAGGGGCAAATTCTGAGCCTTACATAGAGACAGTGCCAGGGCCTGAGTTAGGACTAGCATCAGAGCCCTTGTAAAGTACAGTGTCAGGGACTGAGTTAGGTGTAGTGTCAGGGCTTTAGTTAGGGACAGTGTCAGCGCCTCAGTTAGGATGAGCCTCCAACCTCAGTTAGGGACAGGTTGACGGCCTCGGGACTAATTCAGGCTCTTAGTTAGAGACAGCATCAGGGATTTAGTTAGCATAAGAGGCTCGACAATAGCTAAAGACAAGTTTAGGTTAAGATCTAGGGAGAGTGTCAGGAAATGACCTAGGGATAGTGTCAAGACCATAGCTAATTAGAGCATCAGTGCCTAATTTAGGCCCAGTGTCAGGGCTTCAGGTAGGGACAGAGTCTTAGCCTGACTGAGGGAGAGCGACAGGGCCTGAGCGATGCCTAGAGTCAGGGCCTTAGCTACGGACAGCGTCAAGGCATGACAGAGGATCAACATAAGGGTCTCTGTAGGATCAGCATTAGAGTTTAGTTAAAGACATTATCAGGACCTCTGTGAGGGACAGCCTCAGGGCCTCACTTAGGGACAGTGTCAGGGCTAACTTTGGGAGAGTTTCAGGACCTTGGTAAGACATGGGTCAGGATATTAGCTCAGGATAATGTCAGGACTTTAGATATTGATGGTAGCAGCGCCTACGTTAGGGAAAGTTTCAAGGCGTTAGTTAGGAGTAGCGGGCCTCTGATAGGTCCAGTGTCAGATCCTCAGTTAGCAATAGTGTTAGGGCCTTAGTTAGGGACAGTGTCAGGGCCGGATGTAGGGCGAGCATCTAGGCCTTAGTTCGGGACAGTTTCATGGTCTTGGGACTAAATTCAGTGCCTGAGGTAGGCACAGCCTAAGGGCTTCAGTTAGCATAAGAGGCAGGACATTAGCTAGTGACCGTGTCAGTTTAACATCTAGGGATAGTGTCAGGAAATGACCTAAGGATAGTGTGAAGACCTTTGTTACGGAGACTCTCAGGGCCTTATTCAGAACCAGTGTTAGGGCTTCAGGTAGGGACAGCATCAGAGCCTGACTTAGGGAGAGCGTTAGGGTCTGAGTGAGGCCTAGCATCAGACACTTAGTGGGGGACACTATCGGGGCATGACTTAGGAGCAACATCAGGGCCTCTGTTGGATCAGCCTTAGGGTCTTAGTTAAAGACATGATCAGGGTCTGAGTTAGTCACCGCATCAAGGCCTGAGTTAGTTAGGGAAAGCTTCAGGGCCTCACTTGGGGACAGCGTCAGGGCTTACTTTGGGACAGTTTCAGGACCTTGGAAAGACATAGGTCAGGATATTAGCTCAGGATAAGGTCAGGACTTTAGATGTTGATGGCAGCAGCCCTTAGTTAGAGACAGTGTCAGACCCTGAGTTACGACTAGCATCAGAGCCTTTGTTAGATACAAAGTACGGGACTGAATTAGGAGTAGAGTCAGGGCCTTAGTTAGTGACAGTGTCAGGGCCTGACTTAGGGAGAGCGACAGGGCCTGAGTGAGGCTTAGCATCAGGCCCTTAGCTGGGCACACTGTCAGGGCATGACTTTGGAGCAGCATCAGCTTCTTTGCTGGATCAGCATTAAGGTCTTCGTTAGGTACATGATCAGGGCCTGAATTAGTCACAGCTTCAAGGCTTCAGTTAAGGAAAGCTTCAGGGCCTGAGTTAGGGACAGCCTTAGGTCTTCACTTAGGGACAGCATCAGGGCTGACTTTGGGACAGTTTCAGGACCTTGGAAAGACATAGGTCAGGATATTAGCTCAGGATAAGGTCAGGACATTTGATAGTGATGGCAGCAGGGCCTTAGTTACAGACGGTTTCAGGGCCTGAGTTAGGCCTAGCATCAGAGACTTTGTTAGGTATAGTGTAAGGGACTGAGTTAGGAGTAGTGTCAGGGCCTTGCTTAGGGACAGTGTCAGGGTCTGATTTAGGTGTACTGTCTGAGACCTAGTTAGGGACAGTGCTAGGGCCTGAGTTAGGATTAGTGTCAAGGCCTTATTTAGAACCAATTTCAGGGCCTTAGTTTGGACTAGCGTCAGAGCCATTGTTAGGAATCGTAAGAGGGCCTGAGTTAGGCATACTATCAGGGCCTTAGTTAGGGACAGTTTTAGGGCCTGAGTTAGGATTAGTGTCAAGGCCTTATTTAGGACCAATTTTAGGGCTTTAGTTTGGACTAGCAACAAAGCCTTTGTTAGGTATCATGTCGGGGCCTCAGTTAGGTGTAGTGTCAGGGCCATTGTTAGGGACAGTATCAGGGCTTGACTTAGGAGAAGTTCAGGGCCTTAGCCAGGGAAAGTGTCAGGGCCTTAGTTAGGGACATTATCAGGGCCTGAATTAGCAGTAGTGTCAAAAGTCCTTAGTGAGGAGAGTAAGGAGTAAGTCAGGACTCAGGCCCTGACACTGTTCTTAAATAAGGCCCTGACATTACCTGTAACACAGGTCCTGATCTGATTCCTATCATAGGCGCTGATGTTGGACTTAACTAAGGCCCTGACACTGGTCCTAACTAAAGCTGTGACACTACTCTTAACTCAGGCCCTGACACTGTCCCTAACAAAGCCTCTGACACTACTCCTAAATCAGGCACTGACACTGTCCCTAACTAAGGCCCTGACATACACCTAACTCAGGCCCTGACACTGTCTCTAACTAAGGCCCTGATACTACTCCAAACTCAGCACTGACACTGTCACTAACTAAGGCCCTGACACTATTCATAGCTCACGCCCTAACACAACCCCTAAATCATGCCCTGACAATGTCCCTAACTAAGGCCCTGACACTATTCCTAACTCAGGCGCCGACACAATACTTAAGGAAGGCCCTGACATTACTCCTAACTCAGGCCCTGAAAAGGTTCCTAACTAAGGCCGACACAACTGCTAACTCAGGCACTAACACTGTCCCTAAATAAGGCCCTGAAACTATTCCTAACTGAGGCGCTGATACAATACCTAACGAAGGCACTGATGCTACTCCTAACTAAGGCCCTGACACTACTCCTATCTCAAGCAATGACACTGTCCCTAACTTAGGCCCTGACTCTACTCCTCACTCAGGCACTGACATTGGCCCTAACTTAGGCCCTGACACTACTCCTAACTAAGCAACTGACACTGTCCCTAACTAAGGCCCGGACACTACTCCTGACTCAGGCACTGACAATGTCACTAACTACGGCCGTGACACTACTCCCAAAATAGGCACTGAGACTGTCCCGAAATATGCCCTGACAGTACTCCGAACTCAGGCACTGACACTGTCCTTAACTAAGGCCCTGATACTACTTCCACCTCAGGCACTGACACTCTCCCTAAGTAAGCCCTGACATTACTCCCAATTCCGGCATTGACACTTTCGCTAACTAAGGCCCTGAAACTATTCACAACTCAGGCCCTTACACTGTTACTAACTACCGGTCTCAGACTACTCCTAACTCAGGCCCTGGCAATGTCCATAACTTAGGCTCTGGCACTATTCCTAACTCAGACACTGACGCTGTCCCGAACAAAGGGCCTGACACTACTACCAACTCAGACACTGACACTCTCCCTAACAAAGGCCTTGACACTACTCTTAACTAATACCCTGACACTGTCCCTAACAAAGACCCTGACACTATTCCCAACTTAGGTGCTGTCACTCTCCCTAAGACCGTGACACTAATTCATCTCAGCCACTGACACTGTCCCTAAGGCCCTGACACTACCTCCAACTCAGGCACTGACACTATCCCTAACTACAGCCCTGACACTTCTTCTAACTCAGGCACTGACACTGTCCCTTACTAAGGTCCTGACACAACTCCCAACTCAGGCACTGACATTGTTCCTAACAAAGGCCCTGACACTAATCCCAACATAGGCACTGAGACTGTCCCGAAATACGCCCTGACAGTACTCCCAACTCAGGCACTGACACTGTCCCTAACTAAGGCCCTGACACTACTCTCAAACTAGGCACTGATATTGTCTCTAACTAAGGCCTTGACATTACTCTCAACTCAGGCACTAACACAGTACCTAACTAAGGACTTGACACTACTCTTAACTCAGGCCCTGGCACAGTCCCTAACAAAGGCCTGCCACTACCCCGAACTCTGGCACTGAGACTGTCCCTAACTACGGCCATCACACTACTCCTAACTCAGGAACTGACGCTGTCCCGAGGTAAGGCCCTGACACTACTCCCAACTCAGGCACTGACGCTGTCCCTAACTAAGGCTCTGACACTACTCCCAACTCAGGCACTGACGCTGTCCCTAACTAAGGCTCTGACAGTACTCCCAACACAGGCATTGACACTGTCCCTAACTAAGGCCCTCACACTACTACTTACTTAGGCACTGACACGCTACCTAACTAAGGCCCTGAGTTTACTTCTACCTAAGACCCTGACACTGTCCCTAACGAAGAGCCTGATACTACTCCCAACACAGGCACTGACACTCTCCCTAACTAAGGCCTTGACACTACTTTTAACTCATGCCCTGATGCTGTCCCCAAAAAAGACCCTGAGACTATTTCCAACTCAGGCACTGACACTCTCCCTAACTAAGACCCTGACACTACTCCCATCTCAGCCACTGACACTGTCCCTAATGCCCTGACACTACTTCCAACTCAGGCACTGACACTGTCCATAACTAGGCCCTGACACTACTCCCAACTCAGAACACTGACACTGTCCCTAACTAGACCCTGACACTACTCCCAACTCAGGCACTGACACTTTCTCTAACTAAGGCCCTGACATAACTCCCAACTCCGGCACTGACACTTTCTCTAACTAAGGCCCTGAAACTACTCCCAACTCAGGCCCTGACACTGTTCCTAACTACCGGTCTCAGACTACTCCTAACTTAGGCCCTGACACTATTCCTAACACAGTCACTGACACTGTCCCTAACTAAGGTCCTGAGACTATTCCTAACTCAGAAACTGACACTGTCCATAACTTAGGCCATGTCACTACTCCCAACTCAGGCACTGACGCTGTTCCTAACTAAGGGTTTGACACTACTCCAAACTGAGACACTGACACTCTTCCAAATTAAGGCCTTGACACTACTCTTAACTCAGGCCCTGACACTGTTCATAATAAAGACCCTGACAAAAATCCCAACTTAGGCACTGACAATGTCCGTAACTAAGACCCTGACACTATTCCCATCTCAGCCACTGACACTGCCCCTAACTATGGCCCTGACACTACTCCCAATGCAAGCACTGGCACTGTCCCTAACTAAGGCACTGGCACTCCTCCCAACTCGCCCTGACGCTGTCCCTAACTAAGGCTCTGACACTATTCCCAATTCAGGCAATGACAGTGTCCCTAACTGAGGCAATGATACTACTCCCAACTCAAGCACTAAGGCTCTGGATCATTGTGATGACAAGTGCCATGGAGCATTGTGATGACAAGGGCCATGGAGAATTGGGATGACGGGTCATGGAGCATTGTGGTGACAAGGGCCATGGAGCATTTTGATGACAGGGGTCATGGGGCATTGTGATGAAAGTGGTCATGGAGCATTGTGATGAAAGTGGTCATGGAACATTGTGATAAAAGTGGTCATGTAGCATTGTGATGAAAAGTGCTATGGAGCACTGGGATGAGAGGGGTCATGGAGCATTGCGATGACAAAGGTCATGGAGCATTGTGATGACAGGGGTTATGGGGCACTGTGATGACAAGGGCGTGGAGCATTGTGATGACAGTGGTCATGGAACATTGTGACGATAAGGGCATCGAGCCGAGTTAGGGACAGTCTAGCGGCCTTGGGGCTAAATTCAGTGCCTGAATTAGGCACAGCATAAGGTCTTTAGTTAGCATAAGAGGTAGGACATTAGCTCGGGACAGGGTTAGGGTAAAGGCTTGGAATCGTGTCAGGAAATGACCTAAGGATAGTGTGAAGACCTTTGTTACTGAGACTCTCAGGGACTTATTCAGAAGCAGTGTTAGGGCTTCAGGTAGGGACAGCATCAGGGCCTGACTTAGGGAGAGCGACAGGGCCTGAGTGAGGCCTAATGTCAGGCCCTTAGCTGGGGACACTGTCAGGGAATGACTTAGGAGCAGCATCAGTGCCTTTGTTGGATCAGCTTTAGGCTCTTAGTTAAAGACATGACCGGAGCCCTAGTTAGTCACAGCGTCAAGGCCTCAGTTAGGGAAAGCTTCAGGGTCTGAGTTACAGACAGCCTCAGGTCTTCACTTAAAGACAGCGACAGGGCTTTCTTAGGGACAGTGTCAAGACCTTGGTTAGAAATGAGTCAGGATATTAGCTCAGGAGAGTGTCAGGATTTTAGTTATTGCTGGCAGCAGGGCCTATATTAAGGACAGATTCCGGGCCTTTGTTAGATTCAGTGTCATGGCCTTAGTTAGGAGTAGTCAGGGCCTTAGTTAGGGAGAGCATTAGGGTTTCAGTTAGCATAAGATGCAGGAGATTATCTCGGGACAGAGTCAGGTTTCAGCCCAGAGATAGTGAAAGGAAATGACCAAGGGATAACGAGAAGACCTTAGTTATTGAGAGCATCAGGGCCTTAGTTAGCAGCAGCGTGAGCGCCTTAATCGGGACCAGTGACAGGGCTTGATGTATGGACAGCATCAGAGCCTAACTAAGGTACAGCAACAGAGCCTAAGTGAGGCCTATCTTTAGGGCCTGAGTAAGGGACAGTATCAGGGCATGACTTAGGAGCAGCATAAAGGCCTCTGTAGGATCAGCATTAGGGTCTTCGTTAAAGCTATTATCAGGGCCTCCGTTAGGGATAGCCTCAAGGCCTCACTTAGGGACAGCGTCAGGGCTTACTTTGGGAAAGTTTCAGGACCTTGGTAAGACATGGGTCAGGCTATTAGCTCAGGAGAATATCAGGTGTTCAGATATTGACGGCAGCAGGGCCTTAGTTAGAGGCAGTGTAAGGGCCTAAGTTAGGACTAGCATCCGAGCCTTTGTTAGGTACAGTGTCAGTGACTGAGTTAGGTGTAGTGTCAGAGCCTTAGTTAGGGACAGTGTCAGGGCCTGCAATAGGACGAGCCTCCAGGCCTCAGTTAGGGACAGGTTCACGGCCTCGGACCTAAATTCAGGGCCTCATTTAGGGACAGAATCAGGGATTTAGCTAGCATAAGGGGATCTACAGCTGAAAGCAACCTGAACACCACCACAAGCAGATGCAGAAGTGAACCATGCACGCTCCTATGAAGGAATATTCCACAGCAGTTGAGTACATTTTGTTTAAAGTTAGTAACACTCTAAAAATTATGTTTTGAAGAAAACTATATTCAGAAGATGAAAGAATCTCATTCTAAAGAATCTCTTTAGCTAATCTCGACATTAGCTACAGAGAAGGTTAGGTTAAGGTCTAGGGAGAGTGTCAGGAAATGACCTAGGGATAGTGTCTAGACTTTAGTTACTTAGCACACCAGGACCTAATTTAAGAGCAGTGAGTGTCAGGGCTTCGGGTAGGAAGAGCGTCAGAGCCTGACTTAGGGAGTGGGACAGGGCCTGAGTGAGGCCTAGCGTCAGGGCCTTAGCTAGAGACAGTGTCAGGGCATGACTTATGAGCAGCAAAAGAGCCACGGTAGGATCAGCCTCAGGGGCTATGTTAAAGATATTATCAGGGCCTCTGTTAGGGACAGCCTCAAGGCCTCACTTAGAGACAGCATCAGGGCTTCCTTAGGGACAGTTTCAGGACCTTGGTAAGAGATGGGTCAAGAAATTAGCTCAGGATAGTGTCAGGGTTTTAGATATTGACGGCAGCAGGGCCTTAGTTAGGGACAGTGTCAGGCCCTGAATTAGGACGAACATCGAGGCCTTAGGTACGGACAGGGTCACAGCCTCGAGAGTAATTTTAGGCCCTTAGTTTAGGACAGCAGCAGGGCTGTAGTTAGCATAAGAGGCACGACATTTGCTAGGGACACGGTCAGGTTATGGTCTAGGGAAAGTGTCAGGAAAGGACCTAAGCATAGTGTCAAAACCTTAGTTACTGAGAGTATCAGATCCTTATTTAGAACCAGCGTCAGGGCTTCAGGTAGGGACAGCATCAGAGCCTGACTTAGGGAGAGTGACAGGGCCTGAATGAGGCCTAGCGTCAGGCCCTTAGCTGAGGACACTGTCAGAGCATGACTTAGGAACAGAATCAGCGCCTCTGTTGGATCAGCCTTAGCGTCTTTGTTACAGATATGATCAGGGCCTGACTTAGTCACAGCGTCAAGGCCTCAGTTAGGGAAAGCTTCAGGGCCTGAGTTAGGGACAGCCTCAGTTCTTAACACAGGGACAGCAACAGGGCTTACTTAGGGACAGTGTCAGGACCTTGTTTAGAAATATGTCAGGATATTAACTCAGGATAGTGTCCAGTTTTTAGTTACTGCTGACAGCAGGGCTTATATTAGGGGCAAATTCTGAGCCTTACATAGAGACAGTGCCAGGGCCTGAGTTAGGACTAGCATCAGAGCCCTTGTAAAGTACAGTGTCAGGGACTGAGTTAGGTGTAGTGTCAGGGCTTTAGTTAGGGACAGTGTCAGCGCCTCAGTTAGGATGAGCCTCCAACCTCAGTTAGGGACAGGTTGACGGCCTCGGGACTAATTCAGGCTCTTAGTTAGAGACAGCATCAGGGATTTAGTTAGCATAAGAGGCTCGACAATAGCTAAAGACAAGTTTAGGTTAAGATCTAGGGAGAGTGTCAGGAAATGACCTAGGGATAGTGTCAAGACCATAGCTAATTAGAGCATCAGTGCCTAATTTAGGCCCAGTGTCAGGGCTTCAGGTAGGGACAGAGTCTTAGCCTGACTGAGGGAGAGCGACAG